>NW_005871100.1:868746-907510 GCF_000147115.1 Myotis lucifugus | reverse complement strand
CAAATTGACCCTAACAGCAGAACAACTGGGAATGACTGGTCACTATGATACACACTGACCACCAGGGGGCATATCCTCAATGCAGGAGCTGTTCCCTGGTGGTTAGTGTGCTCCCACAGTGGGAGCTCTGCTCAGCCACAAGCCAGGCTGATGGCTGCCAGCACAGTGGTGGTGGCAGGAGCCTCTCCTGCCTTCTCAGCAGCACTAAGGATGTCCGACTGCAGCTTAGGTCTGCTCCCTGCTGGTAAGTGGACATCCCCTGAGGGCTGCTGGGCTGCCAGAGGGATGTCTGACTGCCAGCTTGGGCCCAATCTCCCAGGGAGCGAGCCTAAGCCAGCAGGTGGACATCCTCCGAGGGGTCCCAGACTGCAAGAGGGCATAGGCCGGGCTGAGGGACCCCCCTGAGTGCACAAATTTTTGTGCACCAGGCCTCTAGTAATTTTTATAAATGTATAGAAATTAGCAGTCTTACTGGCTAGAGGGATTAGAAGAGCATTTGGGGCAATGACAAATAGACAAACAGGGAGACTTAATTCTGGTCATATGACAGTTTGGAAATATTATCAAACTGGACATTTTGAAGTCAGCAATACAGCTGTTGAAGTGGTAGGTGGAAAGTCTGAAGAAAGGGTAGAGGAAAAAATAGGGATTTCTCTCCAAAAAGAGAACAGGTGGCACTCACCTGGGTCACTGAGAAGTAGTTTCCACAAAAGTATGGATGGTGCCAAATCCTAGGTTTAGAAACATTATGGAGAAATGACCACTCCTAGGACTGTAAGCGCAAGGGAGTGGTGACCAGAATGTGGAGTGGATCGCTGTGTTGGAAAGCTGCCTTCTATAGAGGAAGGCAGCCAAGCTGTGGAGGACACAGTGGGAGGCAGAGGAGAAAATGAATATTCCCAACTCCCTCTCTTCCTATCCTCCTATCTCCAGTGGCCAAACCCAAGCTGAAGCCACCAGAGACCAAGGAAGCTCATTATTCAATCCATATGAGACAAAAACACAGAGCAGGCCCATCGATGAAATGGGAACACCTAAATAGCATGATAAAATGTATGAAGTGGAAGGGTAAGGTGAGGAGAGAAGTTATCCACAAATTTCCAGACAGAAAAATGTAGATTACTTACAAAGTGAAAAAATTCAAATATTTCATTAGCAACACTAAATGGCATATGGATATTGACCATTATATGTGTAATTTAGAACTAGAAAAATGTTAACCAGTGATTTCATTAACATCCACACTCTTCTATTTGCAAGGGCAGCATAAAGTCATTCTCAAAGGAGGACTCATGAAGTACATCCCGTTCCCTACCTTCCAGGACAATGTCCTGGTTGATTAAGATGTTACTGAAAATAAAGTACTATAGAATAATTAAAATAGGGTGTGGAAAAGTCAAGTAAACAACAACAACAAAATAGTTAAAGTTAATTATTGTTAAAAATTTTGAAAGGAAATAAAATATCACAAAATACTTTAGGGTTAAAAAATAAAACTTACAATAATGATTTGCTTAACTTCTATTTTATTATCAAGCTTCTGTAAAATGTTGGACATAGAATAAAAGAGATATAAAGACAAAAACTAATTGGGGTTTATAATATTAATAAAATATACTTCAAGTTAAAAGAAAACCTAAAATAAAAATAATACTTCTAAAAAGTAATCAAAATTATAAACCTCATCTATGGTTTGACAATCATAAATCATTACATTCCAAGTAATTAACATTCAACATATAAATGCTGATGTTATGAATTTGTAAAAAGCCCCTACAAGTTAATGAGAACATTAACAACAACAGATACTATTAGATTAATGAAGAAAGCAAATGCATAGGCAGTCCACGGAAAAATTATACAAGCTCCACAAAAATGATAAACATGATCAATGTCTCCTGTAAATAAAGGATGAAAATTTAAAATAATAACGATAATGTGTTTCACCTATCCTATTATCAAATATTTGAAGATTTAATAATACCTGGTGATAACAAACATGTAGATTAAACACTAACCCACTGTCAGCTGGAAGTTAAATTGCATGAATTACTTGAAGTGTGATTTGTCTGTCACACAATTTTAAATGCACGCAATTTTGATGCAATTATCACAGTTCTGGAATTTGTCCTACCAATAGACTCAAATGTGCACACAAGGACTTTCACTGCAAGAATGTTTATAGTAACAAACAACTAGAGGCAGCCTAAGTGCCCCCAAATAGGTTTGCTCTAAGCAATTGTTGTAAAGCTTACATTAAAATCTACTCAGACATTATTTTGAAAAATAAGGAGATATTTAAGTGTTGGTATGGACTGGTCTCAGAGATATACAGTTGTTAAATGTGTGTGGGGGGGGGGCGAAGATACGTGTGAAAGGTTCTATCTAGATTTCTCTTTGAATTAAGAGTGCATCTATTTCTATTGATGGGGGAAGTGTGCACAGAATGCTTCTGGGAAAATATATAAAGAACCGTTAATGGTTATACCTTAACAGAAGGGGAACTAACATGTTTTAAATTAATTGGCATCTTTTACTTTTCTTTTGTTACCATGCGCATATGTTATTTTCATAACACTACTTAGCGAAAAATTCTGGCGGTACTATAGGAAATTAACACAATAAAAATGGGAGATTTTGTTGTTGTTAATTTGCTGCCCCATTCCCCATAACAACCAGTTCAAACTTTTGTGCTCCTTTTATTTTTTAATTTAAAAAAATTAATAAAATTATATATATTTAAGGTATACAACATGATGATTTGATGTACATATACTCAGTGAAATAATTACTATAGCAAGTCAATTAACATATCATCTCTTCACATAGTTACCCTCTTGTGTATGTGATGAGTGAACCTGAATATGCCTTAGCAAATTTCCAATGTTTAATACAGCATTATTGACTATACCTTAGATCTCAGACTTACTCATTCTACATAACTGCAACTTTCTACCTTTTGACTAACATCTCCCCCCAAATTGGGAGACTTTAAGATTTCTCTCCTCTTTTACAGGTCAAACAGGAAATAATAAAAGATGATAGAAAAGCCCTGACCGGTTTGGCTCAGTGGACAGAGCGTCGGCCTGCGGACTGAGGGGTCCCGGGCTCGATTCCGGTCAAGGGCATGTACCTTGGTTGAGGGCACATCCCCGGTTGGGGGTGTGCAGGAGGCAGCTGATCGATGTTTCTCTCTCATTGATGTTTCTAACTCTCTATCCCTCTCCCTTCCTCTCTGTAAAAAATCAATAAAATATATATTTTTTTTTAAAAGATGATAGAAAAGACATTAATATAATTGATAAAATACTTAATAGAAAAATATTGAAATAAGTATTCTTTGCCAGTGTTCTTAAAATATTTATTAAAATATCTAACAATTTTTAAATGCAAAGATTATTTATTTGATTTCTTACACACAAACACACATGCACAGACTCTCACATATAATGTATAAGTCATTTTGCCATAGATATAAATGCAGCAAGAATAAAAATATAAGCAACACTTTCTTCCTCCAAACAAACAAAACAAAATCCAAATCCATGACTTGGGGACTGAGTCCTTCAAGTGCAGAAAATGCTAAGTTAAAACTATAAATGAGGATCATTTGAATAATAATAAACCCTTTATTTAAAATTGGAGAATTGGAACAGAAGCAGTAATCTGAGGCAAATTCATAGTATTAATTGCTTTCATTATCTAACAAGGGAAAAAATAAACTAAGTATCTAATTCAAGAAATAATCATAAAAACAATAAAATAAACATAATTAGAAGATAGAGATTAATAAATAAATGAAACTTAATAATGTGGGAAGTAGAAAACAAGTGATTTTATTTACTCGTTCTCTCTTTCTCTATCTCTCTCTCTCCTTCTCTCTCCTATCTGTGCTATTTCAAAGGGACTGGTATACTAATTTAGAAGAACATCAAAAATGGCCCACTCTCCTTTCTGAAGCAGATAAATTCAAATTCCACAGTCTCTGTTCTACTCTTCCTCTTTTATTTTCTCTGCCTCTGCCCTCGTGCTGTTGCTATGCTTAGTAAATGACACTTCTATAGGGCTCATCTGGAGGAATAATTATTTGTTTGCTTATGCTAAATGAGGGTAGGAATCTTGTCTTATTTACTGAACGTCCCCTGGCCAAGCACAGTGCCAGACCCATTAGAGAACTCCATACACACTTGTTGTTCCCCACATTGATCAGTTCACTCTCAGCTTCTCTTGTCTTAGCCAGAAGAGTTCCCATCATAATTAATCAATGGTAATTTAACATTGCAACAGTGCATTGTGGGCAGAGTATAATCACTATCTTAAAATATTATACATGGTATTTTCAATAATTTTACTGGCATGGATTTCAATATTTATAAATTAGGAATGTATGCAGTTTGTATATTCCTTCCAAATCTAAGAATTGATGCTTTATTGTGGGGTGTTGCATTTAGTCCTAAGTAACGTATACTTCATTTACTTCAGTTTTGCACACTTTCTAGCAACATCTCTCAAAAAGTTGGTTTCCCTGAATATGCATGGAGTGTGTTGCTTAACCAATTACAATTATTATTAGGGAGCAGGCCATTGTTAACAATTCACATCTATACACTGATGAGCAGTTTCCATGGCATTACTACACGTAATCGCTACACTATTTTTTTCCTTTTTAGAAATAAGACATCCACAAATTAAGTCCCCTAAGGTTACACAGCTGACAAAGGGAAGCCAGGATGTTTTGAATTCAAATCCAGTTCTTCTTCCATACTGAATTCATTCGTTCAGCAAATATTTAATGAGCTTTTATACATGCAAGAACCTGTTCTAGGTGCTGGTGATACACACGGAAGTGAAATAGAACCCAGCCTCATGGAGCCTGTTAGTATTAGGAGAAACCAATTAATTATCGAATAACAATGGTGATGCATGTCATGAAGAAGCAGCAAAAGATGACTCGGAAGCTCCTAACACGCAGGAAAGAGCCCCGTACAGATCTGAGTGCCTTGCTAGCGCATCCCTTGAAGTTCTTGGCAGCATTTGAGCGCTTTCTCTGTGCCAGGTGTAGTCCCAGGCTCTTTATATGCAGTAATTCACTGACTTCCCCTGGAGGTTGATTCTATCATTATCATTCCCGTTGCACAGACGAGGAAACTGAGGTAGAGTGATTGTGTAACTGCCCACGGTCACAAACCTCAGAGCCCCTGTCCTTCGTTTCTGGTTGCCTTCTGACTTGACCGTGAGAGAAAGCCCCAGGTCATACGTTCTTCGTGCTTGCCTCCCTTCTAGAGCAGAAAAGCTATTAAAACAACAAAATTGCTCAACCACGAAAACAAACGTAGATCATGAGACTGTGAAGATTCTGGTTTCTGTAGTAACACGTGAATCGACATGGCCATCCATGATTTCCCACTTGGGCTGTTGCCGGCCTCCCTGATGAAGCAGGCTGCCCACTGGGAGGTAAACACGGACTCCACTGGCACTGAGAGGGCCTGAGTGTCCGTCTCCTTTGTTGTTTGGTTTGGGTGGGTATTTGCTTTCAGGGAATTAGCACACAGGGAAGCCGGATCGCCAGGTTGAAGAGAACCGATCGCTCTTGACTGCCTGCTCCCAAGACAGATTAGGACTAGGACGACTAGGACGCCGGTGGAGCACAAGTCCCGGTGGCCCTGTCCGTTGGCTCGGGTGCTGGGCCTCCATTTGCGTCGACGGCTTAATTTTCTGCGCACCCCACGACAGCCGATTCCCACGCGGCTCAGTGTCTTCTTCATATTTCTCCGTAACGCCGTCTCTGGCTGCTTCACTGCGGCAGGCTTTATGATCAGGGTTGTTGTTTGCTTTTTTTTCCTTCCTTGGCAGTAGGCAAAGAGACACTCAAACTCCAATCGCCCTGAACAACTTACACAGAAACCAGGGTGTTTTCCAGGCTTGTTTTGAAATATTACAATTTTTTTATTAGGCAATTTTATCATTGTTATAAATAAGTAATTGTACTGGGGAGAAGGGATAATCCTTATTTAATTAAATTCATCTATACTCCCAGGTTGGCAGCAACAAGACATATGTGAGACTAATACCCGCAGCCTGCCTCTTTGCATGTGCAATTAAAAATTCACTCCACAGTAGCACTGGCAGTTTCGGGTTGCTTTTGGCATTTACAAATTCTTTTATTTTGTGACTTTTTTTTTTTACCATACACATATGCTGGAGCAGATGTTGCTTATTTGTTGTTTATTCAAATCTGTAGGCTCTGGCAGCTAACTCCATTGTTCTGTAATGAAGCTTTATTCACTGTCCTGTATTAGGACCCTGCGCCTGCACGCGAGGCTGCCTTCGCTCCCAGTAGGACACCATAGTTATTGCCCTTGTAGTTGGCTGCTTATAGCTGGAAGCTTGCACTGGGGGGCAGACTGACAACCGCAACAAAGGGCTGGGTGGTTACAGTGGGGTGAGTGCAAGGGGACAGGCGGGAAGGTCACCCCGCGATGCTCTGCTCTGCAGTTCTGCCCGATGGCCCCAGCCTGGCATCGGACTCAGCTGCTGTGCTGTGGGGATTTGGTGTCTGAAGCTGGGAAGCATTTCCTTCCTGCTCTTTCTCTTCTTTCTCTTTCTTCCTCTCTCTCTCTCTCTCTCTCTCTCTCGTTATTTAATTAGTTCGCAAGAAGGGTTCTATTGCAATCCCCACCCCCCCACCCCCCCCAACCGTAGATTTGTTCCCAGCCATGCTTAGCCCGAGGAGATCTGTCCAGCACAAAACGATTTCTTCCATATATCACACCCTCATCACATCGTCCCTCATCTGCATCCTGTTCCTGGCTGCCTGGGCCTTTGGGGGGAGCCACACTTCATAAAGTCGAGAATGTCAGGTCCGTGTTGACCAAAATAAAGACCTGCTCATCCCTAGAGCTCCAGTGCCAATTTGGAGACATTCGCCTTCTGGAAAACCCCTGTCTTGGCCAGGAGGCAATCAATCAGAGATGTAACCACCTCCATCTGGCACATTATGACATTGAACCTCACTATTAACACATTTGTGATTCATCTTGTCCCAACGAGTGGTGCCAGGGATCAAACCACATCCTCCCTCCCCGTGGCAGCTGGGAGCACTCTAGCTTCCCAGCATGCAGAGTTAACACATTGGATCCTGTGACATTGCAAGTAACAATTCTTTTAATTATCACACCTTCTCCCCGCCACCCCTCCCCACCCACTCCACAGACATCTTGGCACCGTCGGGGATATTTTGCAGCCGGCAATCAGTACTTCTCTTAATTGACTGAGTATGTTCCAATGGTGTGAAGCCGAGTATCATCCACTATCCAATGCAAGGGGCAGTTGCTTGAGGCTAAGTTCTAGAGCTATAACCCCCTGCACTTGCTTGGGAGGTTTTATCCCATAAAGATGCTGTAGCATTCGTTCATGATATTTTTTCTTAGAAAATTTATCCTTAACAAAATTATTGCCTTGAATTGTCTATGTATGAATGTGAATCTCCCCGGGATTGAATTGAAGGTCTTTGCCATCCTGGCCTCAGTCCATCCTGACAGTCTCACTTCCTCTCCCACAGCCTGCACTCTGCATGGGCTGGGATGCTCTGTTCCCCCAACATCCCCACGTTCACATCTCTGTAATTACAGGGCCCCCTTTTCCCGGAGTCCATTTCCCATCTCCTTTCCACGTGCCAGCGTCCTGCATCCTTCAAGGTCTCAGTTCAGTTATTCCCTCTTCTGTCATCTCCTCCAAGACCCCTATTCCCCAAACTCCTTCTTCAGTGCTCCCATACATTTTGATAGGTCCTTACCATACATAGGCCTTTACACAGTTTGCCGTGAATGATAATTAGCTGGTACAAATGCATGTCCTAACCAAATAGTTACTTCTCTTAAGGATCCTTTGTATACATCTTTGGAGCCATCTCTCAGCTAGGGGTTGGCATCACCTCCTCAGAGGTGTCGTCACGGGGGGTGGGTTTAAGGAATGGGAATAGACCTGTCCTGAGAAGTCTGGGTGCCAGGCACTACACATGGCATTTCACATTCTTTTTTTAAAAATATATATATTTTATTGATTTTTTACAGAGCGGAAGGGAGAGGGGTAGAGAGTTAGAAACATCGATGAAAGAGAAACATCGATTAGCTGCCTCCTGCACACCTGCTACTGGGGATGTGCCCGCAACCAAGGTACATGCCCTTGACCGGAATCGAACCTGGGACCTTTCAGTCCACAAGCCGATGCTCTATCCACTGAGCCAAACCTGTTAGGGCGCATTTCACATTCTTAATTCATCTTCAAAACAACCATAGGAGTAAGTGGGGTTTACTCCCATTTTACAGATGGGAACAGAAGGACAGAGAGGTTAAGTAATGCATCAAAGTAATTCACCTATTGAGTGCCTGAGCTAGGATTCACAGATCTGTCTGATCCCAAGCTTTATTCTTGCTCAAAGACTCCTCTGTTGCCCTAGCAAAATGTTGAATGCTGTTATGTTAGGATAGTCAAGATACCACCCTAATATAAATATGTAGGTAAAAATAGATTTATAGGTCAGTAGAGAAAAAAATGCTGTATTTCTAAGGGAATCTTAATATTCAAGTATATTAATATGGTTGAAATTGTCCACATCGTAAAAGGAAGTAAACCGAAGTTTAAGATTTCACCAGGGGTTGAGTTTATTACAATTCAGGCTTAATGATAATAATCACAATTATTACTATTGTTGTTTTTATTATTAAAAACCTCCACAGGACTATGTTAGATAGGAAAATAAACAGGAGCATGCTTTTTTATACCCCTTATAAAAATTAGTATTTTTGTTTAACAAGAGATGAGTTTTGGAACTTTTCAAAGGATACTTTGTCTCAGATATGAACCCAAGGTCCCTTTATTATGTTTTAGCCTGAGAGGTTGTTTTAGAAGATTAGAAAAATCAGTCTTTCCTGAGCTTGGAAAGGTGGCTGTGGAAGGAAGGGAGGGTGTGGCCAAGGTAGTTGATAGCTGCCACCAACCAAGAAGGAAGGGGAGGTAAAGTGGGTGCATTTCAGATGCTCTTTATCTCACGTTTTATCCCCTATCCTTACTCAACTCAGGCTCACTATCGTTCCCCACTCCTTCCTACATCCCTTTAATTACTGGCCAATGGCTAATATAAAACCATTCAAGGTGAAGATCACATTAAGAAATTAGGCCATTAATTCAGGAATTTGTGTTTTCCCAAAGTCTCAGGTAGTATGAAAGGAACGTGAAGATCGATGGCTTGGGGCAGAGCAAGGGGGAAATCACACCTTCCCGTCTCCCTTTCCAGGATCTGTTAGAAGGAAGTTGCCAGTTCTTGTCTTGTATAGCAAACCTCACTCTGTATGATAAGCATAAGCTTCTAGAAGAGGCTGAGCAAATAAGGACATTGGTGTTAGAAGAGGCTTTGACTGGCCTTACTGGGGCTGTTCTCCTCGCCTTGGGAAGAGAGTTGGCATTTCCCCTTTTTAGCCTTTCCTGGGAGGGTTGAAGCCAGAGGTGAGGCTGGTTCTTCTTCCTGGGAAGAGAGGTTAGAGAGGGGCTCAGAGCCAGAGCAGCTGAGATTTTGATTGGTTTCTTCTGCTGCCAACTCTAGACTGCTGCTGGTGCCCACACAGACATCAACGATGATATCTGCCATGGTCCATTTCCTTCACATGTGCAATTTGCCCACCTGCATGGCATTCTCACAGGTTTAACCTTGATCAGGGTCTGATGCATTAACCAATAAGATTTCAAATTCATTGTATAAAATAGAACATGATGTGAACTTTAGCTATTCTGTTTTTATTCAATGACTTTCTTTTTAAAATATGTAGAATTGGTCTACAGGCAGTCTTGTTTTTGTCATTTTTGTATCATTATTGTTTCTATTATAATAATAAGATAATCTTAATAATATAAGTTCTTGCCTCCTAAGAAATAAGACTACTTCAAAAACAAGCATTTGCTCTTTGTTAACTGTAAAGTGAACAAATTATCCTATATAATAACAGGCTAATATGAAAATTGATCAAACCGCGGAATGACCGATCAACTATGATGTACACTGACCACCAGGGGGCAGCTGCCCCTTGGTAGTCAGTGCACTCCCACAGGGGGAGCACTGCTCATCCAGAAGCTGGGCTCATGCCTGGTGAGCGCAGCAGCAGTGGCGGGAGTCTCTCTCGCCTCTGTGGCAGTGCTAAGGACCCCTCAGGGGTCCCGGACTGCGAGAGGGCTCAGGTTGGGCTGAAGGACACCCCCCCCCCCCAATGCACGAATGTCGTGCACTGGGCCTCTAGTGATTTCATAGTATCCAAAGTTCTTAACACATAGACCTAGAGGAGGACCTGGCAGCTATTGGAAGCTTAAGATATATTTATTCAATATGTGAATGAGAATAAGAAATATTTCTCAGGGCTATCTTGCTACCTATGATAAAAAGACAACAAAATCACCCTAACCGGTTTGGCTCAATGGATAGAGTGTCAGCCTGCGAACTCAAGGGTCCCAGGTTCGATTCCGGTCAAGGGCATGTACCTTGGTTGTGGGCACATACCCAGTAGGGAGTGTGCAGGAGGCAGCTGATTGATGTTTTTCTCTCATCGATGTTTCTCACTCTCTATCCCTCTCCCTTCCTCTCTGTAAAAAATCAATAAAATATATTTTTTTAAAAAGACAACAAAATCAAGCTCCTCCCTCAATATCTGTATAGTTTGGCAATCAGAGGGAACCTCAAGATGGCCAAACCCCAGAGACTTCAGTGAAACCAAGGTCACTTAGATAAAACTGCAAAGATAATATAATCCAGTATCATAGATTCCTGTGGATCTGAGTTGATATGGAGAGAGAGCTTTGAATTTTAGAGGAATAAAAGATATTTTATGTCCATCAGACTATGATTTTTAAAAGATAAATTATGATTAATTTACTTCTTTCCATTTAGTATGCTTATGGTTAGCCTTCAGAGCTTAGTGGTGAATATTTTACCAATTTGAGCCTTTTGCTTTCAGTAATTAGATTTTTTTAAAAATAATTTTTATTGATGTCAGAGAGGAAGGGAGAGGGAGAGACAATGCAGTTGTCCTGGTCATATTTCAGTGTAGATAGTTGTATCTTCTCTTCCTCAATCCCCCTGTTGCTTGCTTGCCAAGTGGCATTCTTCTTTCCTTTCTAACCAGCTGCTCCCAGGCACTGCTGTGAGGCGGTGAACAGCTGGAGGGAGCCACCCCAGTGATGGTTGCACATCAGTGGTATCAATACAATTAGTCTATCAACTTGTTCAGTTCTTGAAGCGTTTGGCATCTTTCAGGATGAAAAGTCTGGGAAAGGGACCATCCTCTTATTACTCCAACTAGAGGCCTGATACATGAAAATTCGTGCAAGAGTAGGCCTTCCTTCCCCCAACTGCCGGCACCGGCTTCCCTCCGGCACCCGGGACGTGAGCTGGCTTCCCTCAAGCCCCGGCTATATCAGGAAGGACATCTGGAAGACATCCGGTCTAATTAGCATATTACCCTTTTATTATTATAGATAACCTCAGATCTGCAGCACTGCTGTAATTAGAATGGAGGTAGCACCCACAATTAGAAAGTGATAGATCTCTGCCAAGAGGGTGACTAATGCAAAGGAGTTTCTCAATGTCAAGTACATCACTGATAACCTATAATAAAATTAGCCTTAAGTTTTAGGTTGCAAAGGTATCATACCTCTATGCAGTATTAAACGAAGCAAGAGGGGTATTGAAATAGTAACCAAATGTCCCCAACAGTTTAATTCAAAGAAAATGTGTAGCTGCATAAAGTCCAAACCATCTTGCTTTTTGTGAAGAAAATGTCATTGTAAGTGGAAATAACAGAGTTCAGACAAAATCATTTCAGAGAAAACACATTCTGATTGGTGTCCTCCATCAACAGTTGCCCTTTAGACAAGTCCTTTTACTCCAAATAATTCAATGTATCATCTTTTAAAGGGGAAAAAAATCACCTATACACTCGTATAATTTCCTGCTTTATATGTGTGCCCCCTTCTAGCTCCCAAAATAAGTTCAGTAATTTAGGTTGAAAGAATAGAGGTAAAATATTTGAATTTCAGAAGAAAATACTTGACCTCTTCAAAAAAAAAAGATGCTTAAATTTACTTCTAAGGCTACAAATCACTGCAAGAAAATAAAAGAAAATCCCTCTTCTATTTGTAGCAAGGAAAATGGTGGAGAGAGAATCTCAGAAGGGTCCATATTTATTGATGTGCATGCTGTTCAGACATTTCCTGGTACTCTGACCTCCCTGGGTTCTTAAGGAAGCCTGGGGAAGACAGAGGCCCATCTAGCTCACAGACTCTTAGGAAATAGTATACCTTCTTGGTACCATTAGTGGTACAGAAGCAAGAACTGTGGTGTCTGTACCCAGATCAAAAGTGTGACCAGTTCTGCAAACTTACTATCATTTCTACTTCATCACCACCCAATTTGCCCCTCTCCTACCACAATAGGACCAATACCCCATCACAAATAATTAGGGCTGTCCATGGGAAAATGCAAAAAGGGCATGTCAACATTATTCTTGGGGGCACCCCGGTCATGTCCTTTTCTTCTGATACACAACACTGCTAGAGACATCTGGGTGTGGCCAACTCTTGGTACCCAAGGTTCAGAAATCTTTTGGTCAAGAATAACTCTTTGCACAGTCCCAAGGCTAAATGGCTCCCGGAGGCTCTTCTCCTTAGAGAAGGTAGAGATGATGCTAGAAAAGGCTTTGAGTCAAGAAAGCAAAAGAGAGCCAAAGAAGGCCAAAAGCATATGCCAGAAACTTCCCTTTCTTAATTGGGTTGCCATGTGGAACCCCAAATTATAGTTCTGTATCAAGACTTATCTACAATTCTTTCTAATTTGTGAATGAGGAAACCAAGGCTCATAAAAGTTAAGTGACTTGTTCAGGTTCACCCAGCTGGTGAGCTCTGGCACCAGGACAAAACCCAGATCTCTCTGACTCCAAGTGGCACATCGTCCTGTGAATCCCATGCTGCAAATACCTCACCGGTGTAGCTTTACTATAAAATGTGTTTTGCAGTTGCAGATTGCATTCTATTAGAAGCCAAAATGTATGAAATGAAATGGTTTGTGTATCATGAGGAAGCATTTCAGGATTCACTCTGCAGGACCTACTTGTTTGTCACTTGGTAGCATGCCTGAGAACACATCCCTGCCTGCTCTCCTCCCTGACCTTCGTCTCCTTCCAGTTTTTAAAAACATAGTCCCATTACCTTCCATCTGTATATATTAACCATAATATTGTGTTGGGTTTTTATTGATTTCAGAGAGAGGAAGGGAAAGGGAGAGAGAGATAGAAACATCAATGGGAGAGAAAGATAGAAACATCCCTGAGAGAGAATCATCGATCGGCTGCCTCCTGCACACCCCCTACTGGGGATCAAGCCTGCAACTGGGCATGTGCCCTGACCAGGAATCAAACTGTGACCTCCTGGTTCATGGGTCAACACTCAACCACTGAGCCATACCAATCGGGCTGTTTTTGTTTGTTTGTTTGTTTTGTTTTTAATATAGATTTAGTCTCTGCTCCCTTTCTTTGTAAATACATATAAGGTATTCTTCCCATGTCTCTGTAGACTTTAGTGAACCATGTTGAGCCAATATGCATACTCATGTTAGATATTTAGGGGTGAAGGTGGGACTGTAATTCTTTTCAGGCAACCAGACTTTTTTCATTACACGATGGAAGATTTAATGAGTAAATTTCTAGGCAAAACTTCATTCCTTACATATGAGGGGGAAAGGGCCCATGAGGTTTATTCCTAGTGCCAAGATAATTAATGACCAATCCAGACCCAAGGCTCTCAGTCCTGAGTCTTCCTTCCTGAACATTTGATTAGCCAGTTCTCTGTGTAACGTGTTCCTAACATATACTTTGTTTTAACTTTATGTGTAAAGCTAAATTGAAGCAGCATTTTAATGTTAGAAATGTCTGATTTCTCTTCAATCACCAGAATTTACCTTAGAAACACTCAAAAATATGTATGTTGAGGAAACAAATGATCAAATAAGTGTTTAAATAACACATATCCTTTAAACAGACAAAGATTAGAGGAAGCTTTTCTTAGGATGTCTTTTTAAAAATCTTTTCCTTTATAGAATTAGGTTATAAATGCCTAATCAAAATAAAATGATCTCTCCTTCAGCTTCACTGAAAGTTAATAGGAAAGTTCTTTATTTAGACATATTTGGGGATGATAAAAATTTTCTGTAAACTTTGTTAAGACTTCTTTATCTATGGCTAAGTCTGTGATTTTTACCAAAGTTAAAAGGAGCTCAAGTTGTTTCTAAAATCAAAGAACAGACAGAAGTTCAAGTGGGTTGTAAACTTGGCAAAAACATGTTCTACCAAGAAAAAAAGAATTCAGCCTCAAAAATCTGTTACTGTGCGTGCATCTTCTTGTTTTCCTTTTGTAGGAGCAAAGTCCAGAAAAGAGAACCATAACATCACACAAAGCAATGGAGTATATTTTGTGTGACTGAAGGTATTCAAATTGCTGGTTTGAAATTAGGCCAACCCGTACAACTCCTTTTGAAGTCCATTTGAAATAGGCCACCTTATGCCCACAATTCATGCTTCAAGTCTAGGTGTAAAACCTTACGGTGCTGAGCATTGCCATGATAATGTTTTAAATGGCCACCACTAATCTGGGGCTCAAAGGTAGAGATAAGTTTTCTAATGTATTTTTGTTCCCATTTTACTGTCTGTAGATCCATGATTGTCCTTTCCTTCTGTTGTCACGCTTCCCTTTGCTATCATGAATATCCCAAAGATAGATACAATTTGGTGTGTTTTTCCCCTGTGGTAGGTATTCAGGCTTTCTTTTCTGAATAGCTTTTAGCATTTGAATCCAGTTTCACACATTCGTCAGGGAAACCATGCTCTAGAGGAGGAACCAGGGCTGCTGGAGCCCCAGAAAAAAGGATTTTGTTTTCAATGTGCCCAAAAGCTCTTGTTATGAAGGCAGATTTACTCTTTGTAATGACATCCTCAGAGCTTATTCTTAGAATGCTAGACCGTGAACTTCTGGAGAGGAGAGACATAGTCTCGCTCATCATGGGTCCCCGGGACCTAGCACACTGTCCGGCACACAGTAGGTAAGTATTTGTGGAATGAATATATACATACAGCCAGCTTTTTTTAGAGAATGGCCAATTAGCTGTTTTAAGATCATTTTACTTTATTTGGTTGCTCAGAAGACATACTTCATGAATTATGTGTTTCTAAAACAAATATGTTGGGGAAGATGTTTTTCATTGTCCCCACGTGAGATTAAAGGGCATTCTTAGTATGTTTCTTTGCCACCTATTTATCCTTAATCTGTGGCTTTGTCCACAGACAAGTTCATCAAATGCAGGTGATGACTTTTATCAGAAATTAAAATGACTTGGAAGCAGTAAAAAAAAATAACATTAGTGGGGGAAAGGGTGACATGAAGATATTCTTTAGAGACTCATTAAAATGAATAGGACTGAGATGAAAGTGATTAAATACGACAGTTATGGAGGACAGTGCCCAATCCTCTCTCCATCTTTCCTCTGAGTTTGAGTGAGTTGACGTTACCCAAACCACTTTTTTTATTAAAAAGCAGAGTAATCATAATTAAAATAGAAAGATACAATGCTATGTGAAAACTACGTTGACCATAGCAAGGCATTCATACTAGCCTGGTTGACTGTGGTGGGGGTAGCACCCCAAGGCTGACAGGAGTAGATAGCCCAGGATCACTCCCAAGTCTGAAAAAACAGGGAAGGGATCGCATTACTGGAGCCTGCTGGATGTGGGAACCTTAGAAAGGAAACTCCACCAGGAGTTCTTACCATGAAGTTATACAGCTGTTTTCAAAAAGTCCCTGAAAGAGGTGGTGGCAAATAAATACTCCACACTCCTCCTCCTGCCCTTCAGTCTCCCACTTCTGGCGCCTCCTATTGACTGAAAACTGTGAAAGCCTGGAGCACAGACAGGGCCACGAAGGACTGGAGTGGGGGCAGTGAAAGCACAGCCCACACTCTGACTTCCTGAGATTTCCCCTTGTCTTTGGCGCAGCCATGCGTCCTACAGCTTCCCTAGTTGAAAATCATGAGCCTGATTCTTGATGAAAATCTTAGTTCTCCAGCTTAGAGACTCCAAAGTTCTTATTTCCTGTCACATCCTGGATTATTACTTTTGATGGAGTAGGCTGCCGCATAAAAGGACTTCTACTGCCTCTTACTGTCTGAGCGTTTGACATAATCACCTGGCCATCAGCCTGTTAACTCAAGAATAATGTTTGCTCCTAGATAGCTTCACGAGAGAAAAGGCATTTGGACTGGTTGTCTCTAGGACTATGGTGACTGAATCAGTGCAGACATGCAAAGCTCCAAATAAATTGGTATTACATTTGCAGTCCACCTATTGTCTCAAATGGTGATAGGGACATTGTTCATTTTGTGCTGGAAACTTCTATTTTAAAATCTGAGATTAGCACTGGCTCTACATTAAAATTTGTCCTCACATAGAAGGAAGAATTAATTGCTTCAGGAATATTTGCCACAATCACAAATATTCTCAGCCTCTCTCCAGTTCTAGGATCTGAATCCACACAAATAAAAGCTCTGTGAGGGCAGGCACCTTTGTTGACACCCCAGGGAGTTTCTAGAACAGTGTGGACCCCTCAGGGACCAGCGGACATTTGTTAAAGGAAAGAGTAGAGAGTTGCTGTAGGATCCCCAGGCTCTGTCTCTGTGGCCTGTTCTCTTCAGAATATTGTCAGTGACTTGGCTCACAGCAAGACTGTGTCTTCAATCTATGGTTAACACAGATAGACTTCAGAATGAAGATCAAAATTACCCTTGACGGGATGGAACCATGGTCCCAAACTAGCTAGATCAAATTTCACAAGAGCGCTACTGAAGTCATTCATTTACTTTTCAAAACATGTATCTCTTGAAGTCAAAGCAGAGACTGGTGTGGGTAGCACACAATGCAGGGCATACATTCTGACTAGACTCACCCGACAGCAGACTGTATGTGTGGAAGTGAACTATCAGAACACATCTGGAGTTCGAGTTGCAGATTTTAAAGCAGACATTATTAAGCAAGAGCTTATTTAAGACACAAATGTATAAGACACAAATGGTCTGGAAGCCCTACCCCATGAGGGCTCACTTCAGGGATCTGGGGAGTTAGGCTGGAGAGTAACAGGCCTGGAGGATATGAGACAGCTGCTTTGAAAGGGGGTTGTTAGACTGTATTACTCCACAGAGCAGAGCTATGACCAACAAACAAAACGCTAAAGTAGGTTTGACTCCTAATAGAATCATTTTCTAAAAGGTATATGTCCTGTCTACATCGGAGTAGGTCCATGTCACATAAGTGTGTAAGCCCTAACTAGATGGCCCTCTATAAGGAAAGTTCCAGAAGGAATTCCTGTACTGGATGGTGGATGGCACCATCCTGGCTTCCTACCCTGCTCCCTGTGGAGTGACTGTGGCCCACTCTCAAGTGCAGACAACCCACCCAGCTCCCTGTTGTCTAAATCCAGCTGCTCACACACTGGCTACCGCCCAGCTTCTGGAGGCAGTTGAGTTTGCATAATCTGTAATGTCACAGAATTTTCTACCATTGGGAGACAGAAGAGAGGGGAACTTGGCAAAGAAATAGGTAAAGCAGAACAGTAAAGAAAAGATGAAGATGGTAAACCCCAAAGAGTCTAAGAATGAACCATTTCTTTGGCCTGACACAATTCCAGCGTACATCATACCCCTAAGGCTCCTGTTCTGTTCCCCTGCCCTCATTTATATTACAATCCCATAGGCTTTCCCCCCTGAGCCTCATAACTCAGACTAAGTTATGTGGAAAACTTGCCTGTAGGATTCAGGAGCTCTTATTACCAACCCAGTTTCCACAAGCAGCTTTCCCATTGCTTTTTCCTACAAGACTGAGCCATCCGAGATTGGCAAGGCCCTCGCTCCTCCTTGTTGTGGTTGGTGTAAGGCTGCCACCTGGTGATTGTTCGGACAAAGTGCCTGAGGCATCTGTCTCCTCCCAGGCAGAAATGTTTCCAAAGGTGAATGGGTCCTTCCCAGGTAGGATCCACCAATCTGAGGAAAGTAAAATCTAGTTCATACTACTATTACTAATTATGCTCACTAATGAAATGGAATGATATCAATAGTGTTTGAGTTCTAATAAATAGTAAGATGTTCTGCAGCAAAAATATGTGTTTGTGTGTATACACGTATACGTTTTATGTCATTTTACCATATGCATAAATATTCGTGTATATATTATTGGATGTGATCCTCGTCGCAACCCCACAAGTAAAATATGATTACCATATTCATTCTTTTCCCCATGAGGAAACAGGCTCAGCGAGCATAGTGACAGGTCCAAGATCGCACAGCCAGGAGGAAGGAGAGACTGAAGCTGAACTCAGCAGATCCAGCTCCAGGTTTTCAAGATCACAGTTATGGAGCCTACCTGGATCTCAGGAGCTTACTGCATAGAGAAGTTATGGGATTGCCATGAGAGGGAACCAGCAGCTTAAGGAGCAGGACAAACTCATGCAGGGGTGGGCAGTTCTTTGGAACAGGACCCACCTGGTAGGGGAGGGTTTGAATAACAAGATCTATCAGGGAAAAGAACTGGTAGGCATAAGGTGGGAAGCCAAGGCCCCAGTCTAGCGGAATCATAAAGAGCTATGGCTCCTTGGGCATAGTAAGTGTATAGGGAAAATCCCACGGGAGGTGAGGACGCTTCTAAAGTTCTACCAATCTTGGGCTCATTTCAGGAACTGGGCTGGGTTGGCCTGGGGGTGCTGGTCCTACTTGCATGACTCTTGCCAGATGCCAACTTATCTTCCCCAAAGTCAAGACCCATCTGAGTACTCTGTCCTGCCAATGCTCTGTGAATTAGGAGGTTTTGGAAGCTGGCGGTGGGAACATGCATTGTTCCAGGTCTGGGGGAGTGTTGGGCATTGAATCTTCGAATCCTTTCCAATGCTCCTTTCCACGGTCTTCTGAGTTTCCTTGCATGCATGGCTGATCAGTATTTGGCTGAAGACTCAAGAGGGACCCTCGAGTTCTCTCTTTGTGCAGCTCTCTCCTTTCTCCCACCCAACTCTGTGGACTCCAGCTGGCTCAGGCTCTCCAGACTCAGTTCTGTCTCCTCAACCCAGGGAGTCTGCCAGGGTCTGCCTGCTTCATTCCCCTGCAGCCTGGCCTGTGAACTCTCTCAAGGAAGGAGGCTGGGTCATTGTAGGGCTCCTGTGATTTTTTCCTGCCTGTCAGGGTCTGCCATCTTTAATCACCCGATGTCCATTTTCTTGAAACCATGTTTTCATATACTTTGTCTAGTTTTTTAATTATTTCTGGAGGTAGGGAAATCTAGTTTTTATTACTTCAGCTTGCCAGAAGCAGAGGTCTTATTTAGGTCTATGACTAGCAATTTTTTTTTATGTTTTACCCTTAATGATGCGGTAAGAATAGCTATGTCCAAGAACATGGTTTTCTCAAAACTTTGCTTGAATTTCTTTCATGTCCCTAAGATTCAGTATTAAAAATGTATATCCTCTGGGTTTTAGTCTTTCATTTTATTTGAAGGGAATTCATGAATGTGGAGTTCCTAAATTTTAATTCTACAAATCTAAGCTTTTTTCCTGTTTACATTGACCTCAGGGGGTAGGAGGTGTAGCTGGGGTTTGGGCTGATAGACCACCTCTGGGACCTCATGAGTGTCTATGAACCAGGAAGCTGACTTTCACCAAATACTGAATCTGCTGGTGCCTTGATCTTGGACTTCCATGTCTCTCCATGGGACCATGGGACCATGTCTCTCCCAGTGGGTCTTTGCTGTCTTTGCTCAGACACATGGCTGGTGAGGCTGGAGAGAAGTCCTGTGAGGAGAGGAGGCGCTGCCCTTGTTAGTGCAGCTGGCCTTGAAGGCTGGACCTAGAACACAAAAGGAGAATGGAGTGTCTGTGTGTTTTTTCCTCTGAATTCTTCTGCAGCAGCTGTTCTCCAAGCCATGGCAAGTTCTCTACTTCTCATCTACGTACCACACATCCAAGCACTACGCCCACCAACCAGCAGCCTTTTCCTTTCCACCTACCCCCAGTCTTTTCTTCCAGGACAAATAAGACTCCTCCTGCTTTTTGCAACATAAGGAAGCTCCATTCCAACCACCCTCTTCTCAGGAGACTTCCTCCTCTAGCCCATAAAGTAGTGTAAAAGGAAGCATTTCTCATGAAGAAGAGAAATCCTACAGTTTAACCAGTCGCAGGGTGACTCCCTAGCGACCTCCCATTCCCCCCACCCATTAAGAAGTTACAAATGCAGGATTTCAAGATGCTGGTGCTTACAGTCGTTACCTGCCCACATGTAACATCGTTCTTCTCTGCCCCTTCCAGCCTCTCGAAATGGCCAGAGCAGCGTTCTAAAGCGTGACAGGAGCTTGTCCTATAAATAGCGTCCAGATGAGGCTTGTGAAGAGTTCCTACCCAACATTTAGTCAAAAGAAAAAGAATGGCTATGTCTGAGTCTATTGGGGCTGTTGCTGTGTTTGCCATGAACCGGGTGGCTTATAAGCAACAGATTTATTTCTCTCAGTTCTGGAGGCTGGAAGTCCAAGGTCATGGCACCAGCAGATTCGGTGTCTGGTGAAAGTGAGCCTCCTGGTCCAGAGGTGCTCATCTTTTCTCTGTGTCCTCACCTGGAGGAAGGGGCGAGGGAGCTTTCTGGGGTCTCCTTCTATAAAGACACTAATCCCATTCATAAGAGCTCTAACCTCATTACCAGATAACCTCCCAAAGGCCCCATCTCCTAATACTATCTCCTTGGGGGTTAGAATTTCATCATATAAATGGGGGGAGGGACACAAATATTCAGTTCAGTGCAATATATATGTATGCACACAGATGTATAGATTTGGGGTGTTATGTTTTGTTAGCGTGACATTTAAGGCATATGTGTTTCCGTCTGGAATTTCTTCCCCTTAGTAATGATGCATTTCACACTCATATTGTTACTTAGTGCTGAGAGATGTTAGTTTCTCTGTCTTTGTTTCGTGTTTTACTCCTCGTATTAGGAAAGCAGCGACACACTTTTACGTGGACCTCTGACAGTTGAGGAAAGAAACCTTGGAACCGCCTCATTCATTTACACTTCCACACAGCGGGCGTTTATTGAGGATCTACGGCGCGTCAGCCACATGGAGGGTTTCAACCCAGTCTTGTCACCCTGTTCTCACTCTACTCACCAGGCCTCCTCACTTCTCTCTGCAGGTACCACAGTGAGCAGAGCAAACAGCTGCCAGTCTGACAGCAGCGGGTTCCTGGAGGAGCCACCGGACCCGCCAGCCCTGCAGGTAGGGGCCGTGTAGGGGCTGGGAGAGGATTGAAGGACGTACGAGATTGAAATGTGCTGTCACAATTGGGAAAGGCACCCAATGCTTAGAACACATGAGCCACAGGCACCCAAGGGACAGAGGACATTAAATGAGGAGCCAGAAAGCTTAGCATCCCTTTCCCTTTTAGTTTCTTTTGATTTTACTAAACAAAGAAGCTGAGCCTCATAGGAAGAAGGTCCCAGTTAAAGTAGCAAACTGACGAAAACTGAGTGTGTAACCCTTATCTCCTGACTCAATGGTAATGATAAGGAAAAAAAGAAAGCACTTCTTATACCTGGCGCCTCCCCGCTTCCTGACCCCTTTCCCTTCATCCTGGTTTCTTCCACAGATGCCCTCCTTGCCTGGAGGCCCAAGTCCTGCTGAGAATGGAAGTAGAAAGCCCAGGGGTCAGGGCCAGCACTCAGGGGCACTCCAGGACTGCCAGCCAGAGGCAGGCGAGTCTGACTCCAAGAGTGTGGTGAGCACAGCTTCTTCCGGTCAAGACTGGAGTGTCTTAGAGGACAAGTCTTCAACAGCTGTGGTGGAGAAAGAGTCTCAGCTCGAGGCCACGGGGGGACCACCGGAACGGTTGGCCTCAGATATGGCCCCGGACATGGCCAGCACTGGGGGAGAACACCCCAGGAAAGACAGCCATCAGTGGCAGCCCCTGCCCGTGCCCCACACCCAACGTGAGGCCAATGTCGGCAGGATGGCCCCCAGACGTGACCATCCTATGGAGTTTATGGTGACCCACCTCACAGAAGGGAAGGATGGGTTCCTGAGGCCGGAGGGAGCTGGGGGCCTGTGCGTGCAGAGCCTCCACTGTGAGCCTCAGAGGTCACCTGGAGTGGGTCACCCTCAAGACAAGTTCCTTCATGTTGACTCTGAGGCCCCAAGAGAAACAGAAAGCTGTCAACTCTGTCCTGACATCAACAGCACCTTCCTGACTCAGCAAGTCCCCAAACCCAGCGAGGCCACGCCCCATACAGTTGACCTTATTCAAACATCTGAGAAGTCCGTTCCCCACCCCGATAAGCTGTCTGGAGGTACCTCTCCCCAAATGAAGCCAAGGTGTAGAGCCTGGGGTCACATACCACCCAGGACAGAATCTGAGATGGGAACCCTTCCTTCAAATGCTGACTCAAGCGCTGTCAGCTCCGAGTCTGTGACAACCCAGATGTCCTGCAACCTGGTGTCAGCTGCTCAGAATGCTGTGGCCTCAGGGACTGATTCTAGTAGAACAACTTTAGAATGCACTGTGTGTGACCCTGTTAGCACAGCAGAACCTGTCCTGGGGGCCGAAGCCAGGCAGTTCAGTGATGTCTCTGTTCAGACTTATTTGTGTGAGCCCAGGTCCTGGCATCGCTGTTCAGCTCCAGGAAACAAGGCCCGGCCCCTCACCAAATCTGTCTCTCTAGACACGGGCTTCCCTAGTCCCTGCCCAGAGGACATCTGCCATGCTGCACCTGCCCCCTGCTGTGACTGCTGTCATCACCATCCCCACTGCCACTCGGCCTGCGGGCATGGCCTGCACTGGCACGGTCACCCAGAAGCCCAGTTCATGAAGACTGCGGTGCGGGAGCTGTGCTCTGTAAGTATTCACCCCTGCAGGTCGGGGAGGCAGACGAGGCCACACACACCCCTCAGGGATGCCGTCTGGCCTCCCTGTCTGAATGCAGGCTCAGGGCATACCTTCTTGTTGCGGACCAGGAGTAGTATTTGCAGAGTGCTGTATGATTTATGGTATCTTCTCACAAATCTCTCCTATGTCATACTTCTCATTACCTTGTGAAGTACAGAAGGCCACCTTTCTTATTAATTCCCATTTTACAGAGGGCTGTGGTACCCTGCATGAATTCGCCTGTAAGGTTATAAGTACAAGTGCATCTGAACGCCATCTTCCCTTCAGTCTAAGGAACCAGTTCTCTGTCTTACATCTGCGTAGCTATATAATCTTGCACGAGCCCTTCAGTCTCTCTGAGCCTATTTGGAGTCGCCCCAACTGTGTGGAGAGATCTGGCCACTGGAAATAGACGTTCCTCCTGATTGGAGTCTATGACATATCTCACTTCTGCGGAAAATACAGGGGTTTGTGGCCCATTGTCAGACTTGCGTATAGCTTTATGAATGGGAGTTCGGATGAGTGTGCCTGTCACCATCCCATGTCTTTCGGTACCTCATCTCACATTGACTCAGCCTTCTCTCCTCTTAGAATTTGCAATTATACAAAAAATGGTACTTTTATATCAAATTGATTTGGCATTATACACCTGCTGAAATGCATACTACATGGGTCTCACTAGAGACAATACATTTATTTCTCTTAATTTAAATCAAGGAACCACAAACACACACTCAAAGGAAACAATCAAAACACACATATCTGTGCATATCTGTACTCCTGTGCAGGTGTACACACACTCACACACAGAGAGAGAAAACCAAGTGAAACTAATGTATTTCAGTCACCCATAAGAAGAGGCTACTTAAATAAACTAAGGAACAAACTCAAGAACAAAGAGACAAAACATCTATAGTGAGTGAGCCTGGGTGTGTAAGGCCTGAAAAATATCCTTGAGAAAAATGGCTCTAAGTTAGATGCTAGGTGGTAGCTAGGGGTAGAAAAATTAATGATCAATGAAAAAGTTATCTAGAACATAGGTCTTGAACCAAGTGAAAATTATAGGCAGTGACAGATACCATCTCTTACATGACAATGGGAGTTCCAAACAGGTGTGGAAATTAAGAGCATTGCAGGTTAAAGGCTCAGAAGAACACCCCGCTGCCCCCTTTACATAGAAGGATGTAATAGTGCAGGGAAACACTAGGCTGGTGAATGCCATTTGTGTGGTCTTGTGTGTTACCTAAGACAATGGTTTGCTGACATAATTAAATTATTATATAGAAATGAATTCTTCACAATGATTTGTTAATTTTTTGAAGATTTTTCAGAAAAGGCAATAAGATGTATCAGAAATTAGATTTTTGGATATTAGAAAATTCTTTTTTAATGTTCATGACTTAGATTTAAAGAAAGAGAAAAGCATACACCATTTAAAAGGTAATATGAGCCATTTCAAAAGTTCATTGCTGTTCGGTGATGTTGCATTATATATACCCAGATCTTATATTGCAAAAAAGAGTTCAAAACAGTCCCTCCCCCTTTTTATTTCATTTTATTTTTTGTTTAAGGTTTCCTTTTTTCTGCAACTACTTCAATACTTGTTCTAGAGCCAAAATGTATATTTAGTGTTTCCAAATGACCAGAAGATGGCAGTGTTTCAGAATGTTCCATGTCATTCCCTACACAGGGAGCCATAGGCCATCTATCCCAGGTCCATACCTTCCAATCACAAAAACTCAAACTAGATGAAATCTAAAAGTCAATGATTACAATGTTCAGCCTACTTGAGTGCCATATTTCCATGTCCCTGGCCTCCCTGTCCATAGAATGTGGTCACCTTACAGGAATCTAGTGTACTACTCATCAGCTCACTCTCAAGGGACAAATAACTTCTCCATGTGGCCAGCCACACTGTAGTCCCTACTGTGACTCAGAACAGAAATGAGCCGGGAGGCTTGGCTTTGAAATCTGACTGTTGTTTTTGACCTTGGACACGTTAGCCATTCTGTCATGATACTTGATCTCTGAAGTCCTTCATCATCTCTAAGACCTTTTCTGATTTGAAGAGCCACAATTGTAGTCACCTTTCAACACTTGCCAACACCAGTGATGCTTCAAACACTCCTCTCACTGATTCCAATGCACTCACACTGAAGCAAAAGTAACTAGGGAGTTTGCTACACAAAATAGGTTATTTGGCATAAAATTTAGAAGATAAAAAAAGAATGAAAACCCAATTCTCCAAGCAAAATGATGGAGAGTTTTCAAAATAAAAATATCACTCTTAGGAAAATATTTTCATTATGACAATTCTGATAAGAAAAAAAAATAGCCATCGAGCTGCCAGGATGTTGGCCATGTGATTTTGAGGAGAAGGTAAGAATCTGGGACTTCTTAGAAGCAGATCTGGGAGGAAGTAGCAGAGCTGTAAAGGCAGGTTTCCATGGAAGGAAGAAGAAAAGGCTAAAAGACACCTGCCTGAGAAATCAGCTTCTTTAAAGAGCTTCCCAGAATCCCAGCTCCATGCTCTCCACTTCCACCTCATTGCTATCTACATGCCAGGAATGCTGAGAAACTGAGTTTCTCACTTAGACACATTGCTGACCCTACGCTATTGGAATTTGCTAGTAAGAATAAAGGGGAGAAAGATAGTGAGTAGGCAACTAGCAGCCTCTGCCATGCCCATCAGGAAGGGGGTCCAAACCCGTGGCCTGGTGGAGAGAGCATTAGGTTCCAACTAGCATGTGCATCACTCAAAGTCAGATGGGTAGGGATGCTGAGGTTTTAGATTATGGACCCATTCAAAGCACGGTCCAACCTGGGCTGGAAAACAAGAGATAGCCGGTAAGAACTCAGCACATCAGCAGAGTCCCTGACAAATGGACTGGGCTTGGTGGCTCTAAGAAGATAATTAAGTAAGGACACCAAGGCAGAAGCACAGACATGCAGAGAAAGGAAGATGTAAAGGATGATTCCCATCAGGAGTGATGGGGAGCAGGATTGGGGGGACAGTCCAATCCTAGATTCCACTTCATGGGGGGATAGGATGCCCACCTGTGCCTGCCTCGTTGTGGATGGACTTCTTAGCTGCCTGGAGATGGTCCTCCGATTTCAATCACCAGGGACTGTGGTGAAGCCAAGCTAAGACTAAGAAAAATTTTCTTAGAAGACTCTCTAATTAAACATAACCATCTGAACAGATGTGTTCAATGTTACAGAGACTCAGAGTGAGGCAGCACTCAGCAACAAAGTGAAATGAGAAAGACTCCACTTTTCTAAATGCAAGCCTGTACTCTAGCCCTCTGCCCTCCTCTCCTCCATCTACCACATGGGTGGGGAACGTCCGGCCCATGGGCCATATAAGGCCCAAGAAATCACTTGGTCTGGCCCTGCCAAGGCGTTAGGGGTGAGTTCATTAAATGTTTGACCAAATGAAGCAGGCTAATTTTTAAGTTGATAATTTTGTATGGCCCGCGAATGATGTTATAAATATCCAAATGGCCCTTGGCAGACAAAAGGTTCCCCACCCCTGCTCTATACTCTCCCATCCCGGTATCAGCTAGTCCTCCAGACTGTCTTCCCATCTCCAGGACAGAATGTCTCCAGGGCCATCCAATAGCTTCTACCCTCCTGTCCCAGCCAAGTACTGCCTCCAGCTGCTGGGAGAAGCCCAAGACCAGCCTTTCCCTCTTTTCCCCCCGCACATTAGCAGTGGGGCAAAGCGGTGAACCCGGTGGGAATGCGGGCCCCACCCTGGCACACTCCTGTGGTGAATCAGGACTCCCTCCTGAGCTCTCTCTGCTGGTTCTCAGTACACAGCCCTGGAGATGGAAGCAATGAGGACGCTCTGCCAGTGTTTCCAGGAGCACTTGGAGGAAATGGAAAAGCACCTCACAGGGCAGCAGGCCCTCTTTTCCAGGGACATGTCCGAAGAGGAGAGGTAATTATCTGAGGGAGCCGTAAGAGTAAGTACCAACCCCACACCTGAAGCAGAAAGGTGATCAAGGCAGGACAGATGAGCGCCCCGGAGTGGGGCTACTGAGAAACTGGCCAGCTTCTCCTGTCTCTCATGTTTTTTTCTCCTTTTCTAAGTGGGGGTCTGTGAGAGCCATTTGCCAGACAGCAACACTTACCCTTGATGGCCACGGCTCTCTGAGGTCAGAATGCGGGCAGCAGCTGGGAAGAGGGGGCTAGCCAGTAGGACATCTTTAATCAATGCCAGTGGGACTCGTGTAAATGCAGATGTTGGAGTTTTGGGGGTTTTGAAAATCTGCATTATTTTCACATAGATTAAAAGTATGTGATCCAAAGTAGATGAGTAGCTGCCTGAAGCTGAGGGACTAGGGATTAGCGGTACAAGGTCATGACGGTTCTTATTGGAAGATGCAAGTGTCCCAAACCTGGATGTTGCCAGTTACACAGCTTAGCAAATTCCCTACAAATCATTGAATTGTACTCTTAACATAGGCAAACTTCATGGCATGTAAATTATCCTGTAGTAGAGTTGTTTAAAAAGAAAACCTGCCCTAGGAATGTGCCCGTGTCTGCAACTGATACAAATGAAGAAGGTGACATTCTCCTGTAAGAAATAGCAAAGGCATGACCTACATTTTGGGAGGAGCAGTGGGAGACGGTGCTTGGATGGGGGTGGCTGTGGAATTTGGTTTTCTATTATGTGCCTGCAGGAAGGAGGCCGAGCAACTGCAGACTTTATGCAAGGCCCTGCGGCAGCAGGTGGAGGAGCTGGAGCTGCAGTTAGGAGACCGGGCTCAGCAAATCAGACAAGGGATCCTGTTGGTACGGCACGCGGGGGTGTGGGGCTGGACTGTATCCTGCCCCCTGTAGGAGGGTGTGTTCGGTGAGAAACCTGATTGTGCAGTCATTTCTGACTCCAGGCTTATGTGCCAACACCTTCATTTTCAATATAAAGACATTGACGTCCAGAGAAGTACATTGCTCTGCTCAAGGCCACGTGGCTGAGGGTGACTCAGGATGAGAACTCAGGGCCCCTGACTCCCATGCCAGCCTTTCTCTCTGCCCTGTAAATTCCAGATAAGTATTATTAGCCCATTTTCCAAATGAGAACAAGAAACGCAGCTTTGGACCGAAAAAGGGCTGAGTCCCCGCCAGAATCTGCTGCTGGCCAAGCTCACACTAGAGAATTCACCTCCCACAAATGCCTTCCCACAGTCTAAGTTAGGTGTTTGGTGTAAATAAGATACATTGTCCACTCTTTCTGTCTGTTTTTCTTTTAGCAGCTTGATATTCTCACAGGAGAACCACCTGCATACGATACAAACCCGCACCTTTATGACTGGACAGAAGAAAAGAATGGCCAGATTTCACACACCCACATCCACCCAGCCATGGCCCCTGGGGCTGCCTTTCCTCCGGACGATGGCCAGCAGGCTCCCTGCTCAGGTAGGACCCATCTGGCTGCCTTCCTCTCCCACCCCACCTAGGAGAGCCACCCTGGGATATCTCCTCTAGCCCGGGAAGAGTTAGGTCCAGCCCCTTGGTCAAACTGTCCTGCTGGAGAGAAGGACACCGTGTCTCCCTCTAGATCAGAGTGTGTTTGATGGCCCTCCTGCAAAATGTAAGAGCACATTCTAGCCAGAGCAAGCCTCTCTCAACTTTCCCTGAGGAGAAGTGTCTGTCAGCCTTTCATGGGCTGTTTTATTTTTGTTTTTAAATATTCTACTCGATGGCTAAACCCAGGAGGAACTCAGAATCTTTTAATTTCCATTCAATACAGAATAAGTGAACACCTACTATGTGCCTGGCACAGGTAATCTGTGCTGGCCAACATGTATACAGTAAGTCCTCACTTAACATCATCAATAGGTTCTGGGACTTTAAGCAAAATGTCATATAATGAAACCAATTTCACCATAGGCTCCTTGGATAATAAGAGTTAAGATCCTATGGCATTTAATCAACATCTTTATTGAAATATAGAGAACTGCTTTGCTTTGTATAAAACAATGTTATGTCCTGGGATTTCTCTTCATTATGCTCAAAGTGAGACACATCTACATCTGTCTATGAAAAGTCACAGTCCACTATGTCATATAACATTCTCTTTATAAAGACACATGTTATGGACTTAATTGTGTCTACTGCCACCCGCCCTGAAGCCCTAGCCCCCATGTACCGTAATGGCATTGGGAGCTAGGGTATTTAAGGAGATAATTAAGATTAAATGTGGTCACAAAGGTGGGACCCTAATTCAACAAGACAGGTGTCTTTATACTAAGAAGGAGGCACACCAGCGACCCCTCTCTTCCCATTTGCACAGGGGAAAGGCCATGCGAAGACCTAGAGGAAAGGCAGCCGTCTACAAGCCAGGAAGAGAGTCCTCAGCAGAAACCAGCCCTGCTGGTACCTTGATCTTGGACTTTTGGCCTCTAGAACTCTGAACAAGTGAACCTCTGTTGTCTGAGCTGCCCAGATGGTGATGTTCTATGACAGCAGCCCAGATTTCCATTCTGAGAAGTGGGGTGCTGCTGTAACAAATGACCTAAAAACATGAAAGCAGCTCTGGAGCTGGGCAAAGGGTTGGGGCTGGAAGAGTTTTGGGGTGCCTATCTCTTCAGAACAAGCTTTCTCCGTCTCTGCTGGGTGGTGGTCTATCCTGTTCAGTTCTCAACGCCTCGGTATGTTGCTTATGATGAAGTCCTATGCATCATAGGTCATGATGGGTCCAATCCTTTATATACAGATTGAAAGGATCCCTTTCTCTTGCTAGCTCCTCTCTGTGAATCCCCCCACCTTCTCTGACTCCTACGGGTTCCTTTTCCTGGCTCTGCCTACAGAACCCTGGTTTTAGCATCCATGCACGATAATGAACTTCCTGAAACTGGGTCTACCTCAGGGAAAAGCAGCAAAACAAGAGCCTGCCAATTCCCCGCTGCTGGAGTTGCTACACTCGATGCCACCTTCAAGGCTGCTGCCATTGCCAGTGCCAGGGGGATGTCACTTCCTTGGGCATGCTGATCGTAGGGCTTAGAGGGGAGAGATCTCTTTCCCCATCAGCTCCTTCCTCAATCCTCTAGCCCAGTGGTTGGCAAACTGTGGCTCGCGAGCCACATGCGGCTCTTTGGCCCCTTGAGTGTGGCCACAAAGTTTCAATCGCACTGTACGTGCGCGCCCGCACATGGTATTTTGTGGAAGAGCCACACTCAAGGGGCCGCAGTTTGCCGACCACTGCTCTAGCCCAAGAGAGAAGATTTTTCTTGAGTTTTTCTTTTTCTGTTTCATAGCTTCAAGATTCGGGCTGCCCTAAAATCTAAGCCAGAAAATAGGGGAGGAAAGAAACTCATCTCCAGGAGCTGGTTCTTTGAGTTTTTTATTCTCTTCCCCAGTTGACTTACTATTACATACTTTTAAGAGTCTTCAGGTAGTTGCTCTGCATATACTGAGTAGGACTTTTCATTATAATCAGTGGGAAAGAAAGGGAGGAGCACTTACTCTATCTTAATCAGAACTGAAATTTGCCAACCTAAAGTGATGTTAATATTCGCATTATCGTAAAAGATGCTAAATGTAAGTCATAGAGAAGAACAACAAACATGATAAAATCATTATCCCCATTTTAAAGATGAGGAATCAGAGACTTGCAGGGACTACGTGGCTTGCTCAGTGTCACACAACTGGAAAACCAGGCCTGAGGCTGGGCTGGCCTGACTGCAGTACCGCCACAGCTCTGCCATGTGCCCGAGTGGGGCCAGAGCTGCAGACGCTCGGATTACATGTGAAGATCAGGCAGTCATCCTCTCTGAGGCCTGTGCTTTCCTAGCTTTCAGCATCGATTAGGTCAAGTTGAAAGATGTGCTTATGCACAGGGCAGGTTGGGATTTAATATCGCTTTGTGTTGGTTATTGGGCAGGTGTTTGTTTAAAGAAAGTGGAAACAGGTGTGTGGGCCCTGATTCAATTACATGATGGAGGGGAACACACTGATCCATGGCCATTTTCAAGGAGAGATGCTGATTGTGCTAATTAATCATTTGTCTGTCAGGACATAATAGAAACTGATGTTCCAGTTACCATTGGAATGGAACACAGACTCACGTGTCTGGCTCCCCAGCAACCAGATGCAACTGTTTATGATGACAGCAATGAAGATGCAGTACCTGAATCCTCCTGGATTACCAGGTCAGAGATGGTTTGAAGGAAAGGTGTTTTATAAACTTGTGCCAACAGCACGGGACATCATCTAACAGGAATTGTCTCTCAAAGGAACTTTTCCCTTCAAAGAGATTTATTGAGACCTTTTAGGTCAGGATGGCATCCCAGAGATGGGACTGAATGGAGTACTTTCCATGCTTTGTGGCACAGCACTCAATCCACCTCACCTAACAAAGACATCTATGCTCAGAATGGAGTATCATCATAATTCTGAGTGGTCTTTTAAAAATATAAATCAGATACTTTGCTCTCCCACATAAGAATCTCCAGTGACTTTTCAGTACATTTATGATTAAATCCCGACTCTTTACCAAGATCTACAAAGCTCTACACAACCCCACCCTGCATCCCTCTGTGACCTCATATCATACTGCTCTCTCCCTCTTTGTCTCCCTCTTACTGTGATTCAATTTCTTGGATCTTCTTGCTAATTCCTGGTCACCTTAGGGCATTTTTACTTCAGGAACATTTTGGGTGCTGTCTCTTCTTTGCATTTGCTGTTCCGCTTTCCACAAATATTCAGATGGCTGGAATCTTCTCATTCAGAACTCTGTTCAAATGCCACTCCTTCAGAAAAGCTTCCCTTAACAACCCTATGCGAAATGGGGCTTCTTCCTGTATACATTTCTATTTATTTTCTGCCCACTTATCCGGCTTTGTTTTCTTCATAGCATTTATTACGTGGATTTTTATTGCTTTATTTGTTTACTTGTTCAGTGGCTGTATCCCTTCCTAGAATGTAAACTTTATGGGGAAGAGACTTGTCTGTTGTCATCTTTCCATATTTTATCCCCAGGCCTAAAACATAGAAGAATTTGATGAGTGAATGGACAAGAGAATTAATTCACTCATTCATGAACATATCAACACTAATCAACATTGGGTATACATAAATAAGACATAGTCTAATCCATCAAGGAATTTTTAGTTTGGGGAGGAAAACACATAGCTAAGAATCTCTTCATGTTACTTCTTTGTTTATACCTTTCAGAAACTCCCCATCAATAGCAAGGTTTTTGAGTTTGGGATCATCAGTTTCACCAGGCAGTGGAGACATTGAGAAAAAAATTATTAGGACAACATGGCAAGTCTTTAATAAAGTTAATGCAACCTAAGCAATAGTGTTCTCACTTTTGCTTCAGAATTCACCTCCTTTTAAGTTAGAGGAGTTGTCTCTTGGTTGCAGGGAGCCAGCCACCAAAGACCATGTATTTTATGATCTTGCTGATATAAAATGTCCAGAATAATCAAATTTGTAGAGACAGAACATAGACTGGCGTTTGTCTAGGGCTAGACAATGAAGCAGGGGAATGGACGTGACTGCTAATGATGGTACAAGATTTCTTTGGGGGTGATGAAAATATCCGGAAATTAGATTATGGTGATGACTACACAATACTGAACATACACTAAAAACCATTACATTGTTCACTTTCATTACAGTGTATGTAAATTATATCTCAGCAAAGTGCTGAAAACAAATAAGGCAAGCAAGCAAACACCTGAGTCAGAGTGTCTCCTGAGAGGAAAGGGCAAGTCCATCACCTGTATTTGCTGGGACTGAATTTGCCCAGAAAGAAGGTGAGGGTGGAGCCAGCGGAGGAAGGAGGAAGTAGGGACCAGGCCCGATAGGGGCTCTAGCCATGGCTGGGAGTTGGATTTTATTTTGAATGTAGTGAGAAGCCATTGAAGGGTTTGAAGTTGGACAGTGACAGGATGTGGTGCACATTAACATCCTATAAGAATGCCTTGTGTGTGGTTGACTCCAGGCACGAAAGGACGCAGCGAGACCTACTATAGTAATATGGGCAGCACTCAAACCATAATAGATTTATTTTATTCTCTTTCTCTCCTCTTCTTTTCATCATAAACAAAAAGCAAGGTCACTTTATATTAGCAGAAAACTCCTCATGAATTGTCCCAGAAAAAGACACTAGCCAAAATATCCGAACCCCTATTAACCTTTAGTACCTCAAACAAGCCGTACATCACTGGTCACAAGAGAACAATCTATTAATAATGAAAAATGTAGACTACTCTTATATAATTGGTCCTTATAGAAATGGTATTATCCTAATTTAGCATGAAAACCTGCTTTTCATTCCAAATAGCACTATCAAAGTAAAGCACAGGCCACATATTTGTCTATCAACTCTATACCAATTTCCTGGCTCACAGCAGCCAATGGTTTTCCTACATCACAAACCAACTACAGCATTCAGTGCTATATTTGGAAAAGGAACAATAAGGCATCTGTAGAAAAACAGCATTTGCATTAGACTCCACTTCTTGTCTCAGGGGTTGTTTTCACTGAGCAATCTCAAGTGGGCGGCAAAGAATAGACAGGCTTTGTTAGACCATTACTCATGTAATGAGATTTGAGGTCCGCTATTCAACACATTTTTCAATGGGCACTTTCCCCAGGGCTGAATTGCTATCTACAGACAGTTTGATTACCAAATACAATTTTAAAATAAAAGAGTACAAAATGCCCCTTCTCTTCTCTGGCCCCCATCCTTCCGAGTTTGTCAGTTTATCTCACAGAGGAAGTTTGCTCAGCCAGGGACTATGCTCAGCCTTGGAATGCCTGACTCCTTTAGCCATCCTCCCTCCTGTGACAGGTCCCAAGCTATTACTCCCGTTGACCCAGGTATTTCTGTCAGGAGCCAGTTGACCTTGAAGTATGAGTGATTTGACACCTTGTCTTTCAGTCAGTTCCAAACATTCATACACCACGTGCCCACTTCTCCATAAAGTTGAGCCAGACCCATTGGGGATTGTAATGATCCTTCAAGAGCCTGTTTATCAATTAATACCTGCTCCTGCTTTGGCCCCATTTTCGTCCAGGTTCTTTCCTTTATGAGCCTGCACATCTGACTGTGACCTCTGTTTTGCCTTTCATTTCTCTAACTGGTAACTATTGACCATTAGAGCTTGGATTCTAGAGAAACCGTGCTGCCCTTTAAGAAAGACAACAGGCAACTAGAACTTCAGGCCCAAGCCCTGTGGTTTTTGTGGCTTCTCTTGCTTGTTCTCATCGTTAGGATCTTGCAGTTTTCTGCATCCTAACTGGTAGCAGAAGTTGCTCCCCATCTGTGGATGTAATGAGTACATATTGAAGGTTCAGTGATGACATAAGCTTCATGGAGCTATCGCCTCTTACTAGATGTTCTCACGCATGATTTTCAAAGTCCCACTGAGTCACCAAATATAGATTTTTGTCTAAGTTGATCCAGGAGGTTCCTATTTGACAAAATTAAACTTGATTTTATCATTAACAGGAATTTGAGGGGTGGGTATATGAGGCAAAGGAAAAGGGAAGAGGGTGAGTAGGTGTCTACTATAAACCAGGCACTGTGTCACATACCTTTATGCTATTATCTCTTTTAAAACTCATCACAACTTTGTAAGACAGATATTACTATCTTCCTGTTACAGGTGGGAAAATGGGGTCTCAGAGATTAAATCGTCTGTGGTCTCCCAGAGTGTAACTAGATATGATAGCATCTAAGCCCAATTCTCTATGCTTTCAAATCGTGTGCTTTCTTTCTTAGTATAGTATATGCTTGAGACAAGAATGTGTGTGGGGCACAGGGAGGAAATTATGTAGGCAGGTAGGAGACGTAAGATGGGATCAGATCAAGTGAGTTTTGATTGAAGGTAGATGCTTGAAATTGACCTCAAGGGCAATTGCTATCAATTCAGGTTCCTGGATTGTGATGGGAATTTAAGAAAAGTCTTTCTGGAAACACTGACGGACATAAAGGCTGGCTGACTTATTCTCCCCACAGTGTGCCCCCCAAATGCAAACCCAAATGAGCGTGCAATCTAGCAATAGCCGTGCACTTGCTTTGCAAATGCAGCTTACAGGCTGATCCTCTCACCTCTCCTTCCGACCAGAGGTCACCGGAGCTGCTCCTGGGTAGGAATTCTAGAGCTTCCCTGTCAGGCCAGAGCGTGCTGGACAGACCGGAGGAGAGGCCAGAGCTCTGCAGCGGCCCTGGCCAGAACCTGGGTAGGAGTTTCCCACTGTCTTTATGAATGCAGTCATCTGCGGAGTGTAATTTCCTTGAAACCAAGGACAGAACTTATTGCCGCTATTTTACATACATGCTGGGTTTGAAATTTGCTTTCACATATTCCTGAATTGTGTGTCATTTTTCATGTAGTTGAAACCAAAGAGGAAAAGTCCTAAAAGTTAAAGAAGATTTTTTCCACACCATAAAAACCCTAGTCAACACTTTTCCTTGTGCTCATAGAGAGTTAATGAACTTATTAATATTTTTGTAGCACAATTCAAACACGATAACCCCTCATTTAACTACCTCTGAGCAGCAAAAGCTTTAAACTGCATTGCACATACCTGAAAGTTCCATGTGCCCTTTGGGGAAATAGCTGTGCTTGCTTTCTCTGTGTTTAGAAACCCCCATAAACAGTGTGTGGAGGCTGCCACCATTACCATCTGGTAGTCCCCTCGTGGTTTCCTCCAACTACTTACAGGAGCACTCACAGTCGCATTGACAAGCTTTGGTGATGCGGTGGGGATTAGGCTCAGTGCCTTTATGTGCCACCTCTCTGGTGGAGAGTTCTCAGAATCCAGGCAGCTCTTAGATCTGGAAAATTGTAACAGCTTAGCTGGAAGGAAGCAAGCATGGGAAAGAGCAGTGCATTGCTTCTCCGCCGGCCTGTTTATCCTCGTGTGCTGTGAGAGGCCATGGGGACAGGGTGCCCTTGATGACTTAGGGCTGCATGGACAGCATCATGTCAGCATGCTTCTCATCTGTAGCACACTGTCTTCATTGAGCGTCAGAGAAGCCATGGTAGAATTAATATTCAAGCAAAGCTTTGGGTTAGTAACCGACCAGTAGCCACATGGCTCCCTTGCTGTCCTGCTGAGTGGTGATCACTCTTTTATACAATAGCCAGATGTCCAGCTCTGAAAGAATAAGCTCAGCTTGGTTTTCGAAAGGGAGCAAATGATGGGTCAGATCTGTTCAAATGCAGGAGAACCGAAGAGCATGAAGCAGAGACCACCAGCGCAGAGACCACCAATGCAGGGACCACCATACCATAGAGTACTTCTCAATAATAAAAAAGAATTACCTCTTGATATATGCAACAACCTGGATGAATCTCCAGAGAATTAAGCTGAGTGAAAAAAAAGCCAATAGAAAAGTTACATGGTATATAATATAATTCCATTTATATAATAGTCTGGAAATGACAGCATTATAGGAATAGAGGACAGATTAGTGGTTAGCAGGGGTTAAGATGGGGCAGAGATAAGAGGAATAGAAGAGGGGGTGATTATAATAAAAAAAGACATGGGGGAGCCTCATGGAGGTGGAAGTAATCAGTATCTTGACTGTGGTGGTGGATACATGAAGCTACACGGGGGATAAAATTGTGTAGAACTTACACACAGATACACACACACACACACACACACACACACACACACACACGGGGAGAGATTGGAATAAGACAAGTGAACTGTAACAGTAACAATGTCACTACCTGGTTGTACTATAATCTTACAAAATGTCACTATTGGGGGAAACTGGGCATAATATAGAAGGGGTCTATCTCTCTGTATTATTTCTTATAATGGCATGTCAATCTCCACTAACCTAAAGTAAATTAATAATATTACCCCTTATTTCAGTAAGTACCTATTAAGTATTTGACAATTAATTTCTGAAATATTAAATTTGTCTATAGCTTTATTTCAATTGGATGAAAATACAGATATCAGAATTTGGTACTAATGAACTCAGATAGTCTTCTGTTATGAAGAACTAAAATGTGGTTAAAGTTTCCCAACCAGAGACTTAGACACTTATTCACCAGAAGATACTGATCTGAAACAGTTACTTCTCTCTCAGGGCTTAAGGAGACAACCAAAGAGATCCAGCAAGATCTCAGGGATAGAACCTCCTGCAAACGTTTACTGTGTGTCTTCTCTCTCTCTCTCTCTCTCTCTCTCTCTCTCTCCAAGGAGCTGGAGCTCCAACACCCACCTACACAGACACTGCCTTAGACTCATTTTAGAAGGCAGATATTTGAAGTGCACATTTTATCAGCTATTGACTAAAATAAATGGTCTGGAAATGTACATCACTGTGATCACTCTCATTCATTAAGATGGAATATCTGAGACTAAAATAAAAGCATATTCATTTAAAACGAGTTACCATTAGGCATCCATCCGCAGTGCAGCCAGGAGCCATTCATTCAGCCACACATCCGAGGGCTCGTGGACCCACAAATCATGCCATGGACACATGGCTCCTTGCACTTACGCTGGGAGCACCGGAGGCCAGGGGTCTCTGACTTCCACGCGGCACATATGTGGCTGTTATTGAGAGCTCTCCGAGGTATAGATTTACATTACCATCTGCCATCGACTTGCTGTTTACATCTGCCTGAAAGGTGGGGGGAGGGTTGGGCACAATCAATCAAAGTGCGCATAGAAGAAGACCCTGAAAAAAAACACCCGACAACAGCCTGAACTTGGGAGATGTGCACATGTCTATTCAAAGGGGAAATAAGGAATTCAGACTCTTCTCTCTTTGAAAAACTCCCTTTGAACTTGGGAAATTAAGTGACAAAAGAGCGTTTTAAAATTCCTCACACAGCTCAGCTTCTCTGAGGAGCCTCAGAAGGAATCTCAACGTTATATGCCTTAAAAATAATTTAATGCTAAATGGGGCTGATAAAAATCTAAAACTTTCACTCTATGAAAGGCTCCGTTAAGAGTTTGAAAAGTCAAGCTATAAACTGGGAGAAAACATTTGCAAACATATATTTCTGATAAAGGACTCGTATCTAGGATGTCTAAAGAAATTTGAAAACTCAACAGTGAAAAAAGCAATCCAATAAGAAAACGGGCGAAAGACATGAAGAGACAGACCGTTCACCGAAGGAACATACGCATGGCACACAACCATACGAAAACACGTTCAACAGGGGAAGGCAACAGGGGAAGGCAAATGAACCCCGCAGCGAGACACCACCTCACACCGATGAGAATGACTTACACAAACTGTAACAACACGGACGGCTGGCAAACAGGTGGAGAAGTTGGGTCCTTCATAAAAAGCTGGTGGAAACAGGAAACGAGGAGCCACCCTGGGCAACTGTTTGGCAGTTTCTTACACAGTTAAACATGCGAGTGCCCTAAGAGCCAGCAATTGCACTCTGGGGCAATTATCCCGGGAAATGAATGCTCATGTTTACACAAGAGCCTGTATGTGAATTTTCATAGCAGCTTTGTTTGTAGTCACCAAACACTAGGGACGATCAGGTGTCCTAGAGCAAGCAGGTGGTTGAACTTCGGTGCAGACCATGGAATACTACTCAGCGAAAAAAAGAAACAAGCTGTTAGCACATGAGATAAATTGGGTGAATCCCCAAGAATAATGCTGGGGGGGGGGACAAATCCAAAAGGAAACCTCTGTATGCTTCTTTTTATATAACATTTTGAAAGGACAAACTTATAGAAATGGAAAACAGATTAGTGGCTGCCAGGGGTTAAGGAGTGGGAGGGG
>NW_005871100.1:859836-868173 GCF_000147115.1 Myotis lucifugus | reverse complement strand
GAGCCCACAGGGAAGCCCCTGCCTACCGATGGGTTACAATGCCTCTGCAGAAATTCTAACCCGCACGAGTCAACCTTGAGGTGCGTGTATTAGGGTCCAGGCCCTGCTATTTGGGAGGCTGGAAAATGGAAAGGAGGCATTGATCATTCAGTACAAAGGGACTAGAGGTCACTGAAGCCCCTGAGAGGTGTCTCGGGTCCTGTCCTGTGTGCATCCTCGGGAAGGAAAGGAAGGTTGGGGAGCATGATTGGTGGGTGGCCTCTTGGCTGCCCTCAGGTGTCCCAAGCCCTTCCAGTCTGGGCTGATGCCTGCTGACGTCTCGGACTCATCACCCTGCTCTCGAGGCCCAGAGCAGTGACTAGGAGCTGCTGAGCCTCCAATCAGCACAGGACATTCCCTCCAGTGAGTTTACCCCAAACACTACCCTTCCTCTCCATCAGAGGGCAAGGTGCACCCCCACCCTTGCTTAAACGCCCTTTGGCCTTTCCTGGAGGGCATCCCTAGGATTGGAGCATTTGGGATCATTCCTTTGGAAGAGCACATTGTTCCTGGGCTCCAGGCCCGACCCTTACGGCGAGGGCTGCTTTCTTTGCTGGCGATTTCTCTCTGAAATGCCCTCTTTGGTGAACAGGACTGCAAAGTGGTTAAGGGCATGCATTCCAGCATTCGCTTGCCCAGGTCCAACACTAGCCCTCCCATTTCCTAGTGGGGAGACCTTGGGCAGAGGGCTGATGAGCTCCGTGCCCCAGCTTCCTCATCAGAGGAATGGGGACGATGGCAGCTGCTAATCTCACAGTCTGTGGTGAGGATTAAATGAGCCCACGAGGGTAAAGATTGCCCAGCACCTGGGAAGCCTTAGGTAAATGTCAGCGGTTGCTTCTGTCTTTCTTCTCCGAGATGCCCCTCTCCCAGGCCGCAGTGTGTGAGTGAAAGTGCTCTGAGTTTAAACTCAGGCCCATGTGAGGGTGAGAATGAGCTGATGTGCCTTCAGAACTAGCCACTCAACCTCTCGGTGCCTCAATTTCCATATTTGCAAAGAAAACCTGCGGCGTAGGGCTGTCCCAGGGATGAAAGGACCCAGCTGGTCGGCCTGGACTTGTCCAGCCTTGCACGCGAGGTACTCCCAGCACAACTGTGGGTGTTGTGTTGTTGTCATGGGCAGTTATTTCCGTTGGGAACCGTGGCTGTGAGATGAGTCCTCTTTCCCGCTCCATCCCCCTTGCCCTGCGCCTGAGAAAGGGAGCATCCCCATGGCAACAGCAGCAGCTGGTCCCTTGATAAGAGGAGCTGGAGCCGGGCAGCAGCAGCCACTGCAGGAGGAGCCACAGCCAGAGGCGGCCCAGCTTCGGGAGGAAGCACGCCCTCCCCATCTCTGCACTTCGCATCCCTGCGCCTGCCCTCACAGGTAAGTGCTCTGGGTTTGCACTCTGAGAACTTTATGGGGAGAAAAACAAGTTTCCATAAGTTACGGTTTCTTTGTTGTTGCTGGGGCAACAAAGGCTAGAAAGTCGCTGGCTGGGTTGTGGGGTGGGGGGTGCTTTCTGGAGCAAGGCTAAGCTGGGACTAAGTGGGGATCCGGAAAGTCACCACTTTCACGTCACTTTCAAGGGTGGTGGAGTCCTGAGATCCGTGAGAGCCAGGGTCCTTGCAATTTAAACTGCGAAGTTTCCAGATGACCACCGGTGTGGCTGCAGGTTCACACAGCAGCGTGGGGAGGCTTACCGTTCAAGGCTGGGGAGAGGGAGCTTATCAAAAATCCTCGCCGTGCCCTACTTCACGGAGGAGTCACCCCTCCAGGAATACTGCACATTTAGGTCTTCTAAATGAGCAAACTTGACTTTAATACGTGGTACTCTTCGACCTGAATTCAATCCTCCGGTTACAAAGAGATATGACAAAGGATATGAATTTTACATGACCTGAGGGTCCTTTCACCCAGCTCCACGTTGGGCTGTGGACATTACCTGTCACTTTTTATTCCTTCGAGTCAATCCAGGCCTGATGACCTGGTAAATTCTTAAGAATGTCCTTCGACTAAGCGGAGTGTCCGCTCGCTCCTTCCTGAGCATCAGTATCACCACGTTCCTAAGGCCTTGCAGTTGGTGGTACCTTGCATTGTTCTGATCGCGTCATTAGCCTCATCCGGGCCAGAGACCGGAAGAGATGATTCCACTCGTTCAGTTTAGACGTACCTGTTGTAATCACAAGGGGAGATTGACAGAGCAAAGAAGGCAACTCATATTTCTTAAAGTGCTAGTGTGCGTGCTGGGGTCTGGGCTGGGAGCTTCACACACATTATGCTGCTAATACTCTCGACCCTGGAGAAGGGCCACTATCTTGCCCATTTTACAGATGTAGAAACCAAGTTTCCAGGAGTACGTAGAACTTACCCAAGTTCACCCAGCTAGAGAATTGCACAAGTCACCCAATGTTTGTTTCCACTTCATATCACCTTCCAACACCAAATGCTGGCCATCAGTGAGGACTTTCCTGCCCGTGAATTAAATGATGTATGCTAACACCCAACTGAGAAATCTGCTCGGTGCTAAGAGAAAAGACAAAATGCCCAGACTAGCTTCTGACCTCCAACTGACTGGCCAATATTTTTTAGCTGCAGAAATAGCACCTCTGTCTTCCTGAAGGAGTAACTCACTCTGAGCTGGTGGAGGCAGGCTCCCCCACATGTGTCCTCAGCTTCGGCAGGCTGCTCTGGGTGCCTGTACCTTCTGCAACTTTGTAGGTGGGGTCTCTCCCTGGCACCCAGGGCCCTGGATCTCTCATTCCTGTTCTCAGAAGAGAAAGGGACCTATGTAATTAATAACCATTCTCTATGCAACATCAGTTAATGTCTTGTCTCTCAGTGATATTTGCTTCACAAGTGTCTCTCTGTGGGGGAGAAAAGGTTGTGTGTTTTTTGTTTTTGTTTTGTTTGTTTTGTTTTATCAAGTGTAAGAATTAGCAAGAGGAAGTTGCAAGAGTTTAGCATCAGGATCCTGAAAACCACCTCCACCCCTGGCAATGATGTCACTTGGTCTCTTGTACATGCTACACCAGACCACCCCCATTCTCTCAAACACCTTAGACAAAATAATACAGACCCAGATTATTTATTCTCTCGTTGAAAAATCTGAAACACTTTGAAAACCAAAAGGTTTTTGTTGTTATTCAGTTCAACATAAATGCAATTGGTAGGAAAACCTGACCTGAAAGAATCTGAATGATTTCATGCTCCTCAGCTGTATCATTTCGTGCAAATATTCATATTTTTGCTGCAGAAGTAATGCATGTGATTGCCGTGCTTGTTGAGACCCTCCGGGGTGTTACATAATACCGATTTCCTGATGTCCACAGCACATGGGCCCTGGCTTTTCAGATGAGCGTGGGCGGGCTGATTTGACAAGCACAGTGGCGGTCCAAGTCATCGCTGTGTGAATGTTAAAATTCAGAGACCACACTGAACCAATAAGTCACAAGACAATGTTAAAGGGCCACAAAGCTTTGTACTAGAGAACAGCTATGAAACTCCCCCAATCTTAAGGCCCTCGCTCTCTGGGTGTGAACCTGCAGACCCAGAGGCAGGTATTCAGGTCTGAAAGGAGCTGATGCTTCAGGAAGACCCCAAATTACAGCGAGCTGCTGGGGGAGGTGATGACACCTTCTCGGGGCAGCATGACAGCAATGTCCCCTCGCTGATGCTGGAGGTTGAGACAATAGAGAGGAATGCTCGCAGACCAGGAACAGGAAGTCGAGACATTCCTTTTCTCAGTTTAAGAGTTAGACTAGTTCCTGTCCTACAATGGCTCAGTCCCTCAGAGCACCCGCCTCATGAGGATACACATGGAGAGCGGAGAGAGAGGGGTCATCTCATCCTAACATTCCACAGGCAGGTAAAATGATGGTTACTAATAAGGTGATGCTGGCTTCCAAGTATCTCACTCCTCTCCTTATTTGTTCTTGCCTTCCTGTGAAGGTGTTTTGTTTTTGTTTTTGTTTTTTTTTGCCAAGAAGACCATAATGACATCATCCATGGTAAAAGTGTCTTCTACTCCCATGAGCAAACACATCCCCACCCAGCGTGGGGGTATTTTCCGCAATGGGAAAATCTCAGATCTATCAGGCCCCTAGCCAACAGGGGCTTAACAGTTCACCACCATCGTTCTTTCAGTTCCACTGATTTAAAATAGTGCTGTTTCCCCCCAGACACCAGGTGCTATCCTGGAAGGAAGCAGGTATCAGGTGTGTGACTAACCACTGGCTACCCCCACCTTAACAGGGACTTCTGATATTTGTACAGTTCATCTCCCAAGGGCAGGCCTCTCTCTCTCTCAAGTTCAGTACAATGATAACCATTTTGCTCAGATGAAGGCTGGTGGCCTCATGGCTTAGCATCTACATGAAAATGGAAGATTCAATAAGTTCATAGAACTTTTCAAGTACACACCTGGTCTTCATTAGTCCGCTATTTAGTTGGGTATAGGCAAATGTTACTTACCAATGGCTGCCACTTACTCACATGCTACAATATGCAAAGTATGAAATTGTCCTAGTTCCTCTTCAGAGTAGCTCTACAGGATATACACTCTGATCTCTATTTTGCAGAAAAGAAAACTGCGGGTGAGAATGGGGATGGGGCACAAGGGGAAGTATGTTCCTGAGTGCCAGTTGGCATACTACACGGGTACTAGGCTTTGCAAATCCTCTCATAGCAGCAATAGCTTGTTGGGAGGAAGGGCATAGATGATGCTATTGCTCATTGACTCCACTTACCCTCACTACATGATTAAAGTTTTGATATTCTATCAAAGTCATATGGCTTTTTAGTTCAAGAGCTGAGATATAATATAGATCTATTTGAAAGCTCCAGTTTAAATTAAATAACCATCTACTAGGCACATAAGAGCAGTCTTATGATCTAACTACAAAGAACAGCTTACTCTGGGTTGCAGAGAAAGAGGGGTATTATTGTCAGATAGCACCTAGAATAGAAGGTAGGAGTCCTTACTTCAAATGATGACTCTGACTCAAACTCTGTAACTAATGGAAGCTCATCTTTAATCTCTTCTGGAGAATGAATATTTTGACCAGGTTCTCTCCATGGGGTGATATTCAGCACAAAGTCTATGACAGAGCTAACATCTTTCTGCCCAAAGAAGAGGAAGATTGGTTAAGCAGATGCACAGGCCATATTTGAGGCTGTAACTTTACCTCTAGACCTCAACACTGAGCCCATTCATCCTGAAAGATGGCCCCATAGCTTTCCTCTGCACTCAAGCAGGTAAGGGCTGGCCACCCAACTTAACAACATGCTTCCTTATGGTCCCAGGGAGTAGGAAGTCTGTATACAAACACTAAAGACAATGGTATAAATTGATCTCTACTGAGGTCACTTGGTACAATCAGTCTGCTCAGAGTGACTCTAAAAGCCAGGCTCGAGTAATCCCTTAATGGCTCCATCTGCTAAGCAATGATCTCAGCCTGTAGGGGGAGAGACCCTCCAGCCTCCCACAGAAAACTGGCTTATTCCTCATAAGACAATAGAGTTGAACTAATTCTGTGAGCTTGAAATGTTAACATAACTTCCTCTGCATACCAAGGGTTTGGAATATCAAGAGGACCAGTGGATCATTTTAATCATATTCCTCTCCAACTATTCTTACTATGTTAGGACATGAGTAATGAGTTATCTGAAAGAAATTCAAGAAACAGAATCTGGTAGACTCTAATGAGGATTTCCTATAAATCTCAACTAATGCATTTCTGATTCAGACCTGACACATGTCCATTCTGGATTTCCACTTCTCCTGGACAATGTCTACAACTAATAGCTTTGGAAAGTTCAATGGATCTGTGGTCTAGGAAAGACGGGGGTGGGGCGGGGAGGGGAATCCCTAGGGAGAAAATAATAAAGATCTATTTCAAGACCTAGATTTTTTTCTCACCACCTCTCTACCACCATTATAGTATGGCTGGGAAGGAAGTCTCATCACTTTTTAGTTAGAGAATATAATGGTCAAAACCCAGGAGATTTGTTCAGTTAGGGCTCCAAAAATCCACTTTATTTTTAAGAGACTGGAGTGTCTAGTGGAAGTCTACAGGAGTGGATTTGGGTCCAGGCATGGCTATTTAATAGATGCGTGAGTAAATAAATTAACTTGATTATCTGAGCCTTAGTTTCCCCTTCTGTGAAGTAGGCACAATCTTACTTTGCAGAACTCAACAGAGAAAATATAGGGAAGGTTTAATCTATACTTCCTGCAACTCTTAGCTAACTCATTTCTAATCCAGACTTGACAAGTGTTCATTCTGAAAACCCACAGTGCATCTGAGAGAGGACAAATATTGAATATTTGATACATGCCAATTACCCATAAATCCACGTGCATTGATTTATTGTAGCTTAAATTTTATGTTTGAGCTTATAGTAGCTAAGTAGAAGAGGCAGACTTGAAAAATGGGATTGAGTTGGGAACATAATAAGTGCTCGATAGATATACTTATTTAACAAGTGCATGAATGAGCAGAAGACATATTAATGGACTTGTGTCTTATCTTCTGTTGTGCTGGGAAGAAACACACACACCAACCCTCCTTTGATGATGTCCACTGAGCAAATGCAGCCACTGGATCTCTCGGAAGACAGACTGGACAAGCTCGACCCTCGCTGCAGCCACTTGGGTAAGTGCTCCCGCAGGAATGTCAGTTGCAGAAGTCAGCAGGAAGGGTCTCTGCCATTTAGTTTGCAGGCAAGTCAGAGGGAGGCCCCCTAAAACCTGATCGTTTGTGCCTTCTGGTGACAGCCAACCCAGATGGACAGACAAATAGCCAGGGTTCGTGGGGCCTGCCATGTAAATATTAGCTGAAGCACTGGAGAGAAGTTCATTGTAGCTCTAACAAAAAAAAGGAGAGAAGAGGCATTGTTATCTTTTTTGGGGTCTGAAAGGGTTCCAGGCAGAGCATTTCGAGGCAATAGATGGAAAGTGGCAGTGCAGCTCATTCCCAGTATTCCCTGGCACACGCACACCCCATGTGGGGTGCCAATAAAATATTTCAAATATCTCCCTTTGCCTATCCAGACAGCATTCTAAATAGCCCCGTTCTGCTTTATTGTCAATCTGTTTCCTTTCCAGAACTGACTTTTCGCATAACCTTTGTAATGAAAATACCAGAAACATTTCTGCCTCTACCCATTTCTAAAAATGAGACACTCAGACTTTGATGGATGGACCTTTTGCATATTCATAGCCTTCGTTTATGCCTCGCCTGGTTATGGCTCCCCTCACCCCCCACCCTTTCCCCGTTTGCCATCAAGATATTTTATGTTCCAGAATTCTCCAAAAATGGGGAAATGCGCAATTGAAGTAAAAGTCAAAGTTGAAGCAAATGTCTTGGTTTGTGTACTATGGACCGAGTCATATCCTGGGGTTGAATAGTGACCCCATGACTAGTCTGTGTCCTGTCTGTACCTCCAGAGATCCCAAAGCTGGGTAGCACCCATTCTGAACAACATTCATTCATTCATTCATTCATTCAACAAATGTCTATGGTATGTATAAAGTGGGGGGCGGGCGGGGAATTAACTGTGCCATGTGGTAACAAATCTTTAAAATTGCATTTTCAACCAGGCATTAAGATTCATAGTCCCAAGAGCCTGGATTTAATCCTGATGCCTTTACCCACCAACAATGTAACCTGTAATCTTTTATTCGGCCTTCTAAACCTTGGTTTCCTCATCTGTGAATATTTAACAACTGGTAAACACAGGCATTGACGAATCAGAAAAGGTGTTGGTCCATCCCATGCACTAGAATGATTTGAACTCCCCTCCTTTTGTTGGTGTATGTAAAGTTAAGAGTATATAGTCTGTGCCATACACATAGTAGTATCTCCATTAATATTTATTAAATTGAAATGATAGGAATTAAATCTTTTAGGTGAAAGGAAATGGTTATTACTATTAAATTGTCTGAAGAGAATGATGCTATTTGATTTTTTGGTTATATATTGTGATCTTTTGATGATGTATGCTTATTAAATATTTCTGGTGATAGGTTCCTCCTGTATATTGAGTTTTCTGAAACAAAGGATCATCCATATATAAAGCCTAATAGACCAGAAGCAGCTTGATATCAAGGACCATTTCGTACTTGTTGTTTTAATCCTAGAGTCTAGCTCAAGGACTGGCATACAATAGAAGCTTAATCAACATTTGTTGAATAAATAAGTGAATAATGACACACGTTATGTCTAAATCCACAAAACTGAAATGGAAAGGTTTGATATATTTAATCTTCAATGTTTGAAAGAATTGACCTGAATGTTTTCATAAACAGGAAGAAT
>NW_005871100.1:856989-859736 GCF_000147115.1 Myotis lucifugus | reverse complement strand
TTAGTGCTAGCTCGTTTGTCTTTAATTTCACGGGCTAAATGAAGGGGGTGGATGTACTTCTGGTATTGTTTTTATTTATACTTACAGACACTTTGACTATGTTACAAATTTTCTGCCCCCCACGGAGGGAGGGAGGGAGGGAGGGAGGGAGGGAGGGAGGGAAGGAGGGAGGAAGCTGAAAAGATCCAATTAATCTCTGAATTTTCCCAAATTCATTCATGGTTGTAGATCTAGCCAGACCTTATCCAGGCAATAGTGAGTTTCCAGAGAAGACAAATAGCTTTATTGCCTTGTAGCTTCTTTGAATCCTAACAGAATAGGTCTTTGTACATAATATGTTTGAGTTTATTCATTTAAGCATACATTCAACAAATATTTATTCATTGTTGCTAAGTATAAAATACAAGATACTTGTCATCAAAGAGGGCAAAGAAGACATATGCAGTAATAATACCTAGATCATCTTTTAAAGGGGTCACACAAGCAAAAAAGCTATGGGTAAAAATTCAGAAAATGAGAACAGACACCCAGATCTAGGGTCAGTATGGAAGGACTTAGGAATATTGGGGGGCCTTTTCTCTGGGCTTATCAGAAGGTGTTATGGGCGAGCAATGGCAAGAGTGAAAATTTTTTGAGCATCTAAAATATATCAAATGTATCAAGTGTTTTACCAACATTACCAACTTTCTCTCTCTCTCTCTTCCTCTCTCTCTCTCTCACTGACTTAATATTTTCCCCACTTTATTTTTTTATGTTTGTATTGATTTTAGAGAAGGGAGAGGGAGAGGGAGAGAGAGAGAGAAACATAATATGAGAGAGAAACATCAATCGGTTGCTTCCACACCAGAAACCAAACCCACAACCTGGGCACGTGCCCTCACCGAGAGCCCAAGCAGCGACCTTTCAGCGCACAGGAAGACACTTAACCCACTGAGCCACACTGGCCAGGCCAACATTATCCACTTTAAAAGCCGAGAGAATATCAAAGTTTCTAGAAATTAAGGCCCAAGTTCTCAGAACCAGCAAGTGTCAGAGTCAGGATTTGAACTCAGGTCGGTCCTTCTCCACCTATTCAGCATTCAATGCATTTATTGGAAGAGAGGCATTTAAGAATAAATTTACAAAAGAGCGTATAATCCTTAATCTCTAAGAAGGCTCTTGGGCAAATAGTAGCCTCGGAAAGCTAGGGCAGTGAAAAGACCACTGTGGAGCCCCCGTGTGAATGACCAGTGCAACCTGGCTGCCATGGGAGTGACGGTGGGTGAGCTACTGAACACCCTCCTACAAGACCCAAGGCAGCATGAGGTCCTAGGGGCTCCTGGGGTCTCCAGAGAAAGCCAGACTTGAGCAAAGGATCTTGGGAAGGAGCATTTAGCCCAGAGAACCCGTTCTCCCATCAGAAATGTAACTGAAACCCAGTCTGTGGCTTGCCTAAAGATATTTGAAAGTTCCTCTTTGCCTTGACTATCCATCCCATTTCAGTTCACTTGGAGTTCTACAGAATTCTAGTTCCGTTATTTGGTTATGTGCATTCATGCAAGGCTCCTAAGGTTCTCTGTAGAAAAGGCCACAGGAAAGAAATACTGTATTTGCAGGCCGATGACTTCTGCCCTTTCATCAGGTAGAACTGGAAGCCAACCAGTCTGTGACCAGACCCTTACGCATGTCATTTTTTTTGCTCCCTTTGCATCCTGTCACAATCAGATGACCTTTCCGACCAGTTCATCAAGGACTGTGAGCTCACAAAGAAGCCGAGAAAGGGGAGAAACGTACAGGCCGCCCTGAACATCGAGGCAGACCAGAGGAAACCGCGGAGGAAAGACACCCCCGTGCCGCACATCCCGCCTTTCAGACCCGGTAAGGGCCAGGAGTCGGCTCGCTCCCCCGCAAAGGGGACCCGCTTGTCGCTGGATCACATCGGTCTTGCAATTTGTTTTCCTTAAAAATTTGGGAGTTTTGTAATCATTGGAACAATTCATGCATTTATCTTCGTTACAGTACACACAGCTGCTGTAACAGATAAATTCCAAAATATTAGTGGGTGACACAATACAAGTTCATTTTTCTCTCACCAACAGTAGCAGTTGGGGGTGGGGGAGGCAAGCTCTGCTCCAAACAGTCCTTCAAGGACTCTGGCGGGGAGAGGTTGACACATCCTCAGCACATGGCTTCTGGGGTCACCTGCACCCGGGCCTCCATTAGTCTCCTGTACACAAGCCCCTGTCAGCCTCCTTCATATGGGCCTCCATCAGCCTCCTGCACACGGGCCTCCATCAGCCTCCTATACACGAGCCTCCATCAGCCTCCTGCACACGGGCCTCCGTCAGCCTCCTGCACACGGGCCTCCATCAGCCTCCTGTACATGAGCCTCCATCAGCCTCCTGCAGGCTGGGGAGGCAGAGTGGAGGGTGGACCTGCAGAGGCTCCCGTCACTTCCTCCTGTCACAGGCCTCACCTGAGCGCAGGGAGGCTGAGCAATGCAGCCCAGCTATGTGCCCCGTAGCTAAGTGAATGGCTTGGGAACAGCTGAGGTGTCCCTATGACAACCTTGCCTGTGACATGTGATACTTTCTTGTTCCCAAGTGTCCTGTTTTGTCTTATTCTCCTATCTCCCTCCCTCAGGCCACTTATTTAAGGTCCTCTCTAGTCACAGCCCATTCACAGGGATACAAAGCTAATAGAACACAGAGTGGTCTGGGAAGGACCAATGTTACCCCCCCCCCAAACTTTCTTGTTCCCAAGTGTCC
>NW_005871100.1:585632-856889 GCF_000147115.1 Myotis lucifugus | reverse complement strand
TCCCTCAGGCCACTTATTTAAGGTCCTCTCTAGTTACAGCCCATTCACAGGGATACAAAGCTAATAGAACACAGAGTGGTCTGGGAAGGACCAATGTTACCCCCCCCCCCAAACTTAATCTTAAAAGAAGGAAAGAAGGAAGGAGGGAGGGAGGAAAAGAAGGAGGGAAAGAGGGGAGGAAGGAAGGGAGGGAGGGAAGGAGAGGGAGGAAAAGTGGGAGGAAGGAAGGGAGGGACGGAAGAGGGGAGGGAGGAAAAAAGGGAGGGAGGGAGGGACGAGAAGGAAGGACGGGAAGGCACGGAAGGAAAGACGGAAGGAAGGAATGTAAGGAAGGAAGGAAGGAAGGAAGGAAGGAAGGAAGGAAGGAAGGAAGAAGGAAATATCAGAAGCACAGAAATAGCTGAACTCTGAAGTAAGAAGGAATGTCACACTGGAGGTCCTTCCATGAGGACCCGGGAGCTCAGCCTGGGCAGTGACTGTGAGAAGGTTATAGAGGAGGCTGTTTTCTGAGAGTTTCTAAATGATGGAGAAAACTTTCCCATGAAGAGAGGTGAGAAGGCAGGTGGGTGGAGGTAGAGAACTAAGTCAGTCATTGAAGCACGGAGCACGTGGCTTGCAGTACAGTGAATAACCCATCTCTCTGATGGAGGAGACAGGTGAACTTGGGCTCTGCGCCTGGCTCGGACACCTATGGGCTGCATTACTGGGGGCATGTTCCCTTACTTCACTTTCTTCAGGTGTGTGATGGTGGCAGTAATATTACATTCAAATCAGGCATAGAAAACCCTCCTCATAGAAAATGTTCTCTGGTGTCACCTCAATAGATACTAATTCTCAGAAAGAAAGTGCTTTTATTACAATAAGTTTGAAAGATATAGGCACAGCCATCTCCAAGTATATGTGCAAAGATGGAGGTACAGACCGGGGCTCTAAGGATGCATGTGTTTGACCTTGTTTCTCCCTGTTTCCCTCACTATGCAGGTGTATTTTCAGAACATTTAATTACAAGATACGAAGTCCAAGAGAGCCACCCAAAGGACAAAACGAGTCCAACTCTTCAGAACACTGACCTGGAACAGAAGAAGCCAAGGAGAAAAGACACACCTGCCCTGCACATGTCCCCCTTTGCAGGTAAAAAGAGCTGGTGCAGCCCGTTCGCAGGGGCGGTGGGAACAGGCCAAGGGCCTCACCATCTGGAGGTGCCACGGGCATGGCCTTTGTCCTGCCCGGCAATCTGTGTCGCTCAGAGTGCCCTGGGGAGGAGCAGCATTTCCTGCTGCCTTTCAGGTTTACCCTCACTGGCAGCTCCGCCAGGGCTGACATGGAGATGGGGAGGGTTAGAGAATTATTCATACTTCAGCAGAACTGGCCAAATGCACTGAGCCAATGAAATAGAAATGTCAGCGGGTCCTTGAGAAGAGTTGAAATATCTTCCTCCCCAGTCTTCCAAGGATCATGCACCCTACAGCTGATGGCTGATTCTCCTAAGACACCTGGATACATTGGCCAAATCCTCAAAATGAGAGAGAGAGAGAGAGAGAGAGAGAGAGAGAGAGAGGGAGAGAGAGAGATGCAGATATAGTGATAGCTATCTTAATATGTGTCAAATCAAGCCAAGAAATCTTGCTAACATTGTTTACAATCCCAGGCTAGAAAGCAGCCAGTCCAGTGTATACACTCTTGCCCCTGGGAATTGTATGTGCAAGTTGGGGGATAAGACATGTACATTCATGATTAGACTGTGTGTGTGTGTGTGTGTGTGTGTGTGTGTTATATGGATAGCTGGGTTGGCGAGTAGAGGATGGAATTTTATAAACCAATTGAATAATGTAATAAAGTCATTATTATCTCCCTTTACAGATAGACTGAGAGAGAATATAAGTAACTTAGCCACTTTGAAGTCTTCTGTGGATGAAGTTGATGGATGGTTGACTGATGGGCTTGGTGATGGGATGATTAGATGATAGCTGAATGGATCAAATTATGCTAAAAATCAAACCCTGGAAGTTATAACCAAGGTCTGTCTCACCTGTGGGCAGTGTGTCATTGTACTATCTTAGTATAACTATCTGAACTAGCTCTGTGTTAGACATGGACATGCAAATACCAAGACTTTGTCATCTCTTTTACTATTGTTCTTATTGTTCTTGTTTTATAGCTGTTATTTAAGTTTATTTACATCAGTGAATTGTTTGATGAATTCGTGATAACTGGTCTGGAATTGCCCTAGGTTGCTGGCATTGATCTGTATGTCTAGTTAGTCCAGTCTTGTGTCTATAGCCATACTCAATAAGTACTTGGGTGGTTTTTTTTAATGTATTTTCTTTGGAAATCACAATTCTGCAGTTCCAAATTCTCCATTAAGAGATTGTATTTTTAGTGAGGTTCTTCTAGAGGAAGACTTGGTAGAAGAGTCACCTTAGTATAAAGCATTGGACATGGGCTTTGGAGTCAGAAGGTCTAGGCTTGATGTCCTGTTCAGCTCCATTCTGATTTTGGGACCCTGGGCAACACAAACCATGAGAGCCTTCATCCATCTATGAAAGGGCCATAAAACCTGTCCCCTAGATTGTTAACACGGTTAAATAGAGTATATATAATATATTTAGCACAGTTTCTGATTTATTGAAAGACCTCATTACCTGTTTATTCCCCTTCATTCTCTGTTCAACCTTATATTTTTGAGATAAGCCAAACCATTTCTAGAGGTGAGAATTTTCCTAGCCACCATATTTTACTTACCTCTCCATATCAATCTGATAATTCAAGGGAATTCCTAAAATGTTGAGCTCTGTTTATCTGGCCATGGAAGTGGCCCACATCCTAATACCTACATCATAAGAAAGCAGCTTCTGATTGAGTAAAAAATGTTTATCCAATAGTGCAAAGTTCACATAGCTGGACGGGGGGATGCATATCCATAGACTCTGGATATTGCTTAAATCAACAAATATCTGTGTTGTATTTGCAATCATAGTGTTCTATGATTCTAGCTTTTATTTTGTATTACTGAAGCGCTTTATTTTGGAAGAGCCTTTTAGTATCTAAAGATTTGGCAATCATCAAAATGCCAGTTAAGCTGATAAGGATAGAGCCCTCAGCAGATGTTCAGAGAGACTCACATTGGTGCTGATAGGGTGTTGAGAGGAACTCAGAGAAAACGCACTCCAGAGATACCTCCTCTCATTAGTCCTTGGCATGTGTAGACTGGACAAGGATTTGCTCTGTTCTAAATATCCTGCTAACTACCTTCATTCCTCTAAGTTAATGAGCTGATTTGATGGGTTCCAATTACCAGACAACTCCTCAGTGAGGAGTCATCTTGGGCTTCATTGCCAGCCCAAGGTTTGCTCCCAACTTGGCCCACAGTACCACCACTCCCCACCCCCCTTCCCCATTTTGGTGACTGTATGGCAGGGAGCATTGGATTGTGATTGGTCAAACTTCAGTAACTGAGGTCTACTTAAGGAAAATGAAGTCTTTAGTTGAAATCTTTGGGAAAAGAGACCAGAGAAAGTAGAGAGTAATGAGGCTACAATCATTGAAAAGACGCCTTCTGGAAAATTGGGTCATGAGCTTTTGGATATCATAACTCAATACTAGTAGAAAGAAGACTGATATGTCCTTTCAAAGTTACCCCTCTCTGTTCTTCTGGGAATAGAGCATTCTCTCTGGTGTGGTTCACCAGGAGAGGCAGTGTCTGAGCCCTGGCTCCCGTAAGTAAGAGGTACACACTTGTAATGCAAGTGAGGAGCTTTAGATGGTGTTCTGGGTGGGATCGTGGCCTAAGGAAGCTTGTTGCAAAGCTGATTGACCCGTAGAGACCTTGGACTGATGGCTCTGGCCTTAAAAAAACACAGCAAGCTCTAACAGGCAAATGACATTTTCTAAATCCTTACTGTTTTCCAAATCCTGTGCTGGACATTAAAATGCCATTCAGTGGGGGAGACAGATGTATTGTCCAGTGATTCCTACAATGTAACAGAACTTCAGTAAGGTGTGGTTGGCACCTAAGAGAATATTGGCCTAAATCTATCTGATGGTGGCATCACTCCGTGTAGGAAATACAAATTCTTTTATGGCTGGTTTTACAGATGATAAACTGAGGCCCAGATAGGTTAAGCAACCTGCTCAAAGTTGAATGACCACCAAAGGCAAAGCTTTCTGACTATAGGATATTCCTCCAGTGACACACCTCTGCTTCCCACAGGACAGCAGGAGGATCAGGACTGGGTTAAACCAGAAAGACAGTGTTTAGCAAACCTTTTTCATTCTCAACTCACCAAAGCCAACAATAGTAAGCATCAAGAATAAGAAGGTAGTGGTTATATATAGACACAGACGCTACTGATGGAAACTTCAGTCTAGGGTGTGATATTCATGAAATCAAGATTTTGATGAACTACCATATATTTTCCATTATAAGATATTAAAATTAATGCTTAACTAATTAATACAGATGCTGGTTCACTTTTCACTTGCTATTATCTCCCCTGTTCCTGTGGAAAGCCAAGCCCACTCTGGGAAGGGCTGACCTTGATTTCAACAGGTGACTCCCTTCCCTGAAATCTCCAGTTGCTCATATGGCTAGGGTTCAAGGACACCCCAAATAATCAGAAAGTTGACTGGGATCATGGAATTTTAATGCTCTTGCCCTTTTTGAATTAACTCCAAGGAAGGTGAGATGAAAAAATTTCGGGCTCAGCATAGCCACTTCTGTGTTCTGCAGTAAGATAGCCTTGATTCCCAATACAGCCTTGATTCCCAATACAAACTCAAACCTCTACACAGCTAGTACAGGAGAAAAATCTCTCCCACCGTGTTTCATAGGTGATTTATGCAAAAGACTTCGTTTCAGCTACACTTTTGAAATTAATTGGTAAAGAGCCCATATGAACAAACTAGGGACTGAATCAAATGAGTAGCTATTAAGATCAACACACAGTCTTCATTAATTTGCTGCTGTTGAATGGATTCCAGGGTTGTCGAAAGGCCTCTTGTGGTGCACAGCTTTCCTCCCTGAAGTTTAGATCTTTATGAAATGCTTCATGAACTGAAAGGTCTCTGATTATGAGGAGCGGGGTAGGGGGATGTGAGACAGTGATGGGAAACAGAACTATCCGGCTGGGGGCACCACAGAGGGCTGACTTTGAGTCACAGTTTCCTTGGTGTTTTCATTAAAATGACCCTACCTTTACAATTCACAGGATGAGCACAACCACCCAGACCTCCTCGGATGGCCTTTTCTGGGCTGATTGCAGAAAATTTTGTTCAGGCTTCAGACTTTCACAGACCAGTACAATTTTAAAACAAAATACTGTAGAGCCCAATAGAGGGAGGGATAGCAACCTTGCATTTTGCCTAGTAAGGATGCTGAGAAAGAAACCATTTAACATCCCTGAAATTTCATAAAAGAAGATATTTCAATCCCCCAAAGAAGAAAAAGAACCACCTTGCAACAAAGAGCAGTGTTTTCACACTGGAGCCATATCGCTGTTTGAAAAACTGAGGACTCATTCCGTATTTTCTCATTGTGCTCTGAACTGTGGTAACTTCTTATGGACTAGTACTGACATGTACAAGTGGCGTGTTCACAGCCTAAGCTCAATATTTCCCCGGGATGTTAGTAAGATGCGTGTGAGATTGACTTCGTGAGGCTTCCCAGTTCTTTACAAAAAGGGAACTAAACCATCCAACAGTGAAAGGAGAGGAAAGGCAGGCTTCTCGCTGCTCACACGTGCGGCACAGTGCTGAGCATTGGTCCCTGCTTCTTAATTAATTGTGGAAACAACCCTTTATATAAGTACCCCTGTCCTCATTTCCATAAGAAAACATTGAGGTGTGAAGGTGTTGACTGGCCCAACACAGATTGAGTGGCAGAATGAGAACCCAAGTCATCTGGACTCCAAAAGCCGTGTGCTTCCCGCTGTACAGGGCCACAAGCGTAAACAGAGAATGTAGAGAAGAGGGTGGCGGTTGCCTCCGACCCCCAGATGGACCGTCCCCTTGTAGCCAGCGTGGTGTCCTCATTGAGCCACAGCTCCTCTGGGGACGCCGAATAGGGCCACCCTGCTCCCTCTCTCTGCAGTGGCACCGTTAGCTGTGCAGGCACTGACAAGGTTCCGGGTCACCGTGCCCTTGTGGACTGGGTCTGTGCTGGAAGGCTGTGTGATATTTTGATTAGAGGCACCTAATTGCAGACCTGTGCTTTGTTTTGCAGATGTGACACTGATCCGGGAGGAGAGACCCAAAGTGATCCTGGAAGATGAGGAAAAGGATGGTGACAAGATGGCTATTTAAAGCTATTCCCCCCGAGACCACTTGCAAATAGGTTAGGATGGTTCCCTACGCGACCTAGAAAAAATAGACTTGTTGCTGCTCTCATTTTGTCACAGTCCGCCTTTGCGATCTGACACCTTTCCCCAGAGGACACACCATGTCAGCTTGCGGCCACCTCTCTGACCCTCTCTTCCCTCCTGATCTGGTTCCTATTCCCACCTCATGAGTTTTCATGTTCAGATGCAGTGGAAGGGAGCAGGCCTTTGTCCTAAATTGGGAGGTAACAGGGAAAGCTCCGGTGTTTCACTTCTGCATCTCCTGGGTCAATTCCTGCAGGAAAGGACACGGAGAACACGGGATCCTTGTGTCTTGACTTACGCTGCTGGGCGGGACTTGAATAACAAACACCATCCAAAGGCCAGTTCAGGTGGGGGCTCCTGGTTACCTGTTAGGGAGGTGAGAGTGTGTGTGTTAGAAACTCTCTGGTTGCTTTGGAAACATGGTTTTTATTGCTCTCATCTTTTTTCAAAATCCAAGTGTCCCTGTTGACATTCCTGAGACCCTTGTAACTGATGCCCTAGAGGTGACTGTATGAGCTAGGGGAGTCTGCCCAGCTGATCACACCATGGCTGAGAATACCAGAGGAAGAGAGTTCTGGTCTATCTGGGAAGCTTAGCAATATATCCTATTTGTCTTTATTTTTTAGAACATCCTTTAACCATGATGGCCTAAAATTTGTGAATTGTGTCACAAGTGAATCCTTACTAAGAGAAGATAAAATACCAATGCTTGTGATGACTTTACTTTGCAAAAATTAATTGGAAGGCCAGTGGAAGGCCATGCGTATATGTTTAGCCTCTTCAATTGTTTAGATCTCAGCATGCTTCCCTGGAGAGGAGAGAAAGGTGTGGCCTTAGCTAATGGCAGGAGTCTCACTATAACCCCCCCCAGCCTGCAGCCTGTGGGTGCCATGGGAAGGTTTTGCACAAATGAGGGCCTCATCCACCAGGTGAGGGGCATGGGGAAAGGCCAAGCCTATTGTTCAACGGTAGGATGGTGGGCATTTGAACAGATCTAGCCTCAAAGTGATCGTCTGGAAGTTCTGTATCTCCCTGGCTCCAACAGTTTGGTCATCCTTCTGTCTTTCTGTCCTTCTCACAAACGTGGAGAAGATGCAGGCCCTGCTGGTAATAAAGATGCTTCTCAGCCATCTGACGTCCTGGTGCTTTTCTCCTACAAACACTCTGTACTTCCCATCGCGAAGGGGAGGTTGCGGAAGAGATTTACAGAATTGTTTGGTTTGGTTTTGACCCACAGAGGTTTAAAAATGTTTGAATGAGTCGTTGACATTTAATCGAATAAGGAGAATTGACATAAAATTCTAGATTTCTAGATTCTCTTGGAAAAACACCTCGGACCTGGCAACTCTGGGCCCGATGTGAAGCCTGACAACCATCAGCTGGCGCTGAGCACGGTGCCCTTTTAGAAGGAACTTAGCTTCTCCATCTCGTCGCCTGGCCCACCCGGCATATTCACCCACTAGCTCCAGCCTCCAGCCTTCACATTGGAGTCGGGAGCCCCTGGTGAGTCCCCAACCCCACCTGTGATCCTGACACTCTCTCCAGTCTGATCCCAGGGCTCCACTTCCACTGCCGATGGCCCTAATCAAAGCCCCAGGAAGAAGGGAGGAAGGTGTGGCCAGGCTGGAGGTTGAAGTCAAACAAGCCACCGTAAAGATTCTAAGAAGCCAAAGGTAAGTACAGGCCTGTGGCTAACAGGATTCTACCACCACCACCAGCAGTTTTTACCAAGGGATTCTCACTAAGAAAGCAAAGATGCCGTCTGGTCCTTTCAGACTTGCTACATATGCATGAGCTACTCCCGCAGCCCTGCCCACGGGGTGTGCTCCACAGAGTCCTCCCCATTTCTAACGCCCTGGGGTGGGGTAGGACGTAGACTGGCTGTTGTAGAGACAAAGGCCTTGGGTTCTAGCCCCGATAGTGCCACACTGAGCAAGTCCCTGGAACTCTCTGTGTGTCTATCTTGAAAATGAGGTTAATCGTCCCTACTTGGTCTTCTTCATAGTTTGAGAATTAAATGTGATCATGTCTGTAAGCTAAAAGCCCTAGCCATCTATAACATAGGACAATTTAAGATACCTTCAGAGAACAGACTGTGCCTTTTCCAAATCCAAGTCCCCGTTGCCTGGGTATTAAGTGGGTAGCAATTCTGTGGACTTGACTGACAGCATCTGAACATGTACTTCAAGTAAGAGGTCCCAAGCTGAAAGGCCAGCCTCCTCTTCCTGGGAAGATGGTCTTCCTAACAGTGCCAGCCTCAAAGGGGCACAGAGTGGTGAGGGACAAGGTCAGCAGGACATCTGACCAACCCTGGACAACTTGGGGTGGTTTAGATGGAAGCCAGGTCTCCCTCACTTCCCCTGACCCACGTGGCCCTTTTCCAGGGACGTAAAGTAGAGGTTGAACAATGAAGACCACATTCAGATTCCAATAGTACTCAATTCATTGTGAGTGACTTTTCTCCAACTAAATAGTCATATTAGGGAAATGAATGCATTGCATGGTAGCCCATTCAGAAAGAAGGCCCATAGGAAAGGCATCCCAACAGAACTGGCCACCAGTGGGCCAATTGTTCATTCTGAAGGCATCCACCCAACCCCAAGCTCTCTGAGACGAGGAGACACTAGTCTCTTTGAAAAGCCCCACACAGGATTGGTGCCTTCAGTTAAATCCAGACTTTCTTTAAAAGCTGCTGACTGAGATCACAGCCAACTTTGGATGCTTCGTTACCACTTGGGAAAGCCGAAGCTGGTGTTGAAGGATCAGGCTAGGACCATAAGGGACTCAAGCAGTGCTTCCTTTTCAATTCAGTGAGTGAACCCTCCCACCCCCCGCCTGGTGGGTCCAAGTTATTTTCTCAAAACAAAGACTGAGGTGGCGTGCAGTTAGGAAAATAACCACATGCCACCTGGCTGAGAATAAGGGGTTAGCTCCATGATGGCTTGTGCAGAACCTCTGCCATCTTGGGGAAACGGGGCTCCCTCACCACTTGTGATTTGTACGTGTGAAAGTGTTACTCAAACAGCTCCCCAAGGCCGTGTGTGAATGCACCCAGTGGTTGCACTGAGAATACCCCCTTCCACTCCTGGACTCGGGGCTGCCTTTGAACTGGCTGTAAAGCATCGTCTCTACAGGGGTCAGACACTATAATGAACATAAGTGATGACCCAAAAACTAGGGCAGAAAACTCTGCACAAATAAGTGCTCCAGAGACACTGGGCTCCTGAACAGTCCCTGATATGTGCAGCGCTCCCTCCTCCCACAGCTTCCTGCCACCGCCAGGATGCTCCCCTATTGTCCCCCGAGACCCCCACCCCTGCCCCCGATGCCCAGTGAAGTCGCTCAGCAAAATGCCACTTCCTCAGGGAGACACTTCCTCATCCTTTTGACCAGGTCCGTGTCTCCATCATTTGCATCTCCTCTCACTACCACGTTCTCCTCTCCATCGTCCTCACCTCTTTCCATGGTCGTCCACGTGTGACACTGACTCACATCTACCTCCTCGCGGTTGTGTTAGGCCCAGGGACACAGGATTGTGTCTGGTTTTGCAGCCACTCATTCCCTATACCTGGCATAGAGTTTAGCATGATGTGAATGCTCAAGAAATACCAGTGAGAAGAGAGGGAGGGAGGGAGTTAGTGAACTTTGTAAGAAGCCAAGCTTGATAGTACAAGGTTGCCATGCCATCAGCCTCACTGAGGAACCCATGATTACTAACTCCTGCAGGTGACCGGATAGTCACTACCGAGCTGACCTTGAACCCCAGCCACAGCCAGCTGGCCGGCTTCTTGGACCCCAGGGCTTCCCAATGAGCAGCCACCTCCCCAAGAACAGGTCCCTGTTACCACGTCCTCCTCCCCACAGGCATGGGTGGGAATCAGAAAGAGGGCAGCCAAGGTGAGGACCTCACAGACGCTGGTGCTGGGGAGTCTGGCATGAGGGTCGCCAGGGGGGATGTGCTCTGATGTCTAAGACTCCTGCTCTTCAAAACGTTGCATCATCACTGTATATGCTCACCCTAGTGGTCACGCAATGTGAGGGGCAAGTGGCATTGCCCCACCCTTCACTGACAGGGACCATCCCACATGTGAAGGTCGACACTGCAGCCATGCGGGATCCTCCTCCTCCCGCAGCCTCTCAGTCTGCAGGAAGGCTTCTTGCTCTCACAGCCCAGGGTCTGGGGTCCTTTGTTAAAGGGAATCATGCCAGGACATCCAATGCACGGGACACAGGGAGCGAGGGCTAAGTGGGAGCCTGGGAGGCTCGTGTGTCCTCCTCCTGCCCATCCCTCCTTGTGGCCTTTAAGGAAGCCCTGGCCTAGCGGGGCCAGAAAGCCTGGAAGTGGGTACTCGGGGCACCCAGTCTTCCTGTAGCCGCCTCCACCGGAGAGCCCTCGGTTCACACGCAGCGGCCTGGTGCCGAGAGCGGAGGGTGTTCACTGCGTGGGTAACGGATGGGTTTTAATATAGGTTTGCAAGCTCTGCCTCTCCGACACCCCGTGCTTTTCCGAATAGCAACAGCGTCCCTGGTGACGCCTCGCTCTGTGCAGCAGCCAAATCTGCAGTGGCAAGATTCCTCGGGAGCGAAGCAAAATCCAGCGATAAAAACAACCAGCTAGCAGCTCAACGGGGTGCAGTTCTTGGGCAAAGGCATGCTCACAATTTGTAACTGTGTTGTTATAAATCCCCGCCCAGAGCTTCGCTCTAATGGCCCGTAACAGAGAGGAAGCCTGTCGCTCTTCTCCGTGTGGGTATTTGGTGCAGGAGCAGCGCACAGTTGCCAACAGTCAAATATTTCTCCTCGCTGGTGCTTGTGCGTGTTATTTCAGACTCGAGAAGTAAAAGGAGTCAGGGCCTGATTTCCTGGACCTGCCTCTCCAGTGAAAGTCCCATCAGCCACAGACACTCATTTCACAGGGAGAGGAGAGTCATTTGACCTGTCCCGAGGGGTTTCAGGACACAGCCTGCATCACTAGCCCTCAGTGCCATGTTTGTATGTGTCTAGGAGCCGGTGCCTATGAATCTCACCCCAACACGTTCTTCCCGGCCAACACCAAGGACACAGAGCTGGTCAGGAGCAGGAGTGACTGGCTTCCCCACCAATCACAGCCTCAGCTTCGACCTCCTCTCCTCCCCTGCCAAGCAGGTTTATTCAGATGCCCCAGTCACTTCCTGACACCATCCAATCGGAGCAAAGCTCTACTTCTAAACATCCTCCCCAAATCATTTATCAAAGTCCTCTCACACCCTCTCCACGAGACACCCCACCCGGAGGAACGTGTGTCCCTTTCCCACAGGGAGGAATACAGCCCCTTGTTCAGCTCCCTGCATGATTCTGGTGAGTGTTCCTCCAAGGCCTTGATGCGCCATCTTATAAGCGGCCAACTATGCTGTCCACATGCTTGTTAATTCTCTTTGCATCTACTTCCTAAGATGAAATCACCAAGTGAGAGCAGAGATCCGGGATGGGGGACTTTCCCAGGTACGTGTCTTAGGAAAATGAAATGCTAACGTCCCTCCTGCACACCCAGGCCTGGGCTCCTGCCCTGCCCGCACCACGATGGGAGTCTCTGAGTGGGTGCAGGAACGTCTGCATGTGTGTGTGCCCCCCGCAAGGCAACCCACCTCTGGGATGACGTACCCTTTCCGCCAGCATCCACTCCTCCACGGGGCAGGCCCCTTCTGAGTTACACCCTGCTTCCTCAGACTCAGACTTGGAGGTGTGGTGCTCCAGGGAAATAAATAATGCAAATAGTCATCTAGGAAGAGTGATGTCCTCCCTTCCCGGCTCCCCGCATCCCCCTCCCCCGCAAGCAAGATCATGGGCAAGATCAGCCCCATGGCAAGAGGCTAGCTTGGCAGAAGGCTGGCACCTCCTCTCCCGGCTCATTGAAAAGGGCCATTCCCCATTGCTGCTGCGCCCCCCCCCCCCAGCATTGTGCTTATATAAATTGCTGAGTCATTCTGATGCAGGCATTCTAGGAAGGGGGGAGGGAAGAGAGAAGGGCAGGACCCAAGGGTTCGAGACCCACTGTGGGTTCTTGGCTTCTTAAGAAAAGAATTCAAAGAGGAGCCAGCAGAGAGGTTCAAGTGAGAGTGAGTTTCTTAGTGAGGCAGTGAGAGAGCGGGCTACTCCACAGGTAGAGCAGACCCCCTTTTTCGTGGGCCTTGCTTCCTTTCTTGAGGTTGTTAAATTGGGGTTAGGGCATTCACTGAGGAGGAGGCATGTTCTGAGTCGTCCCTAGAAATGGGTGGAGAGGACTTGGAGGAGCTCCGTTGGCCATTCTGCGTCCTTACATGGGCTTTCGGTTTCCCTGGCGGCTTAAAGTGTGCCATGTAACTTGCTGACGCATTATAATGAGCATCTAAAGAGGTTAGGGGTTACCAGGAGGTGGAATTACTCACCATGTTGGATTGAGCTGATCTCTGCCAGTTTGAAGCCACAAATCTGTGTGTGTGGGGGGGGGAGGGGGCGGGGTGTCTTACTTCCTTCCCTACAGTTCTGTAGCTTTTACTAACTGCAGCTGCTTCACCACATAACCTGCCTGAATACCTCTCTGTAACCACATTCAAAGCCGCCCCATGGATGGGACCAGACCCGTCTATGTCCTGTACATGGCATACTCACCTGTGACCTGCCTTCTTGTAATTTTCTAGTTCGTCCCCCCTAATCAATCTCTTGGCATTTTCATACCTAGCCCTTAGGGCTTCTGACCCAGCAGGCTATCTGAGGTCGCCTCTCTCTGTTGCTGTTTCCCACAGCAGCTGTACCACTTTGCATTCCCACTGCAGTGCACAAGGAGTGAGTGGGGTTTATTTTCCAAGAGCAGCTTGAATGAATGACAAGGATGCTTCCTCCCCTAAAACTGTGAGGTCACCAAGTTGGGGCACCCTGCTTTATTCCTCATGGATCCCCTGCACACCTGGGCCGTGCCTGGAGAGGAGAAAGGCTCAACACACACTTGCTGACTTCATAGAAGGTCCCCAGCAAGCCCACCACCCTTTGGTGTGCAGGTTGAGGCTGCAACCGCTAAGCCAAGTTGGCCAGGACTCGTGTGATATTTTTTTATCACAAAGCTGATGCAGTCTCTTCCTGGACTTAAACACTCGGGTGCCTTTCCACTGCTTTCAGAACAGTCTGGGTGACTAAGCATAGCTGGGGTGCCCTCCCTGAGCTGTGCCTGCCTGGCTCTCGACTTCCTTCCTTGCCCCTCCCACCCAAGCTCCATGAGCTCCAGCTGCTGGAAATATTAACAGCCCCAACGTTCCAAGCCTTTGCATGCCCCATTCCCTCTGCTTGGTCTGGTTCCACAGAGCCAAGATTGAGAATGGGGTGGGGCAGGGACCCCACAGCAAGGGGCAACACCGGGGGTATAGTCCTGGGCGGGCTGAGCTGGTGGGGATGTCACGGCCTGGGCAGAGACCTGCAAACATTCTAAGTCAAGGTCAGGGCCCAAGAGGACCAGCAAGGCTGCTCACTGAGGAGAGGGAGATGAGACCAGGTGATCACAGGGCTCAGGCCTGCTCTGTGTATTGCTGAGGACCTTTGTTCCAGAGAGCAGCTTTTCTTCTTAGACACCACTGCCACCTGCTGGAGACTTTGGTACATTTCAGTTGCCAGGAATACTTGTCATGATTGGAAAGATGCATATTCGCATTTGTGTGATCCTGTTAGACAACGTTGAGTTGTATTTTTCCTTTGTAAAGTGATTTTCCTCAAAGATAAAAACTTAATAGAGTTAAGATGATGCGTACACACAAAAATCTGTGTGGTGTGTGTAAGAGAACCAGGGTAACATTAAGTTCTAACTACAAACTATTTATCCATTTTAACCACTCCTCTAACTCTAACCATAGCTTCAGGAAAAAAATCAATGAACACTGCCACATTAACCTAGCTTGGTCCTTTTCATATAGAATAAAAAGGTTCTTTTTGAAGCCTGGAATTAAAATTTTGGCTTTTCAGTACAGTAAAACCTCGATATCACAGACTAATTCAGGTGAAAGGGTGTCCGTTAAAGCTGAAAGTCTGTTAGATAATAAAGTAGGTTTTCTTAATGTGTATGTTAAAAATTAACAAATTAGTGTACCTGTTTTTACTTATGTAGCCTCATTTGTATAATTAAAATTAAGTATGTATGAACAGCTTAATTTCACAGAAAAGTTTTTTGTATGTATTACAGTAACTTTAAATTTATACTGAATAGGTCTAAATTCATGCATTCGCCAGTCACCATGAGTAAACAAATGCATAAGGCTGGGCATGGCTTAGCGCACGTGGGAGCCTCACGAGTTAACTGCAGAAGGTCACAGTAGGAGACAACAGGTCCAATTACCTCGAGATGCGGTGTGATCACGTGCGAATCATTTGCCGAACGTTGCTTACAAGCTGTGACTCTTGGATTTAAATACATAGACTACAGTAGTAGATATGTAATAATTATTTATGTCGGCAAAATTACTACGGTCTTTTTCCCCAGCATATGGCCTATTCGCTAAAATTTGTTAAAAATAACAGTAAATTAAAAACAAAAAATAACCTGTTATTTTAATTATAACCAAATATTGGTTATAAGCATTTTTAAATTAACAGGGTATTAATTTTTACATTCTGTCCATTACATCCGAAGTCCGTTAAAATGAGGTCCGAAAAACCGAGGGTTTACTGCATTTCAAACTGACCTCCCTAAAATAATAATCTGAATTCCTTCTATCACATGTGAACTATCCTCCCCCTCTAAATACATTGGGATGTAGTATGATACGTCTAAAGCCCAAATCCTAATCAATTTCTTCTGCAATAATCACTGTGAACGACTCTGGTCTTGGTTGTTATTAATCAGGAGAGGAATGAACAGGTTGAAGCCTTGCTTGCCTCAAAGGGTGGTTATGTAGGTCAAATGAGATCATGAAAAGCCTGGAAAACACAGTAGGTGCTCAATGCAAATGTGTTTGCTTTCTCACTGGGCTGGAGTTTCTCTTCCCAGCCGCATCTGAACCTCACCACCTCCCACCCCATCACCCTAGGACCGTGGTCGGCAAACCGCGGCTCGCGAGCCACATGCAGCTCTTTGGCCCTTTGAGTGTGGCCACGAAGTTTCAATTGCACTGTACGTGCACGCCCGAAAGTGGCTTTTTGTGGAAGAACCACTCTCGAGGGGCCGCAGTTTGCCGACCAGTGCCCTAGGAGGTGCCCTAGGGCTCGGGGTTTATCAGTCCACACCTCCTTCTAGCCACTCAGCCACCAGGCCAGGAGGGAGAACTGTGTGCCTGGAGGAGAAAAAGCAGGAACAAATGCAATCTCATTGAAACAGGTGTTTCCGAAAAACAAACAGCTAGGAGAGAGGTGTCCTAAGGGGCTGTGCTAAGGGGCTAATTTCCACAGCACCAAGCACTTCCAGAAAGGCCAGGGGCCCGGAGGGCAGCAAACCCACTGGCTCCTTTGGGAGGCGGTGAGGTGAGCCGGCACAGAAGCCAGCATCGGGACCAGGCTGACGGGTTCCAACAGGAGCTTCGCCAGCAGCCAGGTGTGTGGCTTCCTGCAGGGCGCTGGCCTGCTCAGCCTCACTTTCCCTGTATAGAACAGGAGTGACAATTCCTGCTCACCAAGGAGAGAGGATGTGCTGAAAAGGAACGTGTGTCCCCCAGACGTTCTTACAGGAAATGCTCAATGTGTGTGGAGACCGTGCCCTGCTGGTCTCACTGTCCCACCCCCAGATGTATGTGAACACCTCATCCCACACCCCATAGATTCCCCACCCCCCGGCCCCCAAACTCAGTGGCAAACTTTTGCTCCGGATGCACATTTGCCTGGTGAGATCCCTGAGGATTCTTGAAGAGTTCCCATTCACTGAGACACCGTTGCCTGGTGCCAGTGACCACTCACAGATACACGCACCCATGCAGGTGAGCGCACACACACACATACACACGCACACACGCACACCCACACACACATACACACAGGTGTGTGCACAAGCAAGCACAAACTCGCTTTCCCAGAGAACATTTTACAGTGATCCCCCCAGAAATGAATGGGCTAAAGCCTCACGGAGGCATCAGCCAGTGCAGGAAAACGTTATGGAGGGTAGAGGGCAGAAGAGCCTTCCCAGGGCCCTGGCAGGTTTGGCTCAGTGGATGGAGCGTCGATCTGCAAACTGAAGGGTCCCGGGTTCGATTCCAGTGGGGGGCACATGCCCAGGTTGCGGGCTCGATCCCCAGTGGGGTGTGCAGGAGGCAGCCGGTTGGTGATTCTCTCTCATTATTGATGTCTCTATCTCTCTCCCTCTTCTTTCCTCTCTGAAATAAAAAAAAATAAAAAACATATATATATATATAAAAGAGCCTTCCCAGGGGCGTCAGAAGTCAGCGCCATGAGAGAGAGACAATCCTCTCACTTTAAGAAGCACTGTGGTCTCCATGGGAATATAAACAACCATTTCTCAAGCACTGACCACCTCTAGGAGGGGCCATGGACTTTACCTGCATTTTATAATGTAATCGTTCTGGCTACTACTGTGCACCCTGAATTGCTAAGGAAGTGGCTGCTAGAAGGATTCCATCTCATATCCAAGGCCATACAGCTGGGCAGCCATGGCGCTGTGAAGTGGGCCAGATGCAGGTGGTCATGCTGGGAAGCCCAGGTAGGAGTGTCATGGTAGGAGTCCTCCTGAGGGGCACCCAGGAGCAAGGCACAGTACAGGCCTGAGCCCTCTGACCACCCTGTCTCACCTCCCTCTCCTCAGTGAGCAGCGTTGCTGGTCCTCTTGGACCGTGACCTTGACTTAGAGTGTTTGCAAGTCTCTGCCCAGGCCATGACATCCCCACCAGCTCAGCCCGCCCAGGACTATACCCCCGGTGTTGCCCCTTGCTGTGGGGTCCCTGCCCCACCCCACTCTCAATCTTGGCTCTGTGGAACCAGACCAAGCAGAGAGAACGGGGCATGCAAAGGCTTGGAACGTTGGGGCTGTTGGTATTCCCAGCAGCTGGAGGTCATGGAGCTTGGGTGAGAGGGTCAAGAAACGAAGGCCAGAGCCAGGCAGGCACAGCTCAGGGAGGGCACCCCAGCTATGCTTAGTCACCCAGACTATGTTCTGAAAGCAGTGGGAAGCCACCCAAGTGTTAAGCCCGGGAAGAGACTGCATCATCTTTGTGATAAAAAATATCACGCAAGTAGTTTCAGTGGCCATGGTTTCCAGCACTTCCAGAAAGGCCGCTGGGGGCCAGGAGGGCAGCAAACCCAAATTCATCCATCAATAGTAAGTCCCAAGAGTCGACCTAGGGATGTGTGGTTCAGTGATATAACCAGGAGCACAGGCCCATTCTCTCATTCAGGGTTTCATGTTCATGCTCAGCACAACCTCGTGGACCCGAAATGGCTGCTGAGCATCCAGGCTGAGTCAGTGTTCCAGGCAGGAAGAGCGGAGATGCAGCTTTACACCTCATTAGCCCAAACTGTGTCGCCCGGCTGCAGTTGAATGCTAACTTGCCCAGTCTCTCTGGACGAGACAGGGAAAGGGGCAAGGGCTTAGACATGGAGGCTGTGCCTGTGTGTTAGCATAGTAGGGATAACAAATAGAAATTTAAGATGGTGTGATTAAATGGTAATGAGTATAATTAAATGGTGCTATAAATAAATTATTTCCATATATAACATGTCACAGATATTGTCTTTTATTTAGTTTACTAGAGGCTCGTTGCAGGAAGATTCCTGCAAGAATAAGGCTTCCTGCTGCACGAGCGAGCAGAAGAAGGGAGCGAAGCCCCCCGAGGCGGGCTTCGCTCCCTTCCGCTGCCTCACTCAGTCCTGTCTCTACTGCCTCGGCTCCTCTCCCGTGTCCGCTGCCTCGGCTCCCTCTCTTCTCCGCCGCTTCTCTACCTTCTGCAGCGTTTGGCTTCCTTCTACGCTGTCTTCAGTCTTTGCTCCATGCCTGCATATGCAAATTAACTGCCATCTTTGTTGGGTTAATTTGCATACTCATCCTGATTGGCTGGTGGGTGTAGCGGAGTGACACCAATTTGCATGTTTCTCTTTTATTAGTGTAGATTATATATCTGTATTGCCTCTAAGAGACACCAGGGGGCAATGCAGCCTAAGAAATGAGTGTGTTTGTATGGGTTGGCTCTGAAACTTGATTCCATCAAATTAAACCAATATAATTAAGGATGTGCCTTCCCCAAGTCCTTGTGCCACCCGTTCAGCATGGTTTCCACCTCATTTCCAGAAATGAGCCACATGTGATGTCCTTTTATCAACACACATTTCATGTGGCTTATTAATATTCAATATTTATTTTCAGATGGGAGACTGTTGACTGAAGACTCAATTGTGTTGTCTAATGCACCATCACCCAAAGCATTTCCAGCCTATTTTAGGAAATAATGAGACCACACCCAGGTATGTTTCCAAAATTCTGGGTCATTCAGAACTTCCACAGGTAGATGTTTGTGGGACAGAATGACGTAAGTAAATGACCCACTTTTAAGGGTGAGGCTTAGAGCTGTATTTCTTTCTTCTCTAGGAATTTTGAGTCTTAAGATGAAACAGAGTCAGATATGAGCAGCAAAGTCTTTTTTTTTTAGAAAAGTATAATGACACTTCAATCTTTAAACATATATTCCTTTTTCAGAATCAACTGAAATTTTGACACATGAAGAGATGTTGAATCAGCAGAGAATTAGAATGAAGGCCAACCGAGGGATGATACATTCGAGGAACTTGGGAAGAACAAAGGAATTGAATGTGGGGAATAAAATGGGGTGAATACGGACAGAATGAAGGCCCAGCTGGTGTGGCTCAGTGGTTGAGCACCAACCTGTGAACCAAGAGGTCACGGTTTGATTCCAATTGGTGCACATGCCCAGGTTGAGGACCCAATCCCCAGTGGGGGGCGTGCAGGAGGCAGCCAATTCATGATTCTCTCTCATTATTGATGTTTCGATCTCTCTCTCCCTCTCCCTTCCTCTCTGACATCAATAAAAAATGTATATTTTTTTTAAAAAAAGAAAAGAATGAAGAGCAGCAGTCGTAGGAAGTAAGAAGCAGGGAGCTCAGGGATTCAGAGGATGTGGAACACAGAGCAAGAGTAGTCAGAACAGATAATCGATGGAAACCCAAGAACTCCAAGGGCAGGGACACCGGTGAAGGGAGCACTGAGGTGGGGACACCGGGTTTCCCACTGAATGTAGGAATGCATATTAAAGATTAAAGTGCGGTATGACACAAAAATTAATGCCTGTGGGGACAGCCTGGTGGGTAATAAATCATTAAATTATTAACTTCTTTTTCACTGAGTTTGAAGAGTATTAACAACTTACCTGATGTCACACAGCTAGCAAGGGGCATGGCTCTCAAACTCAAAAGCCTAACTTCTTTTATTACACTCCAAGAAATAATAGCTGATATTTGTTGAGTCCTTAGTGTGTGCTTAGCCCAGCCGTGGGCAAACTACGGCCCGCGGGCCGGATCCGGCCCATTTGAAATGAATAAAACTAAAAAAAAAAAAAAAGACCGTACCCTTTTATGTAAGGATGTTTACTTTGAATTTATATTAGTTCACACAAACACTCCATCGATGCTTTTGTTCCGGCCCTCCGGTCCAGTTTAAGAACCCACTGTGGCCCTCGAGTCAAAAAGTTTGCCCACCCCTGGCTTAGCCCATAGTGCTATGCTAACTCAGGTACTATTATTATCCCCATTTTACATCTGAGGAAGCTAAAATTCAGAGAGATTACAAAACCTGGTAAAGCTCATATTGCAAACAAAAGACGAGTCCATATTTAATTATAGGTTTTTCTAACCCCAGAGTCCAAGTTCTTAACCACTAGCTGTACAGCTTAACCTGGAATGATAAACTTAGTTAATAACACAGGTGTTTTACCTTCGGACTAGCTGCTATTATAGGTTACTCGTATTAACAAATTAATGTATTGGGTTTGTAGTGTAGATAACTTTTTTAAAAGGCTATTGCCTACACAATCAGGAAGCAAATTGAAAAGGGTAAGTTATACTATTCCTCATGACAAGATATTCAGAACTGAATAGTGCCAAGCACAGGGGAAATCTAACTCTTTCCCAATGAATCTCAGAATTCTGGAGAAGAAAAGAATGACTCACATATAAGGAAGTCCTTTAAAAGCATCTTTTTATTTGCTATAAGAATATATAATTTGGCATTTCTATACAACGCATCATGCAATTAACATGGTAGACATTTTACAAGCAATGCAGAATCTCAATATCTGGGCATCTGCTCAATGAAAACATTAGCAAAGGTTGAAATAACATCTAGGGACCAAAGAATACAGAGGGAGCTAATTTTCTCCACCAGGATCATGGCTTCCAACGTCAAGAAACAGTCAAGAAAGCACAGCCACCTTGACCTCTCTACCTGACCCTGGAGGTATTGGGATAAATGGGGAACATCATCAGGGGTTGATCTTGTTGATGTAAGAACTCATAAAAATATCCTGCAGGTTTGGATGTTCTTATGTTGACATTTACTTCTAAAATTTTTTATAAGAATTTATTAGGATTTATTTGAGCCAAACAGAGCATATGCCTGGAAGCAAGACCTCAACAGACTGAGAAAAACACTTCCCAGAAAGACTGTGTGCAGTCTGTTTGTGCCTTTGGAATGAAGGGGGAGGTAAGAAAGATCACACAGATGTGGGAGAAAACAAGGCAAGGATTGGATGACAGGATAGTTAATAAGATCATGTGCATCCTTGAGGGTGGTTACGCTTCTGAGGGGTCCAGAAAAGAGGCATTTCAAAGGTGTTAACCTAGATGCACAGAAACAATGGACAGGGCTTGCTTACAGCAAAGGTAAACTTTTTACTAAAGAAATGACATGTCTGTGGCATGACTATCCAACATGACCTGCCCAGTAGGAATGTATGACCAGATCATCCTGTGAGGTTACTTTGGGCTACATTTATTACACTGCCCCTTTTTTGTCCATAATCCATTGGATAGCAAGGAAGCCACTACCCCAGGGGCAGGTTCACTGTGTGGCCAAATGGCTGTGTGCAGCAAGCACGAAGGCACCTGTCTACAAACAGGTAGAAGTGGCCTGTTGAGTTAACCTAAGTTAGGTGGAATAGGGACCACCAGCCTGTAGAAGGGTCCTCTTGCTCAGGCACCACACTGGGAGCTAAGAATTACAATTGCTTCCCTAACAAAGCGTTTCCTTTTTGTCTAGTAATTAAATTTCCCTGAAATACTATCACAAAGCATATTTTAAATAAATTGCTTAGTAGCATGATGGGCACTAAATTCTTTAACTGGCTCAACTGCATAAGCCATTTTATTGGAAATGAACTTTGGAGAATGGAAGGCGAGGACCTGAAACCCTTCACAATCAGACCCCAGAAGGTGTGGCATCAAGGCACAGCTCCTTCTTTGGGGGGGCGGGGGTGGGAGTGGGGTCCTGGAGAGATTTTCCTGGATACGGAATCCTCATTGTTGTGTCCCTGTCCCTGGCCGGGCTTAGCTACAGCATCAGAACTTCCCTTATCTTTCATCCTCATCACCAAAGGCACAGTGGACATTACGAATCCCACTTTCTACGTAAGCAACCTGAGGCTTGATTACGCCATTAGATTGAGGACCTGCAACTAGCACAGACAGGACAGGACTGGAGATCAGAGCTGCCTGACAGTGAGCCTGAAGTTCCCCCTCATCAGACTGTTTCTGAAGGGATTAAAAGCTGTTTCTGGCCTTGAACCTTACATTTCTGTGAATTTAATGCCAAAGTAAAAACTCTAGGAGAGCCCTGGTCGGTGTGGTTCAGTGATTAGAGTGATGGCCTGCACACCAAAGGGTCTCAGGTTTAATTCCCAGTCAAGGGCACGTACCAGGCTCATTGGGGCCAATGTGGGAGTCAACCAATTCATGTGTCTCTCTCACATCAATGTCTCCCCCGCCCCTTCTACGCTCTCTAAAAATCAATGGAAAAAATATCTTCCCGTGAGGATTAACAACAACAACAAAACTCTAGGAGAGACCCAGTTGGGCTAAAAATGCCGCCACGATGAGATGGGAGGTGCAGATTTCCATTCCACCAACATCTGTGAGAGCATTTGAGTTCCCGAAGGACCCATCCATGTGGTCTGTTAGGAAGATGATGTGAAATTTCATCATCTTCAAACTTAAAGGCATTTTCAACCTTACAGAGAAACATGTGCAATTAAGAAATTCCAATTACCTTCAGCATTTTACACCCTCCTGCCCCAGGACCACAGGACCAAATGGACATATCCTGGGGTAGGTTTCAAACCTAGACTCTCTGAGGCCTGAGCACCTCATTGCTTCCTAGCATTGTCTGCTGTGAGTGAAGGTCAGGGTCATCTTCCTTTCTCCTGCAAACCCTCACAGCCTTACACGAGTCTATTAGGCCTGAGGCACGCAATGAGAACCAAAACAATGGTCTTTACTTTGAACCTGGATCTGCTTAGTAAGCCCAAGTTCAGAAATATCTATGAACACTCAATTCCTAAGTCTTCTTTTTCCACTAAGACTGCTTCCATTCAGAAGCCCAACTTTTGTTTTGAGTGCCTCTACTTGGAAAGGGACATGTTTATTTGACTTTTAAACACTGCATTTAAAATCGAGGAAGATGGCTTTAAAAGTGCAGTTCTGAAACACAATGATTACTAACCAATAATCTTAGTGGAGCAAGTCAACTTCCAGGGACAAAGATGGTATCAAAGGGAGGAATTTCATCTTTTCTGAACAGGTTGCATCGTGTTAATTTTAGTCCAATTTAGACTTTGAAAGATTTAGAGCAATAAAAGCCACATGAGACAACCCGCTTACTGGTTTGCTGGTGGGTCTGCATTGACCCCCAAATCCAGCAACTGATGAGTTTATAGCAGAACAGTAAAGGGAAAATCACACACAGCTTCTCTTTGCCCTGGTGGCTCAACCATGATGGCACCGGCCCTCCCCCCTCCCCCACCCCCAGCCCTTTGGCGGTATACCTTGTGGCTGGTGAGTGCTGAGAGGCAGAGACTGGGCCCTCGTCCACCCCCTCTCTTTCTCTTGACCTATTTCCGGTTCCAGTTATGGGAGATGTTCTGAATCTTTTTCAATTTGATCCTCTGATCCAGCATCTTGTACCTTGCAGGGTGCTCCTCCATTTTCTTGGGGACCGACGGTGCGTAGGAGCTGGATGCATAAGCGGGGCGTTTAAAGTGGCGCAGCGGAGGCTTGATCACTGGCGGCCATGCAAAGGAAGACAGACAGCCGTTAGCTCAGCAAGGCCCCGACAATCTCCTCACCCCGAGACCTGTTTGTTGTCTTCAAAACCAGGAGACAAACAGAGTGAAAGTCTCCCAGGAGTCTTTGGGAGACAGATGAATCGGACAGATGAATAAATATATTATCACCTTGGCCACTCACCTTAAATAAAGACAAATTCCTAGAGAGAAACAGTGATGAGCCCAGAATGAATGTAAAGTTCTTTTCTAATGAAGAACAGGGGTAAGGAAGAGAGAGGGTGCAGTGGGGTCACTTTGGGGAAGAGCAAGGCAAACAGAAGTGAGCCGAGCCATGTCATTAACCAGCATTTAGCACTGTCTGTAAGCTTCCGGGGTTGCGATGTGGCAGGCAATCATGAACTGTTAATACAAAGTACATCCTTGAGAAAATTTTGCAAATGTATATATAAAGCTCTCATGTCCAAACGAACAAAAGATCTGAAAAGACTCCTCACCAAAGACGATATACACATAGCAAAAAAGCAAAGGAAAAGATGCTCAACAATTTTTGTCACTAGGGTTTTGCAAATTAAAACAATAATGATAGCCTTAGCCAGTTTGGCTCAGTGGATAGAGCGTCGGCCTGCAGACTGAAGGGTCCCAGGTTCGATTCCGGTCAAGGGCACATGCCTAGGTTGTGGGCTCGATCCCCAGGGGGGGCGCATGCAGGAGGAAGCCGATCAATGATTCTCATCATTGATGTTTCTATCTCTCTCTCCCTCACCCTTTCTCTCTGAAATAAATAAAAGTATATTTTTAAAAAAACAATGGTGCTATATGCACTATACACCGATTAGGATGGATAAAATAAAAATTGTAAATCTGATGATGCTCATTGCTGGTGAGGAAGCTCTCTCTGGCTGGTGGGAAGGCAGAATGATGCAGCCACTTTGGGAGACAGTGTGACAGTTTCTCACGAAGCTGGACATAGTCGTACCCTGTGATCCAGCAGTTGTGCTCCTAGATAGTTACCCTACGGACTTGAAAACTTATGTCCACATAAAAGCCTGTACATGAATTTTATAGAAGTTCATTCACAATTGCCAAAGCCTGAAAGCCACCAAGAAGTCACTCAATAGTTAAATGAAGAAACAAATCGCAGAACATTCATACCAGGGACTGTCATTTGGTGGTTGAAAGCAAAGAGCAGCCAAGCCGTGTGAAGACTTAGGTCAGTCTTCCGTGTGTACCACTAAGTGAAAGCTGCCAGTCTGAGGAGGCCACACACTGAATGATTCCACTTAGAGGACACGCCTGAAAGGGCAAAACAATAGAAATGATCAACGGATCAGGGAGGGATGGCCGGTGGGTCGAAGGGTGGAGGGGGATTCAAGCAGGTGGAGCACAGGGATTTGTCGGGCAGCGAAACTATTCCGAATGGTACTGTGGAGGTGGATACATCAAAATCCAGAACACATTGCAGCGCAAGGAGTGAACCTTAATGGATGCAAATTTTAAAAATAATTTCGGAGGTTAGGAATCACAGAGTGAAATGCAGGATGTAACAAAACAATCTAACGGCATTACGAATGTAGGAAACGGCCTTATTAAATAGCGTGTGGCAAAAAGACACTCACCTAAAGAACTGGATGTTAGTGCATTCTGTTAGACCAGTGGTCGGCAAACTCATTAGTCAACAGAGCCAAATATCAACAGTACAACGATTGAAATTTCTTTTGAGAGCCAAATTTTTTAAACTTAAACTATATAGGTAGGTACATTGTCATTAACTTAATTAGGATACTCCTAAAACTTAGGAAGAGCCACACTCAAGGGGCCAAAGAGCCGCATGTGGCTCACGATCCCCAGTTTGCCGACCACGGTTTAGACTAAAGACCAGCGAGGCTGCGAACATGTACTGTATATGGGTAGATAGTATTGTTGGGAGGACTAGTTCACAATTCCAGTACTACCCTATGTGTCTACTGGAACTGAACAACCACGTATGTGGATAATGGCTGGTGAGAGCCAGGGTTCTCACTGCTGGAGAGGAGTATACAAATAAGTGGAAGGGTCGGAATGGTCCAAGTGGCTGTATGAATTCAAATTTCACTTAATGTAGATATAGATGGACACATAAACACACATTTTCTTGGTCTGAAAAGTTCTAGAAGCGATGAAGTAGCTACAAGCCTAGAAGTCTCAGCAGCAACAAGCACTCCTGGTCCCCAGACATTGGCTTCTAATACTATCCTCCAAAGGATCCAGGATTCCTTGTAGAAATGGCTGGTTCTGGGACTAGAGAACAAGATGAACCTGGAGCACCTTGTAGTGGCAGAAAAGTAAGAAAGTGCAAAAAACAAAACAAAACAATGAAAGACAGGACAAAGGCCCCCCCCCCAATGAAAAAGCCCCCAAATGGCCAAAGGTGGAATGATTTGAGCATCAAAATAAGCACAGCAGTATGGAATTATAACCCAAAGTATAAAATAAACATCCATGGCTTTATACGGAGATAACTACATACTGGAACAAGTAAATAATTTTGGGAGAGTAGACACACTTTTAAGGCAAAAGAATTCCAAATAATTCATGTTGAAGAACCTCCCTCAAGGAGAAGGAGCCTTTAGTGTGGGCTGGAGATAGTGTCATCCTTCCACAGAGTACAGGTTGGGAAGGGGACCAAGAGTAACCTTACAGTGAAGAAATCTAACAAACACCTCCTCTGCCAGGAGATCGAGGTCGACGTCAACAGTGATAAGTGGTGTTGGTAGTATACACCCTTATTTTACGTGATGAAAATGCAAATTATGTAATGAAGATAGCACTTTACTTCTGTGGTCTTCCTCCCAAAAATACATAACCCCATTCTAATGATGAAAAAGCATCAGATGAGTCACAATTGAGGGACATTCTACAAAATACCTGGCAGGAATTTCCCAAAACTGTCAAAGTCACCCAAAACAAGGGAAGGCTGAGATACTGTCACAGCCAAGAGGCGCCTAAGGAAACGTGTGACTAAATGTCAGGTGTTATTCTGGGTGGGACCCTGGAACCGAAGAAAGACACTAGGTAACAACCAAGGAAATCTGAATAAAGTGTGGACTGTCGATAATAAGAAAAGCACACCGTCTAACCTGCAGATCTGTACGCAGAAGGAGGTAATTGATACTCCTCCCTCTGCTCCCCTATGCTATATCCCCACCCTCTCCCCCACCTCTTTCCCTTCCTGCTCCTGCTGGAGACAATGTGAAGGTGAATCAAGGTAAAACCTGGTTAAGTGACTATGATGAGGTGAAAGGTGTGGAGGAGCAGAGATGCTGAGTCATTGCCTGGAACGCGAATTCTCTCTGCGGCTACTCTGCTCCCAAGGAAGGGCCAGCAGGAGTGTGATGGACAGGTCGCTTGCAGGAGTAGGACTGGGGATGGCTCCATTAAACAACAGAGAAACCAGCTGTGCCAACCTCGTCCAATAACAGGAAAATGCATGGCATTTATGATCAAGGAGATCAGAAGCAACTTCAATGTATAATCACAGGGAATTAAATATCCTACTGTGGCACTATGGAAAAATGATATAGATGTCTATTAATAAAAATGGAGGTGCATGCAAATAAAAAAACAGTATAGATGATCTAACCTTATTACTATAAAAACATATAAATATATGCACAGGAAACTCTGCAAGAACATACATTTAAACCATAGCAGTGATTATCTATGAGTAGTATAAACATGGTTATTTTATTTCTTGTTGGTTATTGACACTTTCTAATTTTTCTATTATGATCAGGCTTGAATGACACAACTTTATACAAAGAAACATACTACTAAAATGTCTTCTACTGAATCGTAGATTAGACCCTTTCTACAAAATCATACATAATAGAAAGACAGTAAAACTATGTTTACTCTAGGCCTTAGTCGGAAACATCACAGAGAGCTCCTAGCTGCATATACATTTGACAGCCTATAGAGTAATATTTATTCAGAGGCCTCTTAGAGCACCTACCGTGTCCTGCTGATGTCACCATGAACAAAACAGACAGAAATCCCTGCCCTCGAGGGGCTTCCATTCTAGGAACCCTCTCTAAAACCTGTGGCTTGCTTACAGAAGAAAAAGTGCTCAAGCATGATTAGTGATTCCATTACTACAAGCTCCAGAATACTCACACCAACTTTGCCTTTAGAGCTAGGCTGACACGGGAAGACTTTCAGCAAATGGTGCTGTAGTGGCAACATAATGTACACGCAGAACAACCGAGATGTTTAAGATCTCAGAGTTTCTTAGGGTAAACAAGGGATGACAGCACAAAACAGTCTAGGAACAAACATAAAAATAGTCTCCTTACCCTGGAGAATGGGGTAGAGACAGGAAAGGGCTTTAGCATCAAAGCTGGTGGTGCCAACATCGGGCTGGCTGATTTAGTGCTGAAATCACGGTCCCTCTCCACATTCATTCCATTTTTGCTGCTCAGCACGAACCCAGGCAAAGTATTATTGAATTTCCACTTCTCAGCATGAAGAAACATTTACCGTTTGCTGGAATTCTGATCGTCAGAACAAAAACTCTCCTTGCCACCGGAGTCACGGCAAATAGAGTTGAACCCTCTGACAGAGATTGGCCCCCCACGGACATGGTAGAAATACTTCTATGTCTGCCTTCAGCCTCACTCAAAATGTGGAGAAAAGGGAAATTCAGAGAGTGCTGTTTTGTAAGCACTGATGGCCTTTCCCCTCTACAGGGGACCCCTGATTTGATCACAGGGCAAAAGAGCAGAGCCAGAGATGAGGGCGCCATCTAGAGTTTAACGGAGACTTCTCTTTCTGGGGTGCTGGGGTGGCCTCCTGAGGACTCCTTCATTCCTGAGATATTCCTGGAAGGGGGTCTGACCCTTCAGTGATTGGGAACTTCCTACAGCTGATCCAAAGCAGACCTGTTGCAATCCCCTCCCCGCTTGAGAAGAAGAAAACTGGGAACAGAACCCCTCCTCCACCCGCCCCCCCACCCCATGCCTATTCATCAGCAAGGTGGGCCCTTTCCTCTTCAGGGCACATTCACAAAGTCTGCTCTCATCCCTTGGAGCAATGTACTTGAGGAAAGGATCTCATTAGCTAATGAAGGTTTGACAAAGTCACGTGTCTGCATAGAACCTGCACTTGGCAAAGTCATCATCAATACTACTTTCAAACGTGCTTAGGAAAAGACAAGTTCAAGACAAAAACTGACTCTTCATCATCTTTATTTTGCAATTACACACGATGTTTATTTTTCACAAAAAGTGGTGTTCTTTTAGGAGTTTTAATCCTCCTGTGTTCAAATCTCATCTTTGTCATAAACATCACAACTCCTCCCAAAGGCGTCTATGACCTTCTCCACTTCCTCTGCCACCCACCAGCCTACCTTCTAGTTTTTCTCTGTGTCTCTCTCTGAGACCATTTTGCTTTTGGTAGCTATTTGTGTATGGGGCGGGGTTGGGGGGGGGGGGGAGAGGGACTATTACATAGAAGTATCCTTCTTTAGAAAATAGATATGGATTTATACTATATAATAAAAGCCTAATATGCTAAGTGTCTGACTGTCCAACCAGTCGCTATGACGTGCACTGACCACCAGGGGGCAGATGCTCCAACTGGTAGGTTAGCTTGCTTCTGGGGCCCGGCCAATTGGGACTGGGCGAGATGGGCTGGACACACCCTGGAGCCCTCCCATGGTTCCTCCCCTGCCCCAATTATGCACTGGTGGGGTCCCTCAGCCTGACCTGAATTCTCTTGCAATCCAGGACCCCTTGGGGGATATCGGAGAGCCGGTTTCAGCCCAATCCCCACAGGCCAGTCTGAGGGACCCCACTGGTGCACAAATCTGTGCACCAGGCCTCTAGTTCATATATAAAATTGATGGCTGTTAGTTGAATTCGGGTGTTAAAATATGACTGAAGTTTTATAAAACTCCTTGTTTAAGCTGCTGTTTCTCAAAGTACCTTCAATAAAGTTGTGAATGGAATAGATGTTGCTGTGGGAGGGAGAGGGTCTTAAGTCCAATTTAACTGGGTGAAGGTTAAATGAGTCTGTTCATGTAGGACTTCAAGACCTGAATGATGGATACACATATTATGAATCCCTAAGAATAGCCAATAGCATGCAGATTCCTCAATTTAACCAGGCGAAGGAACCCCCTTTATCAGGAGCAAGAACACTTTCGGCAGAACACTTTCAGAAAGACTGGGCTAATTCTCTCTCATATCACATCCATCTCACTCATGCAGCGGACCCTGTTGTTTTGCACTGAGTGATCGCAGACCCCAGAGAACAATAACGGGTCCTCGTGTAACCTAGTCCAGCCGGATCCCTGAGTGGAACCACAAGCTGCATCAGCATCCCGCTCTTTCCATCTCCTGTAACCGCAGTGTGGCCGCTGGCACCCCGCACTGTGACTGTGCTCCAAAGGCAGCGGCATGGCTCGCTCTCAGCTTCTGGACAATTTCTAATATTGGAACCATTTTATAAAAAGAAGTGTGGGACACATGTTTTCTTCCATTTCAAAGATAAAGCCATGATACGACCTTTGCAAAATCCATTTCCATCTATAGACAGTTTCTATCTGCATTTGCCCGCGCGCGCACACACACACACACACACACACACACACACACACACACACCAAGATAGAATAATTATTTAATGCCTTTCAAGTGTTGTTTTAACCAAAGAACAAAATCCCTGCCATTCATTTCATCTCTCAAATCAGTGTTTACTCGAGGGATGGGTCTGAAATCTGATTAAAAGCCCTTAGAAAAATCACCCATGAGTTTTGAATTAAAAGGGATTGGAATGTTATTAACATCAGTTCCACTGAGGATGGGACAATATGAGACCTGTGATGTTCCATTCAGGACCTGCCATGGTAAAATAATAATAATAATACAATATCTGACACACACTGTGTACTGAGCACATGCGAGACATTTAACTTGAGCTGGCCTATCGTCCTCACTACAACCCTAATAGGCAAGCACTAGTATCGCTCCCTTTTGGGGTGAGGAAACTGAGGCATAAAGAGCTTCAGTCACTTGCCCAGGTTCACACAGCTAGTGCGCAAGAATCTAGATTCTGATTTCTCATCCAAGCAGTCTGACTTCAGAGCCTTCCTCCCGTATTTAAAATAACCACTACCTGCCTGAACCGGTTTGGCTCAGTGGATAGAGCGTCAGCCTGCAGACTGAGGGGTCCCAGGTTCGATTCTGGCCAAGGGCATGTGCCTTGGTTGCAGGCACATCCCCAGTGGGGGGTGTGCAGGAGGCAGCTGATCGATGTTTCTCTCTCATCGATGTTTCTGACTCTCTATCCCTCTCCCTTCCTCTCTGTAAAAAATCAATAAAATATATTTTTTAAAAAAGAAACAAAATTAAAAAAAAATAACCACTACCTATTAAATGTTCTGCACCCTTATTAGTTAATGACAAATGAGTTCATTTAATAAAATTATTATTTTAACTAATAATTAAAGAATAAGAAAGTCCTCCCTCCAGGAGATGATCCTCCTCAGCTAAGTTCTTTGTTTTCATTGTGTTCACTCTGGCAAGCACCAAGGACATGAGACCTGCTGTTTCCAAGAGGCGGGGATATTTGGAGATTATACAAGCGAAGTCTTTTGCTTGATTTTTCTCATCAACGTGTGCATTTTTTCCACGTATGCATAGGAAGGTGGGAAGTGTAAGGCGAAATCAGTAGTGTTATGTCCCTCCTTCACATCAACAACGACCTACTCCAGAAAGAGTCCGTAAAGATAAATTTCTTCAGTCTTCTAGAGCTCTGAGGGCTAAATGACAGATGTGTTTTGATCTAGTCCATGATAAGAATGACAACTGCCATCCCTCAAAATGAACTCAAGATAAAAGACAATTGCAAATACAGCGCTCATTGGAATCTTCACGTAAAAGAAGTGTGCTTGAACTTGGTACATGGGTAACTGATCTAATTCCCAGGCAGAGTACAAATGCAAAAGATAGGAGGGTAGAGTGCGGGCGATTTGACATTGTGTCAATGTCAATGAGACTCAGAACAAGGAGTGCTAACTTTGGCAAGCTATTTATTTGATTATGCCTCCATTTCCCAATTTGTGGAATGGAGATTATAGTACCTTCCTGAAGAGTTGCTGTCATGATTAAATGAGGTAACAGATAATACATGTTAAGAACCTAGCATTGTCCCTCATATTTGATAGATGTGCAATACATATCAAAGTATTTATTATAAAAAATCTGTATTAGGGAGATCAGAAGCTAAAATTTTTGAAGTTCATCGCTCAATAACTTACAATGTACATAATATTTTGTTTTGGAAAAAAAACACGTAAGCTTCCTAAAACGTCTTCAGACCTCAGAGCTGGTCAGTTCTCTTCGGAGGAATCCTCTTGTTGGACGTGTTATCCGTAGTCCCCTAGAACAGGACACACAACAATGTCATTGCAAGCCAGCTGGCATCTACACACACAAACTCTGTCTACGTCAGGCGGTGGAGGTTAGAAGCAGAGCCGCGTCTACTGCCAATACTACCGTGCACGCCAGCAGCTGCACACACAGAGGAGCAATGAATGAGCTATCTGCATTGGTGAATGACTACAGTACTGTACCTTTCCATCTAAGGATCCCTCCAGCAAAGTGGTGTGACCGAGGCACCCTGGGGCATCTGCTCAGAAGGAAGTCACTGACTACTCTTCCTCAGTGGCAGTCATGACCGTAAGAGGTGGTGAAGCTCCGGGTCACTCCTCCAGCGAGAGCCAACGTATCCTCAGCTCGCCATCATTTACGGCCCCCCCATGGAGCTCGATGAGGCTCACAAACCCCATAAGGCAGAGGTGAAGTTGGCTCTAGAAAAGAATTGGCTGCACGTGCTATTGCTTTACCCTGTCAGAGTCACTTTGCTAAAGATGTGTGCAAGGATTCAAGGTGAGGTCCCCAGGCTAGTGTTCTGGTGCTGGAGCTGCAGGAGGCCCCCTCGGGTAGTTTCAGAAACCACACGAGCTGTTCTTTCATGACGTGGTCTCTGGTGGCTTCTGGGTTGGGGCACGTTATTTGCAGAACTTTCTTGCTATCAGAATTTTCAACACCCATATCGCTCAATAGGTTAGAAAGGGAAAACATTGCATTTCTCTGAAATATATGTAAAATCATGTCTACATGGATAAAGACAAACAAAGCTGTTTTGGAAGACAGTAGTAGGTTTTTCACTTAAATCTACTGTATAATAGCCTGCTAAACAGATGTTAAAATAGACGTTTTCCCAAGAACTAGCTTTATATTTTGCACATATCTTTTGCCATACATCAGCAAACTTTCTGGGTGAGTGTGCCTTCTAAGTGTCTCTTAAAAGCAGGATAGAGCTGGACTTTGGATTTTTTTTATCTAATCACATAATCTCTGTGTTTTAATATCAGAGTTTAAGCCATTTGCAATTATTGTTACTACTGATATTTTTAGAACAGGTTCTATTGATCTAATTTTGTTTTTATTTGAATTTGACTTTACTAATTTTAGTCATTATTCTTTATTCCTTGCTTCTTTTTCTTCTTTTCTGCCTTCTATTGATACATTCTCTATATTCCCTTTGTTGGTGATCTCTTGCTGATTTAGATGCTGTAGGTTATATTTAAATTATTTTACTGATGATTCTTTGTGTTAAAAATTTACAAAATTACAAAGTTCTTCCCAAAGACAAAATAGATCTTAGTACTCCTTAACTCCCATGGAATAACCCTCCTTCCATCAATAGCTTGTTGCCTATTTTAACACAAAATTGGACATTATTTTTATAGTGACTAGTTACTCAAATTTACCAGCATGTTTTATTTACTTGTGTGTGCACCATTAATCCTTGTATCTCACACCTTGCTTTGGAGTTCACTTTTCTCGTTGTGGAAGTATGTCCCTCAGCATATGGAAGATTTACCTTCATTGTCTTCCCACATTTACTGTTATCAAGGCAAATATTGCTTGCAGTTTCCCTGAACATAACCAGTTTCTCATAGTATTTAAGATTTTTCTCATTTTTGTTGTAATTTTAGGCACTCTCACACTGTCCTTAGGCAAGCATTTGGTTTTATTTAGGTATTAGAGGCTTGGTGCATCAATTTGTGCATGGGTGGGGTCCAGCCGGGCCGGCCCGGGGGAGGGGACACCGGAGGTTGGCCGGCCAGCCCACCCCCTGGTCAAACTCCTGGTCAAACTCCCAGTCAAGGGGACAATTTGTATATTAGCCTTTTATTTTATGGGATGGCAATTTATGGGATGGCAACTGAGGTGCATTTTCCATCTAAGAATTTAAGTCTTTTGAGCCATTTATCTATCTTCCATGCTCTTTTATTGAGATATAAACTCACATACCATAAAATTCCCCCATTAAAGTATACAGTTCAGTGGTTTTTGTATATTCACAAGGTTGGACAACCATTAGTGATATCTAATTCCATAAAATTTTTATCGCCACTCAAAGAATCATACCCATGAGAATTCACTTCCTATTCTTCTCTCTCCCCAGCCTCTAGCAACCCCTAATCTACATTCTGTCTTTATGGATTAGCCTGTTCTGGATATTTCACATAAAGGAAATCATATAATATGTGGCCTTTTGTGTCTGGCTTCTTTCACTTAGCAAAATGTCTTTAAGGTTTATCTATGTTATAGAATACATCAGTACATCAGTCCTTTAGTATGACTGAACAATAATCTATTGTATGGATATATCACATTTTGTTTATATACTCATCAGTTGGTGGACATTTAGTTTGTCTCCACTTTGTAGCTATCACAAGTAATGCTGCTATGAATATTTATGGACAAGCTTTTGTGTGAACATATGTTTTTAATCCTCTTGAGAATATACCTAGAAGTGGAATGCTGAGTCATATGGTCCCTTTTTGTGACTTTTTGAGAAACTACCAAACTGTTTTCCAAAGTGGCTACAGCATTTTTCATCACCAACAACATATGGGGGTACCACTTGCTCCAGGTCATTGGCAACAACTTGTTTTATTCTTGCCATTCTAGTGCACGTGGAGTGATATCTTATTGTGGTTTTGATTTGCATTTTTCTAATGACCAGTGATGTTGACCGTCTTTCCACATTCCTTTTGTATATCTTCTTGGGAGTAATGTATATTCAAATCCTCTGCCCACTTTTTAATTGGGTTACTTGTCTTTTTATTGTTGAGTTGTAAGAATTCTTTCCACATTCTGGACACTAGATCTTTATCAGATATACTAGAGGCCCAGTGCACGAATTCGTGCACTGGTGGGGTCCAGCCGGCCCACCCCATGGGGGCCAATCAGGCTGGGCCCACAGTGGGGATGCAGGGGGACTGCGGCAGTTGGCCAGCTGGCCCTGCCCCCGATCAGGGTGGGTGGGTTGATCAGGGGCTGAGCCGGCTGGGGGGAGGGGCCACGGGAGGTTGGGGTGGGGCCGGTAAGGGCCCCTATTGGGCCGGTTGGCTGCCACAGTGCGTGTCATAGCAACCGGTCATTCCGGTTATTCCGGTCGTTCTGGCATTCCGGTCACTTGGCTTTTAAATATATTGATGATTTGCAAATATTTTCTTCCATTCGGTGGATTTTCTTTCTACTTTCTTGATAGTGTCCTTTGTTGCACAACTGTTTTTAATTTTAACAAAGTTGTATTATCTATTTTTTTGTTTTGGTTGCTTGGGCATTAAGTGTCCTATCTAAGAAATCATTGCCTAATCCAAGGTCATGAAGATGTATTCCTGTGTCTTCTAAGTTTTATAGTCCATGCTCTTTCATTTGTGATATGATTCTCTCTCTATGTCATGTGTGGTATAGAGTCCTAAGGACTATCTTCCAACATGAATTTTCTTTTCACCTTGAGTTTTCCTTTCTCTTTTTAAAATTTGAATGGTAATATGTTTATCTTTCATTTAAGATTTTAGAATTATTTGTTTTACATATCTTTGTAGTTTTGTTTCTGCATAATTTTACTTTATTGTTTTTTAAGGATTATTAGTCCTCCATTGAACTTTTGAGTATTTTAAACAAGATATTTTTAACTATTTGACAGCCAGCACAAACAGCTTGAGGTACAGGCACCTGAGTCAGAGGGAGGTAACGTGTGGTATTCCTGAGGTAGAAAGAAGTAGTGAGCTGCCATCATAACACATGAGGTGGAGGGTGTCTGACAGACAAAACATGAGAACTACCCACTCCAACTCTACAGGCTTTGGAGTGGTCACAACTCGGAGCCTAAGACACCCAACTTGGGCCAGTTTAGACTGCCCAACCAAGGCAAGGCCACGGTGGCTGAGACTCTGGCTCAGAAGCCTTGGAGACCCAGCAGGCCAATAACAGGCCTCCAGCACAGCAGACAGGAGCCAGGTCAGCTCTGCATCCTTGTAGATGTCCAGGATGATGTCAGAGATCCCACCTCAGCCTAGAATGTCATGGCCTTCCACAGAAGAGCAAACACCATCCCTACACACTGGAGTTGCTTGGTTCAGAGCTGTTCTCCTCCTAATGTCTATGGTCCTAAGGGCACAAGCAAGAGAGGATGAAAGAGGCCTCCAGAGACCACAGCCCAAGGTTGGCTCAATACTAAAAAGCAAGTTAGTATAATTGATGCAAATTCAAATTCGAAAATGAGCCTTTTTCTGAGGATGGCTGCTTTTTGTACAGTCATAAATGAATATAGACAGTGCCCACTCACACACCCATCCATCCAGCTTTATCAACACTAATGAGAACCCAATATGTGCTTGCTACCTTGACAGGCACTGAGGCAAAAAGAGAATAAGACCGTCCCACCCTGGAAAAAGCCACCTATGACTGGGTAAAAGGGCTTCTTAGCAAATCATTACAAGTATTAATGCTACCAAGATGATTTGGATGGACTGCAAAAAGAAATTAGCCAGGGAGGAAGGGTAAGCAGTGTTTCAGGTCGGGTGACAGAGGCAAGAAAGTTCAAGGCCTACTTGGTGGACACCGAGTCCAGTTGTTGGATGGGCTAAGGAAGCTATAGAAGTTGAGGTTGAAAAAGCAGATAGACAGATTATATTTCATCTAAGCTAAGATGCCACTCATTATAAACTATTATTTCATGTATGACCAAGAAAACATGCTAATTAAATTATAACACACTATTGATTTCAAAACATTCCTATCTCAGCAACCCAAATGCTAGGCACTGTCCCTCTCAGAATGGATTAAATATGGTAATTCCCCAAAGAAGAAATGTAAAAGACAAATTAACATTGGAAAATAATCTACTTATATAAAAACCATGGGTGGTGTTCATCATGACCACAACCGCTGCGACCAAGCAGAAGGAAGTCAGGCCTGCAGGGGTTGTCTTGGCAACGGCTGCACCCTCCCCCGAGCTGTTTCCTGGAGCTGTTTCCGGTGAGGGCGGGGTTTGAGTCAGGAACCTGCCCTCGGAGCGTGGACCCACTGAATCCTGGGTCGTTTTGCCAAGGGCTGAGCCCTCCCCAGCTGTTTCCCGTGTGGCCCGAGGGAAGAACCCACCCTCAGAGCACCAGGAGCACCCAGCAGCAGTCAGTCCTGGGTTGCTGAGGTGGAGGACACAGCGTGGTAGAACTCTGGGTCTGGCCCAACAGGGGGCATGCCGACCTTCAAACCAGACCCTGACAGTAGAAAGGAGGGGGCCCCATTCCTCACAGAATCCGCTGTTGGATAGCTTGCTGTCAGTGGCCTGCCAGCCAGGAACCCCATTCTCCTGCACCCTGGACCCTGACAGGAGGGAGGAGGGAGAAGGGAGCCCCTTTCCTCACGGAATCGACAGGTGGCCAGTTTGCTGTCAGGGGCCTGCCAGCTAGCAATCCTATTCACCTGCACCCTGGCCCCTGACAGCAGGGAGGAGAGAATATGTTTAAAGACCAACTATTGGAACAAAGTACCTCTGAAGCCAAAAGAAGCCATTGTTGGCGACAGAATAGGGAGTTAGAAACAACGATGAGAGAGAAACATCGATCAGCTGCCTCCTGCACACTCCCCACTGGGGATGTGCCCGAAACCAAGGTACATGCCCTTGACTGGAATCGAACCCGGGACCCTTGAGTCTGCAGGCCGATGCTCTATCCACTGAGCCAAACTGGTTAGGGCAATTAATTCCCTTTTAATGTGCATGAATACGAACCACATATGGATATAATTTATCTTCATCAAATTGGTAAAATATTAATGTTAGCATGAGCAAGAGCACAGTAAAACGGCAAACTCATCACTAAGAGTATAAAATAATGCTACCTTTTGGGAAATCACTTTGACTATCATGTATTAAGAACCTAAATATGTACCTATTCTTTGAGCCAATAATTCTACACATAGGAATCTGTCCTCAATCCATGGAAAGATTTATGTACAAGAATGTGAGATTATTCATAATAACAAAAATACAAGCTACATTAAGGCAAATTATCAATGATTATACTGTTGACCTTTGAACAACACTGGGGTTAGGGGCACCGACTTCCTGCACAGTCAAGCCTCTGCATATAACTATGGTATAAATGAATCATATGAAATGTTAGTTAAGCACTAAAATACTCTTAAAACATTTAATAACACAGGGGGGATCTCATGATGTAATGGCAAATTTTAAAAGAGATGAGACAAATTTCATGTGGAGTATAATTCCACCCTAGGGGGGGAAAATCTAATAAAGAAGGAACAGTCGTTTTGGTTACCTCTGAGTGGTAGCATTGGCAACAATTCCCTTCTTATAATTTTTATTATTTTTTTTAGTTTTTCTACTATGTTTATGCTTGCCTTTTATAACCTCTTCCCCCAAACAAATGTGTTTTGTAAGTTCTACTTGTCAAAATTAAATCGTGGTAGAGAATGTAAGCCTGTGTACACATGGAGACAGAATGGCCAATAGGTGCCTCTCGTATTAAATAGTGATTCTACAGAATCATCACGAATGCTTAAAATTTCCTGCTAAATGTTAGATGGGATTCAGCACAGTTTGTGCATGACTTCCATGTTTCCCAATGCTAGATTAGCTGTGAGCACCCACTGTGAGTCAGGACTATACTAAACTTATAAGCAAGAAGCCCATAAGTGTAGTGAGCTTGCAGTTTAAACATGGGAGAGCTGGGATTTGAACCCAAGTCTCTCTCACCAAAGGCTCATACTCATTCCCCTGTACCATCTGTCTCCCAAATACTTCCAAAACACATCCAGATGAAATTAAGGAAGAATGGCATTCTGTTCTTTCCATCAGCAAGCAGGAGAGACTGTGAACCAAGTATGGAGCTATCATGGCCATTCCTGGAGGAAGTGGGTGACAGAAGTGGGTGACAGAGGCCCTCCAATAATGTGGAGCAGACTGGCTAACATGGGGCCAGATTCCCAGCTTAGCCACTGCTAAACTCAACCCCTGAGAAAGCGGTCTGTCTGCTGCCTGTGGTCACTGAGATCACGGCGCGATGCCATTTACCCACCTGGCAAGGTAAGGCGACTTGTGGAGCTGGTGCTCGGGGCTGGGGAGCCGTGAGAGCGCTTCTTTGTGCCTGCAAAGGAGGAAGAAGAGGATGAGGAAAAGTAGGATTGTGGACAGACTTCTCAGACAGGTAAATGCTCCTCTAAAATGTTCTCAGGTGATCCAAAAGTCTGGGTCTGGAAATGTTTGGAAGAAGGTTGGGTGAGGTTGTAAGCAGCGTGTGTATTCCGTGCTCCAGAAAAGCCAGGAGTGCAGCCTCGACGCCTGTGGGTGAGGTCGCTCTCAGTCTCCTGGTTGGCAGGTTGGGATGTCGGGGACCAACACACCACTGAGTAGGGCTGCACTGAGGCTCTCCAGGGAAATTTGCTGAGTAAGCGGCAGTGTGAACGCCTGCCCCAGATGTCCTGGCTTCCTGGGACCAGGGTGGAGCTCCAGCATCAGGACTGTTGAGGCCCCCAGGGGATCCTAATGTGCACCAGGGCAAAGAATCCTGAACTTAGGGACGTTCTGAACTTAGGATCAAGGAATCAGGGGTTTGCCCCAGCTTTGTCCCTTTACTCCCTATTGGACCTTAAATATGTTAACTTGGTTTCTTGGAAGCTCAGGTCTTCATCTGCAAAAGGAGGGAAATAACAATGATTTGAAAGTGTTCTGGTGAGGATTGAAGTAGCCAAGGTGTGTGAGAGCGCTCAGGGAGTGTGGGAGGCCACACAGATGCTAGGGTGCTGGGGTCTCCCCCGATCCCGAAGCTGGCAATGGAGTTCCTATTAGGAAGGGAATATCTTCGTTCATGCAAACAGTTGAGGGGCTCTATGGGAATGAGAAGGCAGCCCCCAGTATGTGGATCAGGAAAGAGAGAGCAAAACTAGAGAGGGCTGAATTGTTCTGCAAAAGGGCATTTTGTGTGTGTGTGTGTGTGTGTGTGTGTGTGTGTGTGTGTGTGTATACAAACATATACCCATACATATTTTATTTTATATATAAATACTAGAGGCCCCATGCATGAAATTCATACACAGATAGGGTCCCTAGCAGCTGCCGGCTGCCGGCTGGGGCCTCCCTTTGTTCCATGCCGCCCCCTGGTGGTCAAACTCCAGGGGGGACGCTTTGCGTATTAGGTTTCTATATGTATAGATATGTATACACACATACAATGTACATATATATTTTATATCTAAATACAAATATTATTTATTGTTCATTCACTTCCTTAGTTTGCCATCCAAAGAGCCCCGGAGGCCGGAATCCAGCAACATGGCAGGTGCCTGGAGGCTGAGCTGGCAGAAATGCAGACAATTCTTGTTTTCTTTGCATCTCTTTTCTTTTTTATTTTGTATTTAGTTTTTGTTGTTTTTAGCTTTACAGAGACACTTCTTAGAGGAGTGACATGTTTCCATGTGAAGTGCTTTCTGGTACAAGTCCCCTGAATCTACCCACACTTTTCATAAAGTCTACTTGACATGCAGTGAGTGCAGGTTGTATTAACTGGGAAAAGTCCTCCTGAGTCACACAGTCCCGGGTGAAGATCACAGACGACCCCTCAGAGGAAGCAGGAACTTGGAGTTGAAGGGGATAGGTAAGCTTTCCCTGCCCAAGTCCCTGTAAGGTGTGGAGAAATACACTTGGGATGGTGTTTGAGACTGTTTCATTGTAGTCTTCCGTGTTATCATTTATTATTGTTGTTGTTGTTATTATATTATTATTATTATTATTGGCAGTAGTAGTAGCCCTGTTCATAGTATTAGTAGTAGTAATAATAGTAAAAATAAAAAACAATCCAGATACCTCCCACCCACAGAAACTGTTCATTTGCCTGAGATGAGAGAAACTGGCAGGACTTGTCGTGGCCCTTCTCCAGGTCTCGGAGACGCCGTGATGTCAGAGTTGGTGGGGAACTCAGGGTCCCGACCTGTCTATGATTGATTAAACCCTCTGGGTCGATTTTTATAAATGGCATCCACTGCCCTTTCCTGAAGCGGAATCTCCAAGGGATGGAGCCAGAGGTTCACCCATCAGCGCCTCTCCTAACTGGGAGTCATAGACAGGTAGCAGGAGGAATTGCATAAAATAAACGTATTTGTAATTTCTCCAGGCCTTCAGGGGGCACCACTGGGCTCCCCGGTAACTGAGGGTGGGCTCCTGAAATCATTTTCCACTCTGCAGCCACCGAATTACCGGCCACGTTACTCAAAGTTCCATGTGTGGGAATAATACTCAGCTCAGTTTCCAAAACCTTTCCCCCTCCCTCCATTCCCCAGGAAAACATCAGAACCCGAGTTGGAGGATGCATGTCCAGGCCAGCTTCCGGCCTGCTCTGCTGATCCAAGCCGGCCTTGGCCTTGGGACACAGAGCTCACCCTGGGACTGGGTGTAGATCTTGCTCCCGTCGGTGACTCGGAATTCACCATCAGCACTTTTCAATCCTGGCTGCACATTAAGAACATCGGGGGATTTTAAAGAAACTGTCGGATACCCAGGCCCTGCCACCAGAAAGGCTGTTTTAATTGGTCTGGGGTAGAGCCTGGGCCTGGGCATTTTCAAAGTTCCTGAAAGACGTCTCTCTCAGCCCTCAGGGAGGCGTTCTTTCTTCTAAACCAGGGTGAGCGTATCTCCATGGAATGATGTGAATCCTGTCAATGGCTGCCTTTCATTTTTATTTGGTTTTCCAGGAAACTCAGATCTAATTCATGACTTAGTGCTGGGCCCTGGGGGCCTATCAGCCTGGGTAGCTGCATGCTAACGAGCACCCGGGTCCATGCTGTCTACTTTCCTCACCTCGCTGCCTGGGGTTTTATTCTGCTTCCTTAACCTTTCACAACAAACAAACAAAAAACACAAGTTGGTTAAATGTATGTGATTTTAGAATTCAAAAATATTTTATAATTGAGGTTGGTAAAATGAAAACGAGTAAATACATCAGTGCGTCAGCTAACCTTCATTATCCTCATCTATATTTAAAAACATCAATTTCTGTATGTATTTGTGAGGATCAAGTGGGAATACACACGTGAAAATGCTTGGCAAACTGTGCAGAGCAACATAATGTTTGTTATTTACATTCAAAAGAAAGGTAGGTGTGTGTGTGAGTGTGTGTGTGTGTGTGTGTGTGTGTGTGTGTGTGTGAAGTAGCTGGTATGTCATCTCTGGGAGAAAAGCACTTAAGGCAGCGGTTCTCAACCTGTGGGTCGTACGACCCTTTCACAGGGGTCGCCTAAGACCATCGGAAAACACATATATAATTACATATTGTTTTTGTGATTAATCACTATGCTTTAATTATGTTCAATTTGTAACAATGAAAATACATCCTGCATATCAGATATTTACATTACGATTCATAACAGTAGCAAAATTACAGTGATGAAGTAGCAACGAAAATAATTTTATGGTGGGGGGTCACCACAACATGAGGAACTGTATTAAAGGGTCGTGGCATTAGGAAGGTTGAGAACCACTGACTTAAGGTCATGAATTACCTCGTCCTTGACCTACAGCATCTTAATGTCCAAAGAGTAAACAACCCAATCAGTCAGCTTGGGGCAGACATGTCATCGCCGAGGCTTGTGGGACTGGCAGTAACTCTTGACAAACGAATAGCTTTCAGATATTTCAAATTAATGTCCTTGGTTGGTTCAGCTAAAGGGCAATAAATGTAACTCATCGGGAGGTCTGGAAAAGAGGACAGTGATGGAAATGACAAGCACCGCTGACCGCTTTGGGGCAACTACACACACCTGAGACTCAGGACGTGGGGTTAGCACTAAACCCCGGTGACTTGCAGCTTGACCTCAAACAAAGAATCTCCCTTCTGCCAAATGGGGTGGCCCGCCAAGCCCAAGCCTGCTGGGAAAGCGTGGTGTAAGAGCCCTGACACCATGTGTCTCGTTAGTAATAGTCCAACAATAGCAATGTTGTTATGACACGAGCAGATCTCCCAGGCAGAGGTGGCTGCTGAAAGACTAAACTAGAAAAAGTGCCTGTCAACCAGGCATCCTCCACCCCTCCCGGTTAGCAATGGCAAGGCTGCCCGATGGATATCCACAAGCTTCGATCCATCGCTATTGCTAAGCGCATCTACCAGCCTCTTCTCTGTGTTCCATTAGGGGTGTGGCGGACATCACCGAGCCATCGCTCTGTGCCTTGGAACAAATCATCATTTTGCCCTTTCACAGTCTTGAAAAAACAGCATCCAGAGAAATCCACCTTCTGCTCAGGGCTGTGGGAGGCCTGAGAGTGTGAGGGCGTCCCACTTGCCTGCGCTTCCCTGAGAGCTGCTCTCCGATAGTGTATTAATGAGAATGACCCATGCAGAGTCTTCAGTCACATTTTCCTCCACGATGCAACCACCATCAGTACTCTGCTTGCTTCTGTGAGACTTCACCTCCGTTCATCACACAGAACAATGATCAAAACCACCACAGCGATTCAGACATGTGGCACTACGTACGGCTTAAGTAAGGTTGTCTTAATACTTGAATATGCTTTGGGGTTGGGCATGTGGATGAGCAGTCTGAAAAAACATTCACAACCTCTGGCCCAGTGATTGTACATCTAAGACAGTGGTTCTCAACCTGTGGGTCACGACCCCTTTGGGGGTCGAACGACCCTTTCACAGGGGTCGCCTAAGACCATTGGAAAACACATATATAATTACATATTGTTTTTGTGATAAATCACTATGCTTTAATTATGTTCAATTTGTAACAATGAAAATACATCCTGCATATCAGATATTTACATAATGATTCATAACAATAGCAAAATTACAGTTATAAAGTAGCAACGAGAATAATTTTATGGTTGGGGGTCACCACAACATGAGGAACTGTATTAAAGGGTCACAGCATTAGGAAGGTTGAGAACCACTGATCTAAGAAATTTTTCCAGTGGAGATATTCAGAAATTCGACAAAGCCTTATGTACAAAGAGCTCCATTGCTACATTATTTACAGCTGACAAAAATAAAAGTGTGTAACTTAATTGTCCAACAGAGAGGTGGGTAAGTAAAATTGTGCTAGGGTCACAAAGCAAAATATTATGTTGCTACTTAAATTACATTAATAAAGAGGTATGTGGTGTGGTGTGTTTTTTTAATGGGACAATGCTAACAACCCAATATTATGTGGGTAAAAACCATAATACAAAATTAAATGTACTGTACTGAATGGCCTCAACTGTGTAAAAATGTATAGCAAAAACCACAAGGAAGTATAGCAAAGAACTGACAGGGAATAATCACTGGATGGGGTATTACCAATGATTTTAATTTTACCATACTTCTTGATATGTTTCAAAATAAGTACTGTTTTTTATTTCAGAAAAAAATTAAAAACACACATTTTAATATGTGGCAAGCACAGATGCTATAGATGAACACCACAGCCCCCTCTGTCAGAAAAACAATCCAGTGGAATTACTACACAGGAGCAATAAGCCAGGTGGCCCCAGGAAGAGGGTGGTATTTGTGTAATACCCTCCATCACCACTAGGGGCGCCCCTCTTAGTGGCGGTCTGAAGGAGGATAGCCGGTGCCACTTGTACACCCACAACAGGGGTAAGGACCATTCCCTGCTCAGACTCTGTATGTTCATGGCTGGAGAGAAGGAACATATTGCCAGGTAGCCCTCGCAAGAGGAGAAGGAAAAAAATGTTTGGAATTTGAAAACTAGCATCGCAGGACTATAAAACCGTAATATCATGGTACCCAGAAGAAAACTGAACATACGGAAGCCAACCTAATTCCATGACTGCCGGCATTTCTTACCCTCTGATAGCCCATCCACCTCAAAAGAGATCATCTGAGGCACGATACACCGTGTGTATCTTCCAGTGTGCAGGCGAAAGCAAAGCACTAGTACTTGGGCATCACATGGCGTTTGGAGGAAGGCGAAGGAGATGGATTGTTGAGACAGCCCCACATCTGGGACAGAACATAGACAACCAGGAAAAACATTAAGAGAACAAACAGCCTTTTCATTTTTCAAATTCCAATCCAGAGGTGAACGCATTGTTTTTATTTGGTATCAGAAGAACATACAGGTATGTATTCATTGCTGGTTGCCAGGGGGGAGTGTGCATGGAGGACCCGTCAGCCTCCTCTGTGCAATAAAGACAACAGACACGGGACTTACTGAGAGCAGTTAGCACACTCTGTTTTACATGAGTCCCTATGTTTCATTTTTGCATTTGGAGATGTAACACCATGACATTTGAAATAGTTTCTGTACAAGCCAGTATCACAGGGAACAAAACATTCTTGTTTAGAATGAATGGCCATTCTCTTGCCCTTTGATATACAAATGTGAATCACAACCTGCCTTTTATCTGCTTGGAACATATTTCACATCGTTGAAGTCCATTCTATCGCTGCCATAAAACAGAGACCAGTCCATTTCGCCATCTTCCCTTGCAGAGGAGCATTCTGAGAACACACCCAGAGATCCCTTCCTGGTTCCGTCAAAGAACTAGTCACTTGGCATGATCTGAATTGAGGTTTGGGGTTTGGTTTCTGCTTGCCTCCCTCTTTTGAATCTTGACAAGCATTTTGACATTCATCCAGGCAGCTCCCACAAATCCAGCTGAACAACAGCAAAATCTAAGGCTGAGATGAGCTGATCTACCCATTCGCATATGGCCAGCGCCCTCATTAGGAGAGTGTGCACACCAGGGTGAGGGCCGCCATCGAAGGAGAAAACCCTGTTACAGCAAATGCTGTGCTCTGCGCAGAGGAAGATGCGAACAGCATTACATTGGCCTGAAGTGACTCTCCTGGCTTTGGGAAACTGAGTTCCCATGAGGATTCCCTTTTCCTGCTTCCCTTCCCCACTCTGGTCCCTCTTCCCTGACTCCTCCTACCCAACATTCCCCCATGTGGATTACACAGGAACAAGATGCGGTTGTTTTTCCCATCATTTTGTGTTTCCCATCATGTGCTAAGACAACACTGCAAGCAGAATGGCATGCCTTGTCAGAGGCAAAAGAAGAAATTTGCAAAAAAAGTACAAAAATGAGAAGAAAAGAAGGGAAAGGTCAGAGAAAGGGTATGAAAAAGAGAGAGGGCTCTTAAATTAGGTGAGGGGAGAAATCTGGCTGGACAGTGGGCCCCAGAGCTGATAAAATCCTACCTGAGCTCTACAAATAGAAATAGCAACCCCTTTTTAAAACCTTTTACAGCATATAAAATTGTATAAAAATATCATCAAAGCAAGAAAAAGGAAAATGTACTAGACTCTGCAGTTCTACCTCAAGCATCAGTTGCTGGGCAATACCTCTGGTCTTTACTAGAAAGCTAAGTATTTGGGTGTGTGACTGTATTTCTGTGCCATCACACATACACCCAAAGACAAAGACACTGGTACACAAACCCCCACCCCAAGATAGATCACGACAGAGAAGCAAAGACTACAACGACCTGCCATTCCAAAGCTATTGGGTTTTAATGGGCCTTATTTAAAGGAGTTACCCTGCACCATGGCGTGAATGAGAAATGCTTCTGCAGCTCCCAGGAAGATTCATGGGCGAGGCTCAGGAATCCTGGCTGAAGCTGACAAAGCCAAGAGCCTCCACCAGGGCACTGAGCCGCTGCTACAGCCCCCAGTTACCCCTGGAGATGTCAGGGTTCAATCCATTTCCACGTGGGCACAGAAGCCAGACACATGTAAATTCATTTCAAATACATCTGCCAGTATTTAAAAAACAACAACAACAACAGGTGAGGTGGAGCACATGGGTTCAAATAATCAGGAATAAATAGTGAGTAAGGGGACTTTCATGAGTTTCAGTCTGGGTTCCCAGTGCATCCCACTCTTGTTTAAGGTAAAAACAAAATGTTCTTTCGATGAAGCAGCTCTTGCTTATTGCAGACTTTCCCGGAGCATCCGGCTTGTACAAATGTCCCGTGAGATCATCCAGAGGACCACTCCCATTTGTCTGACCTCCCTGGACCCAAATTCACTTCTCCGGTGAACTCGGCCTCATGTCCTAGACGGCTGTTTCCATTCTAATTCTAGTGGCACCTCTGTGCCCATCAGTGCCTTTGATGAGAGGAAACCCTAACACCTGAAATGTGAACTTGGCAGGTATAGTGTCTCTTGGTTCTCGAGGGATATTTCATAGCAATAGTGCTGTTCATTACAGCTTTTCCATTAAGTTCATTTTCTAAATGATAATGGGGACTTTTCCTCATGGATCTGTGTTGATGAACTGCAAGTATGACTTTCCATTTATTCACACGTGAGATCCAATATAATATCCTTAGTGCAGCCTTATGTTCTTTAACGTCCAGTTCTGCTGTGATTCAGAGCTGCACCGACCATGGCATCGGCAGAGCAAAACTGGGCATGATCCCCCACACGGCACGTATGGAATCTCTCTTTGCTCCAAGAGAGTCCATTTGGGGTTCTAAATGCTTCAGCTTGAATTTATAAATAAATGCACTGGATTGGTGTTATCACCCCTTTGGAAGAGCATTTTCAGAAGAATCTTGTTTTGTATTTGTTGTTGTTTTTCTTAAATCCAAAAGCCATAGAGAAATTTTTATCTTTTCATAAACTTGGCTCTGACAATGTTCCCCCAAATGACCTGCAATTTCCCAACCCTCATGAAAAGCTGCTGTGTTACTAGCTGTATCTGCATACACTTAGAGCACAAGCCTTTAGCAATATGCTTGGCGTATGGAAGACGTCAACTAAGTCTCCAGGTAAATTTGGACTTAATTTGCACTCCCAGGTGGACAGTGGAATTCAGCTGAACGGTTCTCTATATGCCCCCTGAAGGCGGGGTGTCAGGCGCTATGGTGAACCCACAGCAATTCCTGGTGGAATGTGTGGGGATCTTGGTATTAGAACGAAGTTTCCAATTGAGAAAAAAAAGTTCCTGGATTCCCTAAATCCCCCTACATACATGGGCTTTAACCTCAGAATCTTCTCTGTCTCATTATGAGAAAAAGATTTTTGTGCTTTTTTTCTTTTGTTTTCCCCCATTTCCATGGGGAATGTTATCAAGTAATTCCTATCATGTAAGTCTCTGATCAAGGGTTAAGAATAGAAGAAAATATATTAAACAGGGCATCCCCCCAAAAATGTATACACGCCTTAACAACTGATAGCTCAATTTTGAAAATGAAATATATTTTAATAAACATTGCCTTTATAATTATTCCAAGAGTGTGTATATATTTTTAGGGAGACCCTATATATTCTATCTAGGTATCATCTATCTATCTATCTATCTATCTATCTATTATCTATCTATCTATCTATCTATCTATCTATCTATCTATCTATCTTTGCATCATCTATATATCTAAAGAAAGGTGATCCACAATAGAAGTGGCACTAAAAGACCAGTATCTTTACTCTTAAAATATGGGTCACAAAATTAGTCTCCATCCCTTTGTCTGCTCTCTGTCTCACATCCTGTGATAACATTGCTCCTTATTTTCTACTTCCCACATTTACTAAAGGCATGATTCCAAGTGGATACATAACATCATGGCTTTAATTCTGCAAATGAAGTAAACAGGTACACTAGAGTATCCTTTGGCTCTGAGAGGATTAGATATCATTTTATTGTTTAAGTATACCAGGTCCTTAATAGGATCCTGTCAGGTGTTTTCAATGGTTTTTAAAAGCTCCAAGAATGAAATGGACAGTGGAAGAAAATCCATTTGAACTTAATGGGTTAGAAACGAGTCCCTTGCGTGCTACCATAAGCTGTTTGGTAGGGCTCATAACCCAAGAAAGGTTGGTGTAAATAAAAGATGGAACAAAGACCTCCTTATGGTAGGTCATTACACCACAGAAACATGCCACATCAACAAAACTTGAATGCAGAGCTGTTTGGTAAAATGGGGACCCAAACTCCATTTGTCACTTGTCCCCCAAGGACATGTAGAACTTGGTTTGTCAGCGGTGGGAATGTCCCTATGCTTTCCCCACGTACCAGTCAATTCTTAATTCCAGTGTGTGAGCCCTTGCTTTCTATGAGACAATGTAACACACAGTAAGATGCCGCAATCCGAGCGATGGAAGGATGTGTGTCCCGTATCACTGCTCAACTTGGAGGAAGGTGTTTCAAGAGAACCAACAGACCATAGAAAGTGAGCTAGAGTTTCAGAGAAGTTGTTAATCCAGTCAATACAGACTTGGAATCATTATTTTAATGTTTTATCCGCTCCAGTAGCAATTCATTGCATAATAACACATTGTTTTATGTTTTCAAAAAAAATAGATCATTCTGCATTTTTACTCAATGTCCTTTCAAAACAGTTTTTAAAAGAATTTATAAATAAAAGTTACATGGAGCTTTTATTTTCCCACACGGAGAGTTCCAAGCAGAGTTCTTTCTGTACTGAATGAAATTCTGTTCCCATTCCCTTTTCAGCTAATGAATGACTTAAAGAAAATGAAGTATATTTTCATTCTATTGGTGCTAGAAAAGAAATGGCTATATTCCTATGTCTTTTTTTTAAATAGTGTTTAGTCTTTCTCATTAGAGTATAAAAGGGAAGCTGTAGGCTTTCTATTAGGACTGGCTGCAAAGCCCAGCGTACAAAAATATGGAATAGATTTGAGGTAAAAGGTCAGGTTCCAAAGTCAAGTACTGGATGTATTCCATCCCTATACCAGACCAGAACACCTCTAAGACCACAGTTTGCAAACTGATGTCCCACAGATTGAATGCAAGTCATAGGCACATTTTCTCTGACCGGCACAGTCTTTGTAAGTTTCTGAATTAGTTGCCAATATTTAAAATTTTGGGGTTCCTATAAAATCTTTATTTATCAAGACCCCCATTCCTGCCCACTGGTGTGGCTCAGTGGTTGAGCATCGACCTATGAACCAAGAGGTCATTGGTTCAATTCCCGGTCAGGGCACATGCCCGGGTTGTGGGCTCAATCCCTGGTAAGGGGCATGCAGGAGACAGCCCATCGATGTTTCTCTCTCATCAATGTTTCTATCTCTTTATCCCTCTCCCTCTAAAATCAATAACAACATATTTTTAAAGGCCTCCCACTCCTACACATCACTGATCCCATAACTGACTAGCAGCTGTCCCCTTGAGACAGGACTCTTAACTCCTCCCTCTCCCTGCCTCTCTTTCCTGCCTCCCTAACACCGAGGCCCTTTATGAATTGCCAGCTATCGCAATAACTCTGATAGCTATGGCTTGCTTTGCTATGGCCCTGGTTGAATTTGTGACCACCTTGTTTACTGTGGTCACTGCTGGGAAAGCAGGGGGATGCTCCGAAAAATGTGTGCGATTCCCAGGCAAAATGTAAAACTGCCCGAAGAGGCCTGTTCCAGTATCAGTGTGCCACGGGCATGCGCAACAGAGTTCTTCAGGCCTTTCTGTGGGGAAGGTCTCAGCGAGGCAAAGGCGTTGCAGACCACAAACATAGCCCCCTATTTCCGTCTGAAGAAATGCCAACATCTTGCCTTAGTGAGAGGATTTTTAAATGTTTGTTATTGTGCTTTTGTAAATGTAGGAATTACATGCGCAATGGGGAACACCCTCGGGTTTAGCATAGAGCCCTCTCTTCCTATTACGAATCCCACTCGTTCACGCGGATCCATGTGACTCCCCTTGGGAGGGACTCGCATATTCCTTTGTGAAGCACAATCATGTCTTCAGAATCAGTTTCATCCAAATCACACCATTTAGGCCCATAAAACTGCTTTCCCAGCATTCCACTGGGTCTCGTCTGACTGGCTTTCAGGGGGCTGTGTCTTGATTCTCTTTCCAGACTACCTCTTATTCTTGATCTGTGCTGTGAATCATCTCCTATTGGGTACCTCTAAAGGCTCACTAAAATGAACAGAATTCTCTGCCACATCTCCCTGCTACAAAGGCCCTCAGCACTTCCAGGAATAGACAGAAGAGCAATTAAGTCACAGCACAGATCTCCAAAAGAAGAGGACCCGCCAGTGGTCACAATGTCAACAACCACTCAGTGATGATGCTACCCAGTGAAACACTGGGTTTCCACCTGAACAGCATGGTCATCAGCAGAAACATTCAGGTTCTTATGAACGAATACACAGATAAATTAAGTATCAAAGAAAGATTGCTATAGGAAACATCTTTTTTTATAAAACAAAAAGAATCTCATAGTATATAGATGGAAAGAAAAGCCTAAGAACAATTTTTTAAGTCTGCAGGGAACCTGGCGAAAAAAAAGAATGTTCCTGGCTCCGGAAAGGGGCAAGCAGAGGCTGGGAGGGAAGCCGGCCTGGCTGTCTCCACCATCGGCAGCCCGTGCTAAAATCACGACGCGAAGTAACGGCATGGGCAGTAATAAAACGGCAACTGCTGTGTGTGTGGCCTCTTCAGGCCTTTCTCAGCATCTCCATGATGTCCACTGTCATCAGGCCAGACAGGTGCCTTGAAAGCCAGGGCATTAGCAAAGGATTCTGAGGAAGTCCCTTCATGTTTTGGTTCTGTTTGTGCAAAATCTCAAGTGGTTTTGTTTGCTGGGGGTTGGGGGATAAGGACCATCTCCCAGAGTTCTAAGCCCCCAAGCCAGCTCCCAGCCAGTCATCTGGGAGGAGATGGCATGAGACAAGGCCAAGTGTGGGGGGCTTGTTTTTGAAAGTTGCGCGCCATCCCCAGCTTTGTGGAAGGAGGAGAAGGAGGAGAATGAAGAAGCTCAGCTAAAATGATGCAAGACACTGGCAGCCTCTCTTATTGTCTGGGAGGTGTTTTTTACTCTTCTGAATCTGAAAAAAAGAAAAAGAAAAAGAAGAGTGTCAATGCTGCCTTTCCCCCCCTTCTCCACCCACCAGGTCTGAAGAGAAGAAAATCTGAGGGGCAAAAAAGGGGGGGGGGCATCAACTAAACATTTCAAGGCTAGTCGTGGCTGTCTCCTTTGTAGCATAATCGCTCTATTCATAAAGGGAAAATCTCCGTGGAGAATTGTAAACACAGATCACGTTTGAAACCTTACCAATCGCTTGAAACTAGATCACCAAACATTTGGCTTGTGCAATATGGATATTAAGACACCTGATTTTGCCATCAAGATGACAGTGATGGCCAACTCTAGTCCATCTGCTTCAGAGGTCAGATTCATCTAATCTCGACAATTTCAATGCCAAAAGCAATGTCCCTCTATCACAGGGGTGGGGAACATCTGGCCCTGGGGCTATATAAGGCCCACAAAATCATTTGGTCTGGCCCTGCCAAGACGTTAGGGGTGAGTTAATTAAATGTTTGACCAAATAGAGTGGGCTAATTTTTAACTTGATAATTTTGTATGACCTGCAAATGATGTTAAAAATATCCAAATGGCCCTTGGCAAAAAAAGGAAAAAAAAAAGGTTCTCCACACATGCTCTATCAGAATTTTTGCCTCACCCTCAGAAGTTTCCCAAAATATTTAAAGCAAGATGTTAAATTCATTGTGCAGATGGGTAAATCCCCTGAATTCTCCACTGGACCCAGAGTGAGGTGGGAGAGGAAGAAGACACAGATGAGAGAGGACCAAGTGAATGGGAATAGACAATATTGGATTTTTCTGACTGGCCTACTCTTTAACACGTAACCTCAATGAACTTAGGACAGAATTTTATAAAAGCAAGCAAACAAACAAGAACCACTGTGTTATTGCTTCCCATGTGTGCTGCATGCTCTGCACATCCTCATGTCTCAGAGTTAGGAGGGCTTCCTCCAGCGCAGGGCTCCAAAGGGATGGGGGACTTTAAGAAGAATAACACCATCATCTACAGAGATGTTAGGAGTCCTTAGAGGACAAGGAAAGTTCCCCGCTCAGAGTTAAAGTGTAAGATACTCTCCTAAATAAGACTTAGTCTAAGTCAGGCAGCAAATCCGTTGAGGGACAGGACAACCCTTCCTGATCTATTAATTATGGTGGAGTCTCAATTTTCCTGGGGCCATTGAGCTAGGCCTCTTTCTCCATTCTGGTGTATGTTTACCCTCCATTAGCACCTTCACCCATCTGGGAGAAATAACGGAAAAAAGAAAAACTTCCAACCAATCACTGCACTCTGACTAGCATTACCAGTGAGGGAAATTGCCCGTCTCATCGCTGGAACTTGTCAGAGATGGAAAAGGAAAACACAAGCTGAAATCAAGGGTTAGAAAATTTCCACTGTTGTCTGCTTTTCTTTGCAAAGCTTGGTCCACATTGGATCTGCCAGATGGGACTCCTCAGTTCTCTGGCCCTGTCAGCAGTTTGAGGTCATATGTAATAAGACTCCTTTTAGATGGTCATCATAGTACTAACCACCTTAGGAGATGTCCCAAGGCCCTCGAATGTAAAACCCAATTTTGCTATGATGATATAAGGCTAGTTTAATTTTTAAATAAATGACCAATTGGTTGAAAGGAAACCAGGGGCAGATACCTGGAGATGGCTGACCTGGACCACTGTTACACCCAAGGCATCTCAAGTATCCAATAAAGAAAGAGTGTCTCCTTCATGTAGTCTGGGTTAGTAGAGACCCGCTATCTAGACTTTTGGGTCCCAGAGATGGAAAGAGGGCCATCTGGGGTGTTAATGGCCACTAGGAGAAGATGATCCTCCTTTTCTAGTCATCGCTTATGAGAGAGGTGGTGGAGTGGCTGCTATGGATCTTCACCCTCCCTCCTTCACCTCCAGGGATGGAGGGAAAGAGTTGGTCAAGAAGCAGAGGGAAGGGGTAAGTAAAGGAAGCTTGTATATTTGAGCTGTGTCTGTGTTCATTGTCATGAAGTACAACCAACAGTGAAAGAACAAGAGGCAGATATTTCATAGCTGAGACTGTGGCCTGAGTGACCATCCCTAGTTTTCCCAAACACATGCATTCACTAACGCAGTGGTTCTCAACCTGTGGGTCGCGACCCCTTTGGGGGTTGAACGACCCTTTCAGGGGGGTCGCCTAAGACCATCGGAAAACACATATATAATTACATATTGTTTTGTGATTAATCACTATGCTTTAATTATGTTCAATTTGTAACAATGAAATTGGGGGTCACCACAATATGAGGAACTTTATTAAAGGGTCGCAGCATTAGGAAGGTTGAGAACCACTGCTCTAAAGTAACTTTTGTTTATGAATCTCTTACTTACTCCAAGGAAACTAGTGTCATAGCTATCTGCAGGGAGAAGTTCCACCCCAGACTCCTTGACTAGGCAAGAAATATCTTATTTATCTTTATAACTCTTCTTACATGTAGTGCAATGCCTGACAAATAGCAGATGCTCAACAAATATTTTTTAATTGAAAGGAAGTAAATTAAATAAGCATGAGGCAGATGGGACAGATATAGGCATAATGATGAGTAGGGAGTTGCTCTCCATTCTTTTTCTAATGTTGACTTTTATCACATTAAAAAGAAAATCATAAGTACACTGATTTTTATTTTATTCAATTGCAAAGCATGATATGTCAAAAATTTATATTTCCTATAAAGAAATAGCCTCACTACCAGTGGCTTTGTGTGGGATAAATCTCCTGGAGAAGGTGCACCTGCTATGCAGACAGCTGTGACAGGGTTTGTAAATCACATCTGCCCTTCTCCTTACTCCACAACTCTTCTCCTGAACTTCAAGTGTCCTACACTTGCTTTGTTATATTTTGGTTTTGTGTATTTGTTTTCAATTTAAACTAAAATTGCAGAAGCATTTTAAACTCAAGTTGGGTGAGACTACAATGCATATGAAAATAAGGATCTTAAGACAATGTATAAGAAGCCACTCTGTGTTTAACTGAGCTACATGACTACTAGTATTTTTGTTATCGCTGCTTTGAATTCCATTAACTGTAAATATATGTTGGCTTTTTGGAAGCCACAAAAAGTAGTTCAACTCACCCACCTTTTTAAGAGTGATTGAAGAGCCAAAATGGAAAGTATTTTCACCCAACATGAAATAATTCAGGAAAGGATCTAAGCAAGGTCAATCCCCTTTCCCTCCCCTTGACAAGACTTCTGACATCTCACAAAGGGGCAGCCACTGGGGCTCTGAAGCCTCAAGTGTGTGGTTGTATAAATTCACCGAAATGTATCTACTCTGAGGGCCTGAAAAGTGAAGAATGTTTCAGCAACTTGATTTAGAGAAATGGGAGATGGAGATTTACAACAACGTGGCCTTGTTGGTTTCACCCCTCCCATCCTCCTGCCGCAGGGAAGTGGAGATGCTGACCTAAACCATTTGATTTAAAGATCATTGTCTTAAGAAGCATCAAGTTCAAGTTAACATGACTTGACTCTTAAAATGTGTTTACAGGTCATCATGTTTATTTCTAGATCACAAGTTGAGCATCTATGAGGTGGCCTCATAAGAATCTGGTACTGGACTTTAAAATTCTGTAAACACTTCTCATTTTTCTTGGGTTTGATTTTTTTTAAAGCCTAACTATTACCCAAACTCAAAGAAGTAAGTTGATTTGGCTGAGTCCCAGAAACTACCACAGCTGCCTCCCTGTAAAGTCAACTTTCTACAAAAACAATGAAGTGATATAGTAAGCAACAGAAAGAATGGTAAAAGCTAAATAGAAGAAAAAAAAAGAATAAAATTGGGGAAGAATAGCCCGGCTGCTGTGGCTCAGTAGTTGAGCATCAACCTATGAACGAGGAGGTCAGGGTTCAATTCCAAGTCAGGGCACATGCCCAAGTTGTAGGATCCATCCCCAGTAGGGGGCGTGCAGGAGGCAGCGATCAATGAGTCTCATCATTGATGTTTCTATCTCTCTCTCTTCCTCGTCCTTCCTCTCTGAAATCAATAAAAAGATATTTAAAAACAAAACAAAACCGAAGAAGAATAAATGTGGTAAGACCAAATCCATTTTTAAATGTCTAATAGAATTTCCATGGGGCTTATATGTGGGTCCTGGTTTTGTTTTGTTTTTAATGATGAGGAAATACTACACAAACAAATAAACATTATTTTAGAAATAGTTGTTAGGATTTAGCCAGGCATAAATTTCAGTATTCTAGGTCATAAGTTTTAAACAGCTATTTTAAATGGCTATAACCAAATACCCAAAAGTATGAATGCATGCTTACTCCTTGCCCTAAGCGATAGAGGATGTGATTATAGATAGTAAGATTATTCTAAATTAATTTCATTGCCTTTAATATCAATGCTATAGCCCTACTAGGATGGATGGATGGATGGATGGATGGATGGATGGATGGATGGATGGATGTTTGGATGGATAGATAGAATAGATAGATGATAGATAGATAGATAGATAGATAGATAGATAGATAGATAGATAGATAGATTTGTGAGAATATAATTTCCTGAAACCTACCTATGCTATCACCTTCTAAAATGTACCCATTTGATCCAAACATACAGAATAAGAACAGTACAAAGGATGGTAATTCTTAAGTCCAATCCTGTGTTCTTTCTTCGTCTTTCCTTTGACCCACACATGCATGCCATCACTGAGAATAATGATGATGTCAAACTTTTATTCTCTAATTTTTCTGCCTTCTCTCTTCCTTTACACAGCATGGGCTTTCTGTCCACACTTAAAATATGTGAATACCCAGCAATTCCACTTCTGGGTGTTTATCTGAGGAAACCCAAAACACTAAATTGAAAAGACATATATATCCATTGCATCATTATTTACAATAGCCAAGATATGAAAGCAACCAATCAGTAGATGAATGGATTAAGAAGAAGTAGTGTATATAAATAATGGAATATGAGGCAGCCATAAAAAGGAATGAAATCTTGCTATCTGTAACAACATGGATGAACCTAGATGGTATTTTGTTAGGTGAAATAAGTCAGACAGAGAAAGACAAATGCCAGATGATTTCACTTATATGTACGTGTAATCTAAAACAAAATAAACACGCAGAACAGAAACAGATTCAGAGATACAGAGAACATTTTGATGGTTGCCAGATGGGAGGGGTTTGAGGTATGGGTGAAAAAGGTGAAGGGATTAAGAAATACAAGTTGGTAGTCACGGAAGAGTCATGGGGATGTAAAATACAGCAGAGGGAACATAGTCAATAAAACTGTGATAACTACGTATGGTGTCAGGTGGGCACTAGATTTCTCAGGGTGATCATATCATCCTATCTAATAAAAGACAAAAAGGGTAATTAACCATACCTCCGCTAAGCTTCCCATTGGCTAATCAGCGAGATATGCAAATTAACTGCCAACAAAGATGGCGCCTGGCAGCCACGCAGCTGAAGCGAGCAGAAGGTTTGCTTGCTTCAGTGATGGAGGAAGCCAAGGTTCTTCGCCTGCCTTGGCCCGGCTCTGAGCCCGAAAGCAACAATGTTTCAATTATAGAAGCTAAACAAACTCCAGATACCTGCTTTCAGCCAGCCGCGGCCTCAGAGCTGGAGCGAGCAGGATGGCAACAAAGTTTCAATTATAGAAGCTAAACAAACCCAGATACCTGCTTTCAGCCAGCCATGGCCTCAGAGCTGGGAGCACCAGTGACGGCAACAGAGTTTCAATTATAGAAGGTAAATAAATCCCAGAATTAAAAAAAAAAGAAAAAAAGGAGAGGCTGGGAGCTTCAGTCGCAGGCCAGCCTGAAAACGGCCCTCAGCCCCTCACCCAGACTGGCCAGGCACCCCAGTGGGGACCCCCACCTTGAAGGGGGTGTGGCCAGCCAGAAAACAGCCATCAACCCCTCATCCAGGCTGGCTAGGCACCCCAGTGGGGACCCCCACCCTGAAGAGGGTGTGACCAGCTGTAAACAGCAATCAGCCCCTCACCCAGGCTGGCCAGGCACCCAAGCGGGACCCCCACCCTGATCCAGGACACCCTTCAGGGCAAACCAGCTGGCCCCCACCCGTGCACCAGGCCTCTATCCTATATAGTAAAAGGGTAATATGCAAACTGACCCTAACAGCAGAAAGACTGGGAATGACTGGTCACTATGACACACACTGACCACCAGGGGGCAGACGCTCAATGCAGGATCTGCCCTCTGGTGGTCAGTGCGCTCCCACATGGGGGAGCTCTGCTCAGCCACAACCCAGGCTGATGGCTGCCAGTACAGCAGTGGTAATGGGAGCCTCTCCTGCGTCCTCAGCAGTGCTAAGGATATCCGACTGCAACTTAGGTCTGCTCCCCGCTGGCAAGTGGACATCCCCCGAGGGCTGCCGGGCTGCCAGAGGGATGTCTGATTGCCAGCTTAGGCCCAATCCCCTGGGGAGAAGGCCTAAGCCAGCAGGTGGTCATCCCCCGAGGGGTCCCAGACTGCGAGAGGGCACAGGCCAGGCTGAGGGACCCCCCCCCCCGAGTGCACAAATTTTTGTGCACCGGGCCTCTAGTAAGTTATATAAATGTCTAATCACTGGGTTGCACACATGAAACTAATATAATATTGTACATCAAATATAATTGAAAAATAAAAATATTCTTAAAAATCTGTGAATAACTATCTCTGCTCTTCAGTGCCCCCACTGCCCAAGGTATTTTACTGCTACCACTCTCTGCATGGAACACCTGGTGCTTTAACTCATAAGGAAACAATTACAGCACTCAACTTTCCAGTTGCCCAAGGCCTGGCCCACTCTTAAGGGGTATGAAAAGTCAGGCATCAGCAGCTCCCACCTCTCCTCTGGCTCAAGTGAGGGCAGAGCAGTCTGCCCACAGAGCTCTGTTTTTGATCAGTCTCTGGACCTCCTATGTGGGGAGCCACATGAAGCCAGAGACCAGAAACTCAAAGGAAGTCCTTCTGAGGAAGTTAAGTGAGGCTGGGATTCTAGACCTGAGACATTCTGACTGCTCTCTTCATGGTTTCTTCAATATTATTAGTTCAGGAAAAGCAATAAAAGATTCAAAATGAATGAAATAAAACAACAACAACACCTTTTTCTCATGTTTCTCACTGTGGCTCCAGGGTATAGAATAAAAATAGTGCATATTGTAGAGGGCTAATACTTATAAAACACAGCTGTCATCACTTGGAGACCAGGCTGCCCTGGGGTGGAGAATGCTAAGGATAAATACAGCGGGGAAGCTTCATTTCCCGCTTGATATTGCATTTTTAACAGCTCTACTGGTATGTGGGTGTCTAGAAGAGAAATGGCATTAACAATGGAGACGTCGATGGCTCCTGGCTCTGCCACAAATTTATCTCAAGGGCAGCTGTTATTTTAAAGATTTTTCATAATGTTCATAGAGTATCTTTTGGTAAATGTATTGCTTCTTGCGTTTCTCCAATCCCTTGCATAGAATCTGACAAAAATATGATTTTTCTAGGGAGAAAACAGATAAATACTTATTACATGAATACTAAGAAGTTATTTTTTAGTCCTGAACATCAGTATTAAGAGAAAAAAAATCACATTTTCCCCAGTAGTTCCAAATTGTAATCCTCTCTGTCAAACTGGTTCCTTTAAAAATACAATTGCACATTAAGAGTGTAACAAAATGTCTAGAAGATAGAGTGAACCACTGAAAGCTATATACCAGTAATTGCAATGGAAATTGTTTTAAAAGATTAATTTTGTCATTAAGAAAGAGCACATAATATACTTTTATTTGACATTTCTACTATGTAGTTTTTTGATAAGAGACTGGATTCTAAAAAGCTCTGTTACACGAATTGACTTTAGAAGTTTTATTTAGTACTAGAGGCCCAGCGCATGAAATTGTGCATGGGTAGGGTCCCTAGGCCTAGCCTGCAATCAGGGCCATCTTCCTCCACTCACCAGTCCCCAGTCCCGCCCCGCCACCACCCAACCTGGTTCCCCGTGGTTCCCTGTTCACCATGATCAGAGCCTGCGGCTGGAGGGGAGGGACCAAGAGGTCTGCCTTCCGCCCACTCGCCAGTCCCCAGTCCTGCCCACTGCCACCCACCCCTGTTCCTGGTTTGCCATCTGGCGATCCATCGGAGCCTGTGGGTTGGGGGGAGGGACCGAGAGGTGGTCAATGCACCTCATAGCAACTGGTCGATCGGTCGTTCTGGTCATTATGCCGTTATGGTCGCTGGTCTTTTATTATATAGGATAACACAATTTAATTTTTAAAGACTCATCAACCTTACATCATATAATATATATAGAAACACATGTATATTATATATGTGTTTGTGTATATACATGTGTGTATATATGTACATACATGTACATATCTCATACACACACACTTGAAGCTGCTGTTTTGATACAACAAATGTGGTATCAGTAACACAAAAATGTACAGGAGAATAATAGTAGTTGCATGTCACCTTGTTCCTTTATAATCCACCATGAGGATATCTATTTTATGCCTTCGTTGAAAAGCACTGTACCTAAAACTATATAAAAGAAGCATTGGTTTGAAACAGATGTTTGTAACCAAAAGGTGTTTCTAGCTGTCCTGATCCACTGGGAGTTACCAACCCTAGAACCATGTGTAAGTAACAGGGTTTGTACTTCCAGTTCTCTCAAGAGTACAAGTCCATAGAAAAAAAGGAATGAGGAGATTTTTTTTTAATTCACCCCCATTTGACCACTTCCCACCCACATATGATGGATTGGTTAATAGTTTTCCCTCATATCTATCTCCCAAAAGCCATTGTATTGGGTTTCAGCACTGCTGCACTCACAATAACTCCTATTGTTGGGTCAACCAGCAGCACAGCTTCTGAGGTTATCTAGAAAATAACACTGAAGCATATCAACCAAAAATTTTAAGCAATAAGACCTTTTAGAATCTAATGCAGTGGTTATCAACCTTGGCTGCACATTAGAATCACCTGGGAATCTTTTTAAAATCCTGATTTCTGGGCCTCATCCTCCGGAAATTCTGTTTCTTTGTTACTAATGTTGTGGCCTCACCCCATAACAAAGAAACAGAATTTCCAGAGGATGAGGCCCAGAAATCAGGATTTTAAAAAGATTCCCAGGTGATTCTAATGTGCAGCCAAGGTTGAGAACCACTGGTTTAGACACTTGGGCTTTCATGCTACTTGAGAAAATAAAGATGTAAAATGTTGGAAAAACAAATATTTTACAGCTCTTCTTGCTAAGCCACAGTATTGTTATTGCATAGTTAAAGCTCCATATGAATTTGTTAAGTTCATAGGTCACCGGATTTCTCATGGACAAATGGCTAAGGGAAATACGATATGAATCAGAATATGTGTGCTTATGATGACTTGGGACCCGAGGCACTCCAGATGTTTAGCTCCTGTGCACTCCTAGAAAATAACCCAAAAGGATGCCAGATTCTTGTGTGGAGGCAATTCCTCCGTTAAACAAATAGGCCTTGCCCTAACCGGTTTGGCTCAGTGGGTAGAGCGTCAGCCTGCGGACTCAAGGGTCCCAGGTTTGATTCCGGTCAAGGGCATGTACCTTGGTTGCGGGCACATCCCCAGTAGGGAGTGTGCAGGAGGCAGCTGATCGATGTTTCTCTCTCATCTATGTTTTTAACTCTCTATCCCTCTCCCTTCCTCTCTGTAAAAAAATCAATAAAATATATTTAAAAAACGAACAAACAAACAAACAAACAAACAGGCCTATTTTTGTCAATACACAGAAGGCTATAATAAGGTATCTTCCCAGGACTAAGAAATAATGTTATCCTCCGAGAGGGAAACCAGTAAAACACTCAAAGAATGGGATTAACTATCTGTAGAAACTACCTGAAGGCAGCAGTGTTGATGTTAGTGGCATGATGAATGGAGAGATGTACTGTAAATCAATCATTGCTAAAATCAGTTAAGCACTGATGTTTCACAGATTTTTTTTAAAGTAAGTTAGAAATTATTCAAGATCATTTTTATAGTAGCTCTGTCTTGGGTGTGAGAGAAAAGCACAGGGTGGTCCCAGTGTTCACCATCCTTGGCCTATTTTACCCATCAAGTTCATGGTCTGGGCATAAGCCGGGTGTAAAGCTTATGAAAATCAGGTAGGTTATGGTGGGGGTGAGGGAAGAAAGAAAGAGTTTGAGATCATCTGCCTTAAAAACAAGTAAGTCTCCTCAAGATTAAAGTCCAGAAGTGCAATCAGAGATGACTAAAAAAGTGAACAAGACTGATAATCTACTCCAAAATATCAACAAATCTCATGGCTGAAATTGTGGTCAAAAAGGAGACCAGAAAAAGAGATGCCATGAAGGAACCTATACTCAGGATATAGGGCATGCAAGATGGTCCCCGTCCATCCTTCTTGGCAGGTCTATCCCAATGGTGGAGACAGATGTATCAAGGTATTCTACCTTGAAGTAGCAAATTCATCAACTAATGCCCCTTATATTCTCAGCTTGACAAGCAACCTTCTGATAGGATTTGACTTCTCAGGTAGGTTTTCCTTCAGGAGAAAGAAACCACTGCCTGGCCAGTTGGCATGAGCATTGGAGTGTACATGGCCACATTGTACATCAGTGAATGGGCAGTCACGGCCAGGCATTGGTCATAAGTGTTCCTTTTTGAGTCAACAAGTCTTCTGCAACATAATCAACTCTCCATTTACTATCAATGTGGAATTCCTCTGTCTGCCAATATGTAGAGCCCTACTTTCTAATCAGAACTTTCTATATTATCACATATATTTTGAGTGCTCCCAGGTGAAGGAATTTCATGTTTCCCAGACAAGACAGTTCTTACATGCAGAACAAAATGAAAAATCACAAAGTAGAATTCACTTCAAAATTCCTGTCAAGAATTCTCCAGATTCCATAACTTTGTCTATACTGTCTTATGTATACCTTATGCAACATAAATTGGAGAACAAGTTTGAACAAAGATGGCCATGAAGACCATTGTCCTCTAAGATTTTATGAACCCAATAGGTCTGACTAAAATCATATTGACAATTGCTTACAAACAAATAAATATTTCAAAATTTTGGGGAAATGTTAAATGAATAAAGAATGCCCTGTAACAACCCCATGTCTGTATGGGATTGATCAAAATATAAGTGTGCTGCAGAGGAATGGATGTGTCCAACTGTTTCTATGGTTCTGCATGGACCAGTACACAGCCAACATCAGCTACAAGTGATAACAAGAAGCCCTGTGAGAAAAAATAGCATTGATTGGAACAATACAGTGATAAAAGCAGACAGCAACTACAAGCCAAGGTTTTGATGGGTTTGAAATAAGGCAATTTTTAATTCTGGTGTATAAGGACAGCCTGATGCCACTGTCCTGAGTAGAATGGAGGGAAATATTGGGAAGAAAGAATGAGGTAGGTGTGATTCCCTAAGATGAGGATACTGGTATACAAGTGTCTATGTAGATACAGAAATTGATGGTGGCCTCAACAAATGCGTGCCTCCTGAATAATGGTAAATGTGCATCTGTTGCTTCTCAAGTCTCCAGATGTGAACCTAAGTTAGGACGAGTCTCTGTTGTACAGATAGACATGTGTCTCAGTTCTCCCTGCGCTCTGCTGCTTGACTGTTTCCCCCTGGATTTGCGGAGCAGGGCATGCCTCCCGGTCTATACAGGCCCCATCTATCTATCACCACTGACTCCACAACAGAGCAAGTCATGATTCCCTGCCCCTGAGGCAAAGGACAAAAAATGTCTCAAGTTTAGTTAAAAATGACATTATTTTTTACAACCCAAGTGTAAAGGTTCAGACTATATCCTGCCACTGTTTTTTTAATTAATAACTTGCTACATCATTATATAGAATAAAAGACATCTAAAAAGAATTCCCAAGTCATTCATTCCATTTATTCATTACATTTCAAACTAACTTGATAGGGACCAGCTGGAAGGAAAACAGGAAAAACACATTCATTTTTTTAGGTGACTCTTGTGAGCCCTGTAGCAAGTCAAGGTCATGAGATGTCAGTCTTGTGAAGGATTAAATCACAGGCAAAACCCTCTCATGTACACAACAAACTTTTAAATCACAATTAGTTGCTCTACACAAACTAACAAGAATGTTGGCTCTACTGCCTCTTCCATTTCTCCTGTGCTGAGACCTTAAAGAGGAGAACATCAGCAACTTAAGAAATAGAAAGAGTGGCTGCAAGGAATGCCATTTCCTCAATGAGGTAATGAGCTGATCAAGTTGTATCCTGACAGACACAGTGAAGTAGAAAGCTGAGAGATTATTACATGAATATAATCTACAAGTGTAAAACCTTCTCCCCACATGTAAGCTTTGTTTTGTTTTGTTTTCTCTCCATATGGTTTTTTTAATTTGGCTTTTAATTTGCATTTCCCTGATGGTTTCAATGATCTTTTAATGTGCTTGCTTGCTGGCTGTTTGTTTAAATCTCTTGCATGTTTTTACTTGAGCTGTTTCCTTTTTATTGAATATTGAGATTGACTTGTATCCTGAATATAAGGAATCAAATATTCTTTTGAAATTATTCTCCCTCACTCTGTGGACTGTCTTTTCATTCTCCTAATGATGCTTTTGAAGTTGTAGAGTCTGTAATTTTGACAAAGTATAATTTATCAATTTGTTCTTTTATGGTTTGTACTTGTGTTGTCCTGCATAGGAAATCTTTGCCTAACCCGAGACCACAGAGAGTTTCTCTGGTGTTCCTAACTAGAAGTTTTATAGTTTCACATTTTAAATTTAGGTGTATGGTCCATTTTATGATCAATTTCAGTTAATAATCTATTTCATTAATTAATGTTTAAGTATTAATTAATGTTTGTATCTGATAAGTAGAGATAGTTCGTCATTTTGTGAATGGATATCTAGCTGTTTCATTACGGTTCATTGATGACTTTCTCCATGGAATGTCCTTTGTCAAAAATAAGATGTCCATATACATGTGGATCTATTTCTGGACTCCATGGATCCATTTGTCTATCTCAATGCTAGTACCATACTGTCTTGATTACTATAGCTATATCAGTCTTGAAATCAGGCCAAACTTTCCCTTCTTTTTGCAAGTTGCTTTGTCTATTGTAGGTGTTTTGCATTTTCATATAAATTTTAGAATTAGCTTGTCAATTTCTACCCAAAAAAAGTCTGCTAGGATTTTAATTAGGATTACATGAAATCTATAGATCAATTTAAAGCGAATTTAATCAATCTTTTAAGAGTCACAAGCAGTGGCTATCACATATCTCTATTAATGTAGTCAAGTAAAGTTAAGGGCAAGTCCATAGTTAAGGACAACTATAAAAATTATGACAGGTCCAAGAAGCTAGGCTGTTTCAAATATGACTAAAACCCACTAAAAATGATTCATCCATGTGGTACCCCACAAGTCTCTCAATGACACTGTAAAAGTTTAGGCCCTGAGAGAATCTTGGCTCAGAAGCCCAGATATTTATTTCTAAGAGTAAGCAAGGTATTTTCAAAAAGACATCCATTCTTTTTTTTTAATTGAATATAGTGGGGTAGCATTGGTTAATAAAACCATACAGGCTTTAAGTGTACAACTCTATAACACCAACTGCACACTGCAATGTGCACTCACCACCCAAAGTCAAGTCTCCTCCCATCACCACTTACCCCCCTGTGCCCTCTTCTACTTCCCCCTACCTTCCTTTCCCTCTGGCAATCACCATACAATCATCTGTGTCTACGAGTTGTTGGTGGAGTGTTTGTTTTTTTTTTGCTTAATCCCTTAACCTTTTGCACTAGCCCCCAACCCTCCTCCCCTCTGACAATCTGTTCTCTGTATCTATGAGTTTGTTTCTATTTTGTTTGATAGTTTACTTTGTTCATTTGATTCCACATGTAAGTGAAATCATATAGTACTTGTCTTTCTCTGACTGGCTTATTTCATAATACTCTCCAGGTCTATCCATCCTACCACAAAATATAAGATTCCATTCTTTTTATGGCCTACTAATATTCCATTGTGTAGATGTATCACAGCTTTTTTCCCCACTCATCTACTGATGGGCATTTGGGCTGCTTCCAAATCTTGGCTCTTGTAAATAACGCTGCAATGAACATAGGGTGCATATATTCTTTTCAATCGGTGTTTCCGTTTTCTTCAGATATATCTCCAGAAGTTGAATTGCATGGTCATAAGGCAATTCCACTTTTAATTTTTTAAGGAAACCCTGTACTGTTTTCCATAGTGGCTGCACCAGTCTGCATTTCCACCAACAGTGCACAAGGGTTCCCTTTTCTCCACATCCTCACCAACACTTGCTGTCTGTTGATTATTGACGGTAGCCATTCTGACAGGTGTGAGTTGATATCTCATCCTTGTTTTAATTTGCTTCTCTCTGATGATTAGTGATATTGAGCATCTTTTCACATCACTATTGGCCTTCTGTATGTTCACTTTGGAGAAGTATCTACTCAGTCCTCGGTCCATTTTTTTCATTGGATTGTTTGTTTTCTTCGTGTTGAGTTGTAGAAGTTCTTTATATATTTTGGAAATTAACCCCTTATCAGATGTATAATTCATTCTTTGAAGTCAGTTAGAAAATTAGTGGGGCAGGGCACTAAAGAGTACCTCAGGAGCCTGACAGAGATAATATACAACTGCAGTGTGTTCATTATTCCAGGATGTAATTTACTCTTTCGGCACACGCTCCTTCCCTCTTTGCCTGCCTCAGCTCATTGGAGTTTGGGAACAACCAACTCTGCTTCACTTTCCATTCAATTTCTTTCTAAAGGCATACAATGTTAAAACTTCAAATCCGAGCGGGTTTGATCACACTGAGCACTAATATGCCCTCTCACAAGTATTTAAAATAATTATACATGTTTTTTGGGGGGAAAGGGGCAATTTGGCTAAAAGGGGTACAGGTGAAATAAAAGAACTTAATGAAGATAATAAAATTCAATCCCAATGCCCACATGACAACATAATAACAGATATTTGTAGCGCAATACAAAAATTAACAAAATTCAAGGCTCCACCTTAAAGATTTGAACCTTGATTTATTTGGGGCCTTATGCTGTAGGAACTCGGATGGGCCAAGTTGCTGGGTCAGGGTTTCCAGGCAATGCGTTTAGAGCTAACACATTTTCTGGTTTGTGTTACCTTGACTTGGCAAATGATATCTGGCAAAAAACCTCTAGTATTTGAACAAACTTTACCCCTGAGTCTGGTAAGAAACTGTTATTTGAATTCTATATTATATTCACATAATTCACATCTTAGTCACAATCATTCACCGACAGTGTATTTACTAGGTAAGTGGTTTTTGTTTGCACAATTTGGTGAAAAACTGCATGTATCCTTTCCAAATATTCTTTTTTATAAATATGTTTTTATTGATTTCAGAGAGAGAAAGGGAGAGAGAGAGATAGAAACACCAATGATGAGAGAGAATCACCCATTGGCTGTCTCCTGCACTTCCCCCATTGAGGATTGAGCCAGAAACCTGGGCATGGGCCCTGACTGGGAATCAAATCATGACTTCCTGGTTCATGGGTCAACACTCAACCCCTAAGCCATACAAGCTGGACACTTTCTAGATATTCTGTGATAAGACACCTGCACTGAATTATTTGAGTGATCGTAGGGGAAATTTTTCGGATTTCTTTCCTGCATGTGAGTGTGTGTGAGAAGTTGTGTTCAAATATTTTCTTATTCCTCAACCTGCCTTTCCAGCACTGGTTCTTCACTGGCGTTACAACCAAAGAATTCAAGGAGGAGCGTAGCATCCCCTACAACGTCTCCAAGGAGATCAGATTCAAAGAGTCTGGGACTCTAACAAAATCCACTACCTGGAAACTTTCATTTTTAGTTTCATATTATTTACACGGATGAACATGAGCTCATGCTACCACTGGAACAGAAGGTTTATGTAAAAAGTGAGAGTAAGTCTCTCAATCTGATAGCTCAAAGTTTGGAGGGTGATATAATGTGAACTCTCGCGTTTTAGAAAGAGTGGCATGTTGGAAAGCGGAAGGTGTGCTCATGAAGCCGCATTGCGAGGCTGCTTCTAGCTGGGGTGGGGTTGTCGTCCTGAGTTCTACAGCTATGTCGCTCTCCAGTGTGTGGGCCTCCCGGCATCATGATCACACGGAACAGATTTCTGTGTTTGTTTTTACCCAAAGTAGTAACTAATTAAAGGTTTAAAAAATGCAAAAACTGAAAACATGGAACATTTCCCATTTACATGGCACAATTGATGATTGAAGACTCACATTCCATTCCATTATAATCAGCAAGTCCAGAGTCAACTTTTTATAAAGTTTACAGTGAAAAAATGGCAGTGGGAAAAGAAGGTACAGAATGCATCTGTGATGGAGAAAGTATGGTGGAGGAGAAGAAATACAACAATAATTTACAGATTATTAAAAAATGGATAACAGTACTCTTTAAATGTGGTAAAGTGCTTTTTCAGGATCTAAGGATATAGTAACAACCACCATTTCAATTTTAGGTAAAATTCTAACAAGCTGGCATTAAATGGCACATCTATGGAAAATGTAATGAGAATTTTGCCCTTACCATCTGTTTTCTTTGAGTCATTTCCGACACTGGATTGATCCTTCTTGTCAGCCTTATTTTTACCATCTTTCAAGTCACCTGCAAGTAATAAACATAACACAAATAGAATATGTAGACGCCTAAGGAGGAAGTTAGAAATAACTTTAAACCTGTCAAGGTTAAAAAAAGAGAAGGTACAGTATAATTATAGTCACGAGGGGGTACATGTCGGAGGTAAACATCCTTTAGACCACAGAGTAGGTCCTGGATATTGGTTTATGATCTGCAAATTAAGATTAAAGTTTCTGCCCAGCCAGTGTTGCTCAGTGGGCATCGACCCAGAAACCAAGAGGTCACTGGTCGATTCTGGGTCAGGGAATATGCCCGGGTTGTGGAGCAGGCAGGAGGCAATTGATTGATGATGTTTCTCTCTGTCCCTCTTCCTTCCCCTCTCTTTCTCTCTCTCTCTCTCTCTCTCTCTCTCTCTCTCTCTCTCTCTCTATATATATATATATATATATATATATATATATATATATATGTATTTTTTTAATTGAAAGTTCCTGTTTAACAGGGTTGTACTTAAGGCAATGGTGTTTATCCTCGAGAAAGGCAGTTCAACTTTATAGTTAGGCTGTGGAGTGAGGAACAGCCTGGGTTAAATGTAAGTGATGTCAATGAATAGCTTTTTAACCTTTATGTGCTTCCGTGTCCTTATCTGTGAAACGGGAATATTAATACCTATTTTATAGGCATAATGCATGGACAAATGCATTTCAAGTGCTGAATGTGGTATCTGACACATCATTCAATGACAATTGTTATTATTCTAGAACAGAGCTATAAATAGCATTCTAATTAAGGAGCTTGTCGAAATGTAATTGGCAAAAGTTAAAAAACACTAGCACGCAAATGTAGAATGAAAACGTCAAAACACATTTAAATTTATGAGGGAATGAGGGAGATAGTAAGGATGGTTCCAGAAGTATTTCAGGAACTGGATATTTATAGGTATTTGTAAAATGTGTTAAAATAAGATTGCTAGGTTAGAGACAAAACTGACTGTGTCCTACAAGGCAATAATACCATAACCTTTGGGGTCATCTCCTCTACCAGTCAAAAATCTAACTTCACAGGCCTGGGCTTGAATCAAATAGTAAATGACAAAGTCAACAAAGTCACCTAGAGGAGGGGTCAGCAAATGATGGCCCCTGAGCATGTCTAGCCTGCTATCTGCCTTTGTAAGTAAAGTTTTATTGGAACATGGCCACACCTTCTTTTACATATTTCAGGGCTGCTTCCTTGCTGCACTGGCAGAGTTGAATAGTTGCATCAGAGATGCACAAAGCCAGCACTGTTTACTATCCAGCCTTCAGAGAGAGAGGCTGCTGGCACCTAAGAGAAGGTACCTCACCCCCACTCCACCCCCACCTCCCCACCCCACCCCACAGTCTGTTCAACAATATGCCAGTGATACACTGAAAAACCATGGCATCCCTCCCCCCAGCGCTATTCTCAAGTGTTGGATACTTTACTTAGCAGTTTCTAATAGGAGCTTTCTTTTCAGCCTGTGTAAAACCAAGAATGCATTACCACTAACATCCTGGTGCTTACTGAAGCAAAAGGACCCTAATAATAATGCAACCAGGAAGGAGTAAGCCGGGCCCAAGGAATATTGACCTTTTTTGTTTTCTTTGTGCCGGGCAGTGTGCACCACTTCATTAAATTCTTATAACAACCCATTATGAAGGTGCTGTTATTGCCAGGAGACAAATTCATCCGTGTTCAATTCACTAAGTGATCCATCTGCTGAACAACTCACTCACCCAATGACTGAGGAGGTTTTCCCAGTTAGAGTTTTTCCTTCACTGCAGCCAACTGTCTCCACATTGGTCAGTCCTGGGCTTCATCCATTCACCCGGCCCCACCTCTGCCCCTGACCTTGCATGTGGGTCTCCCTCTGAAACTGCCCATCTTGTCTACCATAGACCTGGTTTAAGCCATTTGCCTGACAGTTTTTGAACAAATGGTCAATTGATTTTTCTACAAAGAGATTTTGCTTAAATCGACCTGTAAAGAATTGATGTGAAACCCCTATCATCTCCATGTTATGCCACAAATAAAGTAACTTACCACAATATACACAGATGAGTCTGATTGTAGAGGCCAGCCTCTCAACTACTATATTTTGGGACCTTCGTAGAAAGCTCAAGTTTTAGACTTCGAGCTTCTATTGATGGTACCATTTCTAAATGCCTTTGACCTTCAGACTGATAAATGGCTATTTAAGAAGAATTCAAGACCATTTTTGACTGTGATGTCTTTTACAAAGTAAGTACTAGTACTTTTACTGAAATGTGACAAATCCTAAGCTATGTTAGAAGTCAATAAACTCTCCAAATTTCCTCATTCTTAATTCTGAAATAGGTTGTACTGGCTGGAGGGATGGAGGGGAAGGGCAGCCACAAGCAGGAGGAGTGTAAGTAAAGGATGTGGTCGTCACCTTCTACCATCACCTATGGTCAAAACATGAATTCCTTTGGAGGTGCCATGAAACAGTTCATATACTGGCTCATCCCTGTTTTAAGGATGGCAGAGATGAACTCAAGGATCTTCAGCCTTGTAGTCACACTAAGTGCCTATAGAAAAAAGGCTTCTCTTTACTCACTGAGCCTTCACACCCCTATACTGAGCCTTTCAGGTCTCCCTGGACCAGAGCTTTTCCCACAGATGCAGCAAGACCAGGATGCCTTCCAGAACCAGCAGGAGCAGTTTGATTTGCCAGATGCTAGCCAGCAGCCCATGGCAGCCTGCCTTCTCGGTCAGGGCTGGGGAGGCTGAGGGGGGAGTGCCTGAATGGAGACCAACGCTTAGCAGATCCTGTAATTGCTGCTAGGGACCCAAACCCCCAGAACCCCACTCGTCCAGGGTCCTTCAGCTCTTACCCGGAAATACTTCGGGTGGCCACAAGGCAGGGCGCAGGGAAAGTGACTCTCACTTGTTTGATGATGTTCCTCAACGAAACCCATTAGGTAATTTCCCACGGGTTGTGTATGGAGTAATGGCTGCTGTGAGCTGTTACCCAATGAGCAGGCGGAATATAAATCATTTTAATTAGGCTGCTGCAACTCAGTCCCGAACCACCATTAGCCTTTCTGATTATCGCTCTAAATTGATTTCTTTTCCCACCTCTCATTTCATACTTAGATTTTAAGGGAAATGGTAGACAACTGCTTACTTTGGGAAATCAACACAGTTGTGAAATTCACCCAGGCTCGCTGGAGACTCAGGCTCCTGCTCTGCTTCTCCCAGGCTCCCCTGGCCACCACGGAGCATTTACTGCCACCTCTGCCCGCTCTTGGCATTTGTTGGTCCCTCTCCCCCAGAACGCACAACCCTCCTGGTGTCCAGCCCACTTGTGCTCATTCGCTTCTCTCCCTGACCAGACCAGGGGTTGGCCAACCATGGCCCGCGGGCCAAACCTGCCCTGGTTTCATATGGCCCACAGACTGAGAATGGTTTTTACATGTTTTAAATGGTTAAGGTGGAAAAAGAAGAATATTTCATGACGTGGGAAAACTATATAAAATTCAAATTTCCGCTTTGATAAATAACGTTGTATGGGAACACAGCCACGCTCACCTGCTTACATGTTACCTTTGCTGCTTTCACCCTGAAACAACAGCACTGAGCAGCTGCGATGGAGCCCGCATGGCCTGCAAAGCCCCAAATATTTACTTTCTGGTCCTTTACAGAGGGGTGTGTTAGCCCTGCAGTAAACAGACTACAGGGTGTTCGTGGACCGCGGCTGAGTCCCAATCTTGCCCATCTTGTCTACCATAGACCTGGTTTAAGCCATTCAAGTTCTCCTATTTCTTCCTCCCCCCAACAGCACCAACCTGCTGACCGTGGATTACAGAATTTGGCCTCACATAGACCTGCACTTACTACCTCGGGGGTGCTTGACCTAAAGCCAGTGATCTCACCTCTCTCAACCTCGGTTTCCTCGCCTGCAAAATGGGGATGAGTGTAGGCCCCACGCAGCGTTGTTAGGATTTTTAAATGGTTTTGTGAACGTGAAATCTCACCAACAATGTCCAGCACACGGTAAGCATTCATTAAATGTCAGTGACACTATCACTCACCCCAGGAAGAGCCTTTCCCCAGGGTGATGCCACTCACCGTTCTGCTGCTTTCCTCCTGGCGACTTCTCTTTGGCGTTTTTCCCACGAGCGTTGTCGCTCCTGTTGGGGCGCGTTCCATTGACTTGGTTCTGAGCTTCCCCGGGTGTCTTTTTGTCCGCCTTGCCGGCTGCGCCTTCTGCCTGGCCTTTGGCTTCCATTTCCTTTTGCTTCTCCTCTGCGGCCAGGCGGGCCTTCTCCTCGGCTTCCTTCTTGGCCTTCTCCTCTGTGTCCACGGCAAGGTGGGCAAGGCGTTGAAAAGAGAGAGAGGTCACGCCATTAGGAGAACTGCCTCTTTGCACAAAACCTGTCATGAGCACTGGTAACAATACACTGAAATGACCTAAGGTGCTACTGAGTGTTTTGGGTTTGGGTTTATTTTCAGTTAATTCAAGTCAGATTGGCATGGATATTCAGGAAATAGATAAAATCAGGTCATGGTTATGCCATTTCTGAAATCAGTGGATTAGAAAAAGAGACAGGGGGAAAGTAATCATAATAATTAATAAACCAATATTATAATTGGCATTACTAATAGTAGTATTATCATCAATAACTTCTTGTCAGTGTATCCCGTATGCCAGATTTGACGCTAAATGCTTTCCAAGGATCATTTCCTTTCATTCTCAAAACAACCTCAGGTGGTAGCTACCATCATTGTAATGCTACTTTACAATGTGGAACTAAGGCTCAGAGGCCACAAAATCTCCCACGGTCACAGGAAAAAATGGAGTTTCATGTAGGTTTGCTCAGGACCTGAAGTTTAAACATAAGCAAGCGATTATAAAGTAAAAAGTCACCACCACTAGAATAATACAGTTTCAGGTCACTGTTTGTAAAGTTAAAAGTAGGAAGAAGATAATTAAGTCTTCAAAAACATGTCTGCAAACTGTCCACAGATGAGAGGTGGTGCTTAGTTTGGCCAGGTGTCCTTATCTGTGTCTCCCCTTTAACTGAGAGGGTGTCAGCCTGCTTCCCAATTCGGTTGACTGAGAAAGGGTCTGGCTCTGTACTTAAACAAAAATATAGCCTATGAAAACATAGGTTTACTCATTCAACTAATATTTCCTGAGCAGCTACAGTGCCAAGCACCATTTTAGGAACTGGTCACATGGCAGCAAGCAGACTTACAGAGTAGAGAGGACCATTACCAAGTAAGCAAACCACTAAGAGAATTTCAGATGGCAAAAAGGGCTTTGCAAAAAATGTCAAGCATAGTAAGTAATGTGATAGAACATGACCAGCAAAAGGGTGAAGAAGCTGGCATTTGACGAAATATGGAATGATGAGTTGCTGGCCATGCGATAATCAGGGAAAATGGCATTCCAGGCTGAGGAAATAAAAAAGTAAGGCCATGGAGTAGGAATGAGTTTGCTCTGTTCGAGGGGCACTGAGTTAGCCAGTATGGCTAAAGCCCATTTAGAGAAGGGTTAGTGACAGATGATATGGTCAAATGACCAAGGACATGAGACCAAGGACAATGAGGAGTTGGAGGCCGCCAAGTGGAGCTGGGTTGTAGGAAATAACATACATGGAAGGCACCTAGCAGAGACCATTCCTCCCTAAAGGCCTGGAGACTTAGCATTTCATTCACACACAAGGCCTTTCTGACTGTGCCATCAGCCTCCATTATGAAGAACCTTACTGATTTTTTCCCCTCTAGATGTGCTAACCGTGTCCTACACCTTATCGTCAGGGGTCCTCTCCATTTCCCTGGGTTAGTCTTGGTCCCGACAAAAGCTGACTTTCATGGACAACAGGTTTACTTTTAATCTAATGGGCACCAGAGTGGTGGGTTATGTGTGTGATTACATTTCCCTTTGTTTTAGCTGCTAAAGGGCACAAATCCAAAATTTGGTGCCAGTGCCCATGTTCTTGGGACTTTGTGATACTGAACTTTGTGGATGTCTATAACCTCCGGCTTTATTTTTACATTATCTGCCCTTACATTTGCTTGGCTCAGATGTTCTCCTTGATACATTATGAGATGTTTATTCATCCCTTCATTGATACCCATCCACCCCACCCAAACCAATGCCCTGGCCTCACCCCAGAAAACACAAAGGAAGAGTAAGAGTGGGGTTTGTAAATGCTCTCTGGATGATTCCAATACACAATCAGGGTTAACAAGCATTGCTTTCAAGTTTAAATGATTGCCATTCAATATTTTATGACATTCTCCTCTCCTGACAGGATGTAGTTATAATTTACAATGACAAGGTAAAGTAAGGTTTCTTTACAACATAACACAATTATGTGCATCTATCGTATAATATGCCTTCTGACTTCCACAGAAAGGCACAACCAAAGAGTAAATGAGTGGCCTTGGAGAAGAAGATGGTGAGACCGCATCCTCTAGAGACTGCAGGGCGCAGGAGGCCTGCTAGAATGCTCATCCAGACTTCCTCTCGTCCTTCTGCAGTGCCCGGAGGACAAAGGTCAGACGACACTTCCATCCCTGAATTCCCAGTGCTTGGTCCAGCACCTGGCACAGAGCAGATGCTCCTGGAGCATTTGTTGACTAAACGAATGTCCACAGTGCGTGTGATTCACCCTCTCTGCCAATGAGCCTGGCTTCTACATATTCCATCATCAGCAATCCGGCCCGGCGTCAGTACAGGAGGTAGGCAAACGTAGCGTCCTGCCCCGGAAGACTTAGCCGTTTGACAAAACGTGGTTTCCTTAACCACTAACGTAGGTGAGTAAAAAGATGACTGTTCTTATGATGCAGAGAGGGAAACTGAGGCATGGGGGGAGAGGATTCATTCAAACTCGGGCTTCAGATAAAATAATTTATAATCTCCTCACAGAAGTCCCACTGAATGTGTGGCAAACTTTCTACATTTAAAACATCCCCAAGTTAAAAATAATTTTGATTAAAAACTGAAGGTGCTGATGTCCGGTTTACTACAAAACAGCATAAAAGATTATCTGAGCAATAAAAATTCATTTGACAACTGAGTCAGACCAATTTTCTATGGGAAATCCAGCAAAAACTAAAACTGGGCAGGGGGTGCATTTCAGAAACAAATCTGTTTTTGCTCAACTACAGCTGACAGCAGGCAATTAATATTTAAATTAACAAATGGCAACTCTTATGACATCATAATCAACTCCAATTTGAGCCAGCCCCACTATATGATTCCTTTCCCTGGAGCGATCATGCTCCAAGTGGGTGGCTCTGCACTGCCCTTCACCTTCTCTGCTCCCACTTCTTCCTCATATGTCTGAAATACCTGATATTAGTATGCTCAACCTCAGCCCTTAAAGTGGTACTATTCAAAATAAACACATCAAGAAGAAAAAAGAGATTAAATCAAGAGGAGATAGGCCTGTTCCACGGTAATCAGCTTCCCTTATATTTTCAGGGTGAAATTATTAATACACATAAAAATTTTCTACAATGAGAAAAAGTAGGTGAGAGCACAATCAGTCTGTATGTGCTAACAGATTGCAATGATGGCATGTGTGCACAGAATTAACTTTCCCAGGTCTTAGACTTGACATCCTTGGCACTCCCAGGCTTCTACACTAGCAGAAAGCAAGCATGCCGTTCAAAACCATCTCAGAATATCTGTGATGTGACTCCTTATGAAATGGCCAAAAGCCAGCAGCTAAAGGGTTCAAGTAGAGCAGAGGCTTTGTGATCCATAAATTACAGTCCTCCTGAGAGCTGCTTCTATCTCACACCGAATGTCCATGCAGTTTTGGAGAAATACATTATTTCTTCATTTAATTTGCCTTTCTGAATAATGATATTATAGGCCAGTTGGTTAAAACAGTATTGGGCTAGTTATCCCTTGATATAATTTTCTGAAAAGCCTACTTAACCTACTTACAAACAGAGAGAGAAAAACTACTAACTGAAAAAAATAACCAAAATAGCATATGAATTTTGAACAGTCAACTCTCAGTTGTTCACCATAACAACAGAAAAGTTCTTCTAGACATCAAAGGACTCAGGCGTGCCCACGGGTCCTTTCTAAAAGTATTGGCCAAAGAAGTGTTCCAGCTGACAGAAAAATTCAATGTTAAAAACTTAAGAATAGCCGAAACCGGTTTGGCTCAGTGGATAGAGCATCGGTCTGCGGACCGAAAGGTCCCAGGTTCGATTCCGGTCAAGGGCATGTACCTTGGTTGCAGGCATATCCCCAGTAGGAGATGTGCAGGAGGCAGCTGATCGATGTTTCTCTCTCATCGATGTTTCTAACTCTCTATCTCTCTCCATTCCTCTCTGTAAAAAATCAATAAAATATATTAAAAAAAACAATTTAAGAATAAGGAAATACATTAACCTGTTCAATAAAACTAGCAAATCTTAGTGTTTAAAAGTAATTGTTATCAAGCTAGAAATAAAACTAGATGCAAATATAAAAATAATATTAAATGATAAGTTCATTATAAATGAACAATTTACTTATAATCACCTAGATTGAAAATCTCATTTTATTTCAATAAAAATTGGTGAGTATAGAGAAAATAAGTAAAAATTCAATAAATTTCTCGGCATTTTCAAAGTAGTATCACTACATACTATTTGATATTTACATTGATAGAAACATAATTCAATAAAAAATGTAATGGTAATCTCTAGTGAAATAAAAATGGGATGTACTTTAAAAGACCATAAGTTAAAAGACCATTCTGCCAAAGTTAAAAAGCAAATGATAAACAAGTAGGGCAGAAATTGCAACATATTTTGCCAACTGAAGAATTATTATCCTTAATATATGACGAGTTATTGTGAAATAATAATAGAGTGGGAAATAGACATTCTCACTATACTTCTACTGGGAGGGAACATAAGTTAAAAAAAAAAAAAGGAAACTTTCTGAGAAAATGTTGCCAGTAGATATCAAGAGCTTTAAGCCTTTTTTTCATTTATTTTTTTCAAAAAAGTTCCACATGTAGAAACTTATCCCAGACAAATAATCAGAGTCAGCCTCAAAGGTTTTTAAACATGTATGTTCATAACAATGTTATAGACAATGATGTAGAACTGAAAACAAAATGCTCTGTAGAGGAATGATTCAACTATGGCATTACATACAACATAGCCATTCAAATCATACTTTCTAAACCTAATCAGCATCAGGATAAAATGCTTAAGATAGAAAAAGAAAAGTAAAGTACAAGATAATATTATACTATGATCCCAACTTACAGGGAATTCTTTTCTTATATACTAGTAAATGCATAATAAATCAAATAAAAAAGAATCACATCAGAATTTCAACAACAGTTATATCTGGCTAGAGAGATTGTAAGTGACTTTATATATATAAATTTATATTTCCGCATTTTAACCTAAACATGCATTATTCTTACACAGGTTTAAAAAAAGGTTTAAAAAGTATTAAATAATGAGTGGAAATTTATCAACATTGATCAGACCTGGAAATGATTATACCTATACATCTTTGTTTGGAAATAATGATTTTTCAGCTCTAAGAGCTATAAAAGGTATTGATTTAATCTTTCCTAACAACTATGGGTTCTGGCCTAGCTAGCTTTGTAAATCAGATTGGCTAATAGAATCAAGACTTTAGAGCCAGTCCCATTTCTGATCAGTTTGATAACAACACATGTTCAAGTGCCCCATGCAGGGAGCTTTCATGAAGTCAGGGTTTTCTAAAAAAGAACAATGAGCAAAACAGCCTGGGACCCTCTAATTCAAACTGACCACTAACGGAAACAAACTGGTGTTTCTTAATACCTGTCAACCAGTCAACAGCATTACTGGGAGGCTGAAAATATCCTATATAATAAAAGGCTAATATCAAATTGTCCCCTAGGGAGTTCCACTGACGGGAAGTTCGACTGCTCACTATGACGTACACTGACCACCAGGGGGCGGGGCGGAACGAAGGAAGGCCCCAGCCAGCAGCTGGCAGTTGGAGGAAGGAAGGCCCCAATTGGCTGTGATCGCTGGCCAGGCCCAGGGACCCTACCCATGCACGAATTTCGTGCACCAGGCCTCTAGTTATAAAATATTAGTTATAGGTGGCCACTTTACCACAGTCTTCTTAACTTGGCGTTCAACTTTCCTTTCCAATTTTGAAAAGTAACGGCTAGATTTACAGGCGCAAGCCACGTTCAGGCTCTGTCCCCCGTGCCTTACATTCAGGGTGTCCCCAAAAATGTATACACACACTTGTGTATACATTTAAGGCAGTGTTCATTAAAATATATTTCATTTTCAAAATTGAGCTATCAGTTGTTAAAGTGTGTATACACCATGTATCTTTTCTGTTCTTCGCAATAGCTCTGTGGTGTGTATTATCAGCCCCCAAATCAGGGGTGGGGAACCTTTTTTTCTGCCAAGGGCCATTTGGATATTTATAACATCATTCACGGGCCATAAAAAAATTATCAACTTAAAAATTAGCCTGCTCTATTTGGTCAAACATTTAATTAACTCACCCCTAATGCCTTGGCAGGGCCAGACCAAATGATGTTGAGGGCTTTACATGGCCCACGGGCCAGATGTTCCCCACCCCTGCCCCAAATGGAATTTTCTTAAAGAATCTACCTGCATTTGCCAAAGAGTACAAGGCGAGTGGGGATTCAAATTGCCCTAATCCCACTAACTGGAATTGCTTTGATGGCCAAATGATCCTCCCACAAAATATACATAACCCGGGCTCGGCCTGTCCCTTTTATCTCTGTTCCCTCTTTGTTCTTCTTCTTCTTTTTACTTATTTACTAAGCATTGTGCAGCAGTTACTGACATCAGTAAAAATATTTTGTTGCTGTTATCTGAGCTCACATCAAAGTGACTTTGATTCGATATGTTTTCATCCTAACGGTTTCAAGTCAAATACTAAGACCTGGACTAACAGTACTGGCAAACATTAAATCGTACTTAGGACAGGAGTTTCTCCATAAACACTAGAAATTAACTGCATGTGTTTATAATATTAAATCAAATTAATTTCTTTTAATAAAATAGGCTTGTCAAGTTAGGCAACTGTTCTTATTTCAGCTGAAGAAGACATAGTTACTGTATTATAATCATTATATTAGGACTTGATTTATTACTAGAACTTAAATTCTGTTCCCTATTTCTAAATACAATGCCTTCTTCCGGGCTCCAGCCCAGGCGTCCTGCAAGTCCTGGCTACCGATGCCTTCCAAATACCCCGAGCAGGATTAGGGACAAGCCCTTTCATGCTTCCAAAATAGCTTAAGCATATCTCTATCCGCATACCTAATAGATTTAAAAATTATTAGCTGTTCATGTACCTGTCCTTTTCACAGGGCCGGTTTCCCCTGGTAAAGAAGCGGCCCAATGCTCCCCCAGGTGATTCATTTCGGGAGGTAATTTTAGTAAGCCAGATGATTGCAAACAAATGACTCTGAAGCACCTCTTCCCACTGCGTGTTGTCAGGAACCGGGTTTTGAAGTGTAATGAGTGTAATTGATTATAAGTGCGTGCTTCCTTGGAGACGACGCAGTGGTGACCGTCACTGCTTCCAACGCCTGCCAACGGGGAGGATTTAAATGTCGAGGGCCTCTGAATGGACTGTGAGAGGCTATTTGTAAAATATGGAAGAGGCATGGGCTCCTTCCAGAGCTCAGGGTGCAACATTTGTCCTGAATTGATAAGGGCCCAATGGTGCCTTAAAAGTACCGTAAATATAAACCTATTGCCCCGCCTGAAATGAGCAGCCACCTGGGTAGGGTTTTGTGAGTAAGTCACAGTAGTTGTCCTTGGAATAACTCCAACTCCAAGTGAGGTCTTTTCTCTCCCTCCCTGGAAGCAGCGCCCCGATGTACAAGGAACCGAGACGGCCAGCACATGCTCAGTGCAGCCCCTCCACTCTTCTCCCTTGCTGTGTAGACACTGGGTGGGTGAAAGTATGGCATGTTGTGTTTGGGGGTGAAACCCTCCTTGCCTATAGTGAGGGTCGCTCAGGGCTGGTGGGTATGGGTGATGAGCACAAGGCCTTCATTAAACTCCCTTTCTTCCTTTGAAAGAAACGCTATAGTGATGTCCTCTCCTTCCCCCCCACCCCACCAGGAGCTTCGATGATAAGGATGTCTATTGCTCATCTCTGCACCTTTGGCACAGAACCTGGCATGACAGTCAAGGTCATGCTATAGAGAGGCCTGGAGGTCTGCGTCATCCTATCATGCATAGAGTTTTAAATGAAATGAGGATCAAAAGAGGGTGGATACTTTTTCACAAATTGGTATTATGGGGATGTAAAGTTAGCATAAGGAACAGAGTCAATAATATTGTAACCATGTATGGTGCCAGGCAGATACTAGACCTATTGAGGGATCACTTTGTAAGTTATATAAATGTCTAACCACTATGCTGTCCACCTGAACCTAATGTAAAATAATATTTAATGTCAACTGTAATTGAAAAATAAAATTTAAAAAAGGGTAAATGCTAACATTCAGCCACTTGAATCTCTATCCTGAGATTCCACTTCCTTTGCGACACCTATAAATGAGGGTGGCAAGCCTTGTGTATGAGTGGGTGCTGGGTGGTTTGGACCGACCTCCTGGAAGATTCCCCAATAGAAGGTTACCTTTGGGCACCTTGGCCCTCCACCGCTCCCGATTGATGTGTACGACCTCAGTCCAAGTGGCTTTAAAACTCTTGTACTCGACAGGGATGACGGAATTGTTGACTGGGGCGCTTCCTTCTGAGCCTGCGCTCTTGGAACCCGATCGCTTTGCATCTGCCGAACTGAGGCTGTTCAAACTGGATGGGGGGAAATCACACACAAGAAATGAATTAGGCAAGATGGATCAGAAGAGGAGGGTTCGGTGTTTGGGAAATGTATGGCCGTGAACAGGCTCAAACGAGGAGTGGTTAGCAATCATCAAGTTATTGCTGTGAAATTCCTGGGTCCTGAGGTTTGTAATTCTCATTTTCCACTTGTGACAGATGGGAAATTCCGTATTTTCAGCAGAAAAAGAAAATCAATATTTCAGCCTCCTGAGTAGCGACAGTCCCTATGTTTTGCTGTTGTTCTTGATCGGTATCCTCTTTATCAACATGACTAGAATCCCCTATGTGATCTTTCTGTCCTCGATTTTCTGCAACCAAGTAGTTTGCACTTGAACTTCAACTTGGTTCCACAGTTTATCCACCTGCTTCCTCACTGACCACTATTCCAAGTCACTCAGCCACTTAGTCCTATTTCTCCCCAGCCATGCCTCCCCCTGCAGCTGGGAGCCTCTGATCGCTGGATCCCCGAGGCCAGGGCAGGGTGATTTCCTCATGTTCCTGGGGGAAGGAGGAGAGCAGTCATGCAAGAGGCCTTTTTTTATATCAATATTACTTTACACTTTAAACATGAGATACTTCGCAAACTTAGAAAGTGCCATCCTTCTGGGTAACTTTAAAGAAAAGTATCACACACTCCCAGGCACCTAAGCAGTGACTGGCATGAATGCCAACCCACTGGATGACTCCCAAGGCTGGCTACGTAAGCAGAGTACATTTGAGCCCAGTGTCTGCAGAGCTGTGGGGCTGTGGGACTCGTGTAGGGGCCTTCACTCCTCCTTGTTTGCAGCCTTGGCTGGGTCCATCCGCCTTGAGTGTCCCTAGGGTCCCACTGTCCTAACATTCTTCTTGCCTTCCCATCTCACTGTTGGCTCCTCCTCTTGCTCTTTTCTGCTCTTTTGTCTTTTCATTCCATTTCTTTCCTTTCTCCTGCATAACAAAGCCCAAGGTTTTGCATGGACAGGAGGAGGGGTAGGAATACTACTAATAAAGGCTAAGTGTTAGCTCAATTGTAGCTGGCACTTCCTCTGTGCTGGACCTTGTTATCAGGGCTTTACAGAGATTGAACCACTCGGTTAATCCTCCCTGTAACCTCTGAGTATTAGAATCCACGTTTTTTCAGATGAGGAAACTGAGGCACCTTGCCTTTGAATGCACAGCTAATAAGTTTAGACCATGGTCACTCCCTTCCAGGCCAGCCCGGAGAGTGCAAATCGTATAACTTCAACTCCTCTGAGAAAAGGAAAAGGCAGACAACTCTCTTATAGGAAGGAGGGAGGGCAAGCATCATTCTGAAACACACCCCCATCCCTTCCAAAGGAAGAGTTCTACCCTCAGGGACAGGCCAACCTGACCCCAGCCTTCAAGCTTCTCCACTGACCTTGAACGCCGCTGTCCTGTCCCGCCTGTCTGGGAGGTCTCCTCAATTAGCGGATTCACGATCTTTTCAGTCATGTCCGTGAGCACCGTGAAGGTGGGCTCCACGATGAAATCGATAAAACCTGCGGAGAGACAGCGATGCTCCAGGGAAACTGCATTCTCGCTGGGGCCTTTCGGTACTTCCCCCGAAACTGAGGAGTGCTAGCTCTTAAACTCGCCTACACAGGAGCCCCAGATCAGATCGGGGTCTCAGTCACTTAATATATTCCTTGATTTGAATATCGTGAGTCAGCTGTTTCTCCCACAGAATTTTCCTGACTTTTTTTAGTAGATTGTTCCAATCAAGTGCTTAAAAATATGAATTCAACATTCCCAAGTGCTTAAAAATATGAATTCAACATTCCCAATGCAACAAATGACATACCCTGCCTGCCTTCAGTTTATAGGAGACATTAAATGAGCATAAACATGACCCCTAGAATACAAGGAAAGGAACCAAGGACCCCTAGAATACAAGGAAAGGAACCAAGGAGGAGCCCAAAGCAGGGCCCCAGATTTAGCCCATCAATGTATATGTGCTTAAGCCTTCCCACAGGGAAGTACAAAGAAAATCAGGCCCAAATTATGGATTGTAGAAAGATAGCAATCTTTCTACAATCCATAATTTGGGCCTGATTTTCTCTCTCAACATGTCTCTTGCTTCATTCTATTCTCTACCCACTACTCCAGCCATATGGAACTGTTTGTAATTCCCTGGTCTTCCTAGACTGTTTTAAATTTCCCTGCTTAGTATATGCTCATCCCTTGTCTGAAATGCCCTCCCAGCTCCTCCTAGCACACCTGTATTGCATAGCTCCATCTGCCTACTTATCTCTTAGGACCCCACTCAAATGTCACACAAGTCTTTCTGGGCCTAACGGCTCGCACACTGTTTTGCCCCTGATTACATGAAGTACAAAACTACCTTAACACTGTGACACTCTAATGGATTTTGTTTTCATAACATCTTGCCCACCACCAAATATTGGTTCCATGTCTTTGAGAGCAGGTACCATGTATAATTTGTCTTTGTTTTTTTAACATCTATTATAATGTCTAGCAGTGTTCTAAACCTAAAAGGGACTCAATAATATGCATTATTATGAAAAAAAATGAGTACTCAAAACACAAGTAGAAAAAAATCAAATCCTTATTGAATTTATTTTTTGAATGATTCCAGATTCTTTTCAGCTGGAGGGCACTGTGACATTTAATTTAGTGACACTGGGGCTCTCATAGCCAAGGATTTTTATAATGCACATACATTTTGGTTAGTAGCAGTGCAAGCAAAAGTTATCCTTACCACATAGAAAAGGTGCTCAAAAGTTTTAAGAAAGGGAGGAAGGAAGGGAGGAAGGAAAAAGGAAGGAAAGAAGAAGAAAGGAAGGAAGGGAGGGAAGGAGGAGGAAGGGAGGAAGGAAGGGAAGGAGGGAGAGAGGAAGGAAGGAAAGAAAAGGAAGGAAGGAAGGAAGGAAGGAAGGAAGGAAGGAAGGAAGGAAGGAAGGAAGGAAGGAAGGAAGGAAGGAAGGAATCGAGGGTGAGAGGGAGGGAGGGAGGGAGAGGATTAGAAAGCCATTCCCGGAAGCAGGGTCCTGCAGGAGTGGGGCGTCCTGCAGACATCCCTGAGGGAAGTGGCATGAGACTTCCACGGCTGCAGGAAAAATGGGCCTCCTGCCACTGACTCCTTCATCACCTTGGAAAGTTGAGGCCCCTTTTCTTTTGGCAGGGAATGATGGAGACGGTGATGTCACTGTCTACTCTTCCCATGAAACAGCCCATTTTGGGGAGAATGGTGGGGAGAGCAGCTCCATCAGCCCACCAAGCTGCAGCCAGGAGCAGAGTCCAGCAGAATGGAGCCTGGCTCCAGCCAGGGAGGCACTGGGAGCCTCTGCCCTCAAGTCCGGACACCCCTCTCAGGTCTTTCCTTCTCTCCAAAGCCTGGCAAACACGTACCTACTTGCGATTGAGCAACCATGGTCGACTTCCGGTCACACAGAGGAGAAAAAGGCAGCCCCAACTCTGCTTCTCTGTCCCCCTAGAATCACAGGAGGCCACGGTAAATTAAGAGCAGTAGGCCAAGCCACCCAGATTTCATGCAGCAACTTCAGCTGCCACGAAGGCCAGTGGCCTTTATTTTCATTATTACCATTACATTAGGTACCAAGTCCTTATGGGGCCTGCTTCTCTGCATAAGAGACACCAAGAGACCGGAGGCTGCTGGGCTCCATCCTTCCCCCCCACTGCAGAGGCGCCCACTGTGGCACAGAAGGCCTCACTGGGCACCACGGAAAGCGAAGCATCCTGTGGCCTGGGGCCAACATGGCACTCAGAGCCACCACCTGTTTTTCAATTGTCTTATGTTGACACCTGAGGCCTTTCTTGAGCCAGTGACTCCCTCCCAGCTTCCGGCAGTGTTCAAGACACAAATTCAGTCCAGCAGGTGCTGCTCAGTGGTTGAGCATCGACCTGTGAACTAGTAGGTCACAGTTTGATTCCCAGTCAGGGCACATGCTCGGGTTGTGGGCTCGATCCCCAGTGGCAGGCGTGCAGGAGGCAGCCAATCAATGATTCTCTCTCATCATTGATGTTTCTCTCTCCCTCTCTCCCTTCTCTGAAATCAATAAAAATATATTTTTTAAAGAAGAAAAATTCCAACTGGCTAATGTGAATTTCCTCTCCTTTGCCACCTAAAACCACACAAAACTGGTGTGCGTGCTTCTGGGTTCTCAGCCACAGGCCCCAGACCGTAATGAAAAGCGGACTGAGTAAGCAAAGCAGTAAATAATTGCTTGTGTTTGTAGCATTAGACAATAATAAAACGTGATTCACAGTCCCACCAAAAAGCACCGCTGTAATGAGCAGGTGCCATGGAAAGTCTAAGGAATGATGATGGTTTTTAAATCCTGAACCAGAAGCTCATCCCTTCAGTCACACACCCAAGGAAAGGGAACATGTCACCATAATAACGGTGACCACGCTGTGTTCATCCATTTTATTATGAAAGAATCTACTTGGGTTAATGGCTACTGCCTTGGGCTTGACTCTGGCCTTCCTCCCACTAGCTGTGTGATCAAAGAAAGTTTACCTTCTCTCTCTACCTTTCAGTTTTTCAATCCATAAAATTTGGAATAATAATCTCTACCTCATCGGGTGATGGTGAGGATTGAATGAGAAAATGTGTGCAAGTAAATAAAAAGAACTATAATTATTTCCCAATGGGTATCTCTAATATTTAAGTCAAAATTTGAGAAACATTCAGTAACTTTGTTACGTCAAATACACTGTGATTATAATAAATATCACCAATAAATTAATAATAAATGAAGAGTAATAACAACCTGGTTCAAAAACTAGGCCTAGTTCAAAACAATGCCTTTTCTTTCCAAGGCCGGTTATCAAAGAGAAAGAATGCTAGTTCACACACACATATCTATTGAATGGAAGGAAAAGGAATGGGGGTATGAGGAAGCTGAGCAGCGGGGTCACCATGGGTGCTGAGACATCCCAGGGTCTCAGAACAGTCCTGAAGTGGCTCAGTTCCATCTGCACCCCCCCTCCTCCCGTGTGGACATTCCTGGGAGACGATGCTCCTGTTTCCCAGGATACCTTGCTGAAAGCTGCTCTCTCTCTCTCAAGTAGCATGATAAAAATTATTTATGCATATATGCATAACCCATAGACACAGACAATAGGATAGTGAAGGCCTGGGGGGATGGGGGAGAGGTCAATGGGGAAAAAGGGGGACATAATGTAATATTTTCAACAATAAAGATTTAAGAAAAAGAAACTCCTACTGGAAAAAAAAATTATTTACTCCTGAGCTATTTCTGCTTGAGCAGTATGAACAGAAAGAATATTTATAACATACATTGTAGTTGTGCAGGTGGTTGAGTGGCATACTTCAGCTGACACAAACAAAGCCCACTCTTCTCTCTACGAAGCAGGGACACAGGTTGTTTTGCTGGTACATTTAATGGGGGTGGTTTGGAAGAAGGGGTGGTGAATACTAACCACTTGACAAGTAAGAGGTGAGCATTTTTGTTTTCAGTGTGAGAAGCTGCGTTCTTTTATAAAAAAAAATTTTGTTGAATTTATTGGGGTGACACTGGTTAATAAAAGTATAGAGCTTTCAGGTATACAATTCTATAATACATCATCTGTACATTGTATCGTGTTCACCACCCCAAGCTGAGTCTCCTTCCATCACCATTTACCCCCCTTTACCCTCTTCTACCTCCCCCATGCCCCATCCCTAGCATTGGTTTGAATTTTATTACTGAAAAAGTGCATGTTAAACAGCTTATCCCATCACCTTGCCCACACCCACATCTGCATAACACATACATCTTTGAGACTTAATTGAGCTGAGTACACTCAACTATTAAAAGCCCATTTTAAAATAGTGGTCATTGAATTCCCTTTGGAGGACAGACACATTTATGAATGAGGAAAAAATGTGTGGAAAATAATATGAAAAAATATACTTCTACAGGTAAATCCAACTTGATTGATACAATATTTTATATCTATATAACTACTGGTCTTTGTGGAATTATTTATACATTTCTTTCTTTACTATTTTCAACCCATGATAGACCAATTTTTTTATGATATATAAAATACCTAAATGACATCATTAATAAGGTACTTATATATGTTCCTGGTGTTCTTTGACTTCTAGCCTTCACAAGAAATAAATCTATTTTTCAAGACCCGTGAATATTCACAAAAATTGATTGTATGTGACAAATAAATCTCACAATAAAATCCAAACAATGAAAAAGTTCTTTGATCAAATGCTAGAAAGCAAAAGAACCTACCACTGGAAAATTATATAGACAAACACCTCTATCTGAAGCAACTTGGGTAAAAAATAAAATCTAAACTGAAATTACAGAATATTTAGGAAAGAATCATTGTGAACACGGTGCATAGCAGAACCTCTGAGATTCATGATTTAAAAAAAAAAGACAAACACCTAGCCTTGTGTGCTCTCATATTAAACAGGTAGAACACAAAGAAATGAATGAAGTACTCAACTCAGGGACTTAGCAAAAGAACAAAATAAATTCAAATTGAAGAAAAGAATTAATAAAAATGGAAACATCAAATACGGCATTATAAAATTAAAAAAATGAAACAAATAGCTAACTCCATAGAGAAGAAAGGAAAACACTAATATATGTAATGAGAAAATACTCTCAGACACAGAGGAAATTCCAAGAATTACAGGGGACATCTACAAAATATAAAAATATACAGCAATACAGCAGAAATGAACCTCAAGACTTTAACAACATGTATTTTTCAAAAAGGCAAATGTACACTTCATTAAAGTCAATATTTTATTGAAAAGCACCCTGAGGCAGTGGCTTGGATTTTGTAAAATAGGGTTATAAAACTAAAGATGTGCCCAGCCAGCATGGCTCAGTGGTTGAGCATCGACCTATGAACCAGGAGATCACAGTTTGATTCCCGGTCAGGGCACATGCCTGAGTTGTGGGCTCAATCCCCAGTGTAGGTGGGGCGTGCAGGAGGCGGCCGATCAATGATTCTCTTTCATCATTGATGTTTCTATCTCTCTTTCCCTGTCCCTTCCTCTCTGAAATCAATAAAAATATATTAAAAGAAAAAAAACTAAAGATGTAACTTATTCTTTAGCAAAGCCTAAAAGGTCTAGTATCAATACTGAGGCTATGCCCTTATTTTGAAATATAACTCAACTTCCAAATGTAATTTTTTCAAGGATTCTAAGGTCCTGTTGAGAGTTCCCATTTGAACTGTCCAATTTAAAATCTACAGCTAAGAGTAAGGCAACACTTCTCTTATGTGGGTTACTTACAATGGCTTATGACATCTAGGTTAAAATATTAAATCAATAAAAATAATTTACTGAATCATAATTACTAAAAAACCATTCTGGTGCCGTGAGCTAACATTCCATTCCCAATAGGCAAGAAATTCAATATGGCTCTTTTCACATTGCCTCTAGCAAATTTTCATTCAATTCAAGCATATGTATATGCAAACAAGGTTTCCTTTATGGGTAAAAATTTTCAAATATGTAAGTAATTTCTCATATTCACTCTCTCACAATTAAAAAAAGAAATCAATACCTCAAACTTATATGAGTTAGCTATGATCTAACTTTGGCTGCAGATCAAATACTATTAGCTATAGGGGTGTATTGCAAAAGCAGCATCAAAGAAAGCATATGATAAGGGAAGTGGATGTTTGGAGAAAATATTCTCACTCATATTAGAAAAATAGCTTCTGGAAAAATAGCTCAAAATTAGCCCTCGATTAAGGATGAATTTGCAGAGTCATTCTCGTATATGCAACAGAGCCACACCTGTACTTTTCTAGTTCCTCCCATGCCATCAGGTTCTCCTTGAGAACTATTCTGTGAGGCCAAGCAGTGACTGCAAGAGGAAACAGCCATATGCTGAATGAGGTACCTGCCACTGTATCCATATAACAATTTAGGGGTGGATGCGTATGGGTTGATATGCACCATAGACAAAATGAAGAAAATGTAGAACATTTAATGCTGGAAGGACCCTAAGAAAACATCTAGTCTAACCTTCCTTTAAGTTCCACCAACTCCTCCTACCCCCCCCAAAACAAGAAACCCAAATCACAAATAAGACCATTGAGAACTAGAGGAATAATTTGGTTAGTCCCAGGCCACAAACCAGTTGGAATAAAAAAAAACTCCAATAAAAGGCCTTCTGGACTTTAATATGCTGTTAGCTCTAGTCCCACTTCATTTCCAGATATTGTGCACAAGTTCAGAAGAAGAACAACCCTTAGATGCCTTCTACAATTTCTCCATTTAAACTAGAAGCATAAGAATAAGAGTAATTCCCTTCCAAACATCTGAGTAACCAGTAAAAGAGCATATCTCTTGTTACTTTAGGAGACAAAGTTGAGACCAGTGTTAAGTAATATTTTGTGGAATATCAGCTGCCTCTGAATCTATGATGTGAATCTCCCTTCTTGAATTGGTAAGAATTAACTAAATTAACAGCATTAACTTGAATTAACTCTAATTTAGTTCCCACAATCTACATGACATACTGCCTTTGTGAAAAAAAGAATGGGTACTATAATAAATCTAACTGAGAGTGACCTCACAAGGTGATCTGATCATAAATTCCTAACTGGACAGGTCATGGTGGACAGTCACACCCCAGGCATGTAACTTCTTTAGCAAAAGGTTTATCTTTGCCTGAAGCAAGCCCTGTCCATTGTTTCTGTGCATCTAGGTTAACACCTCTTTTCACACTCCTCAGAAGCATAACCACCCTCAAGAGAGCACATAACCTTGTTAACTATCCTGTAATTCCAATCCTCGCCTTGCTTTCTCCCACCTTCATGTAACCTTCCTTACATTCCCTTCTTAATTCCAAGTGTATAAAGGAAACTGCAAAACTGCCATTCTCCAGAGCATTGGAGATTTTGCTCTTGGCAATGGTTGTCAGTTTGACTTAGAGATCTGAACGTTTCTCACATCAACACCTTCAACCTCAGGACCTCACATCTCAAAGCAGATGTTTGTTTTAATGGCAACTCTTCTTGAGAAGATATCAGTCTTTTTTAAAAAAATATTTTTTACTGATTTCAGAGAGGAAGGAAGAGAGAGATAGAAACATCAATGATGAGAGAGAATCATTGATCGGCTGCCTCCTGCACACCCCACATTAGGGATTGAGCCCACAATCCGGGCATGTGCCCCGACTGGGAATCGAACTGTGACCTACTGGTTCATAGGTTGACACTCAACCACTGAGCCACGCTGGCCAGGCGAGAAGACATCAATCTCAGTACAACACATTTATTTTCCTTTCTATCCTTCTACTTTTGTGCACCTTTAAAAACATTTTTTAAAGCAATGTACACCCATAAATATAATTTAAACAGTGGCTTCTAGTGATTTCCTGACCCCAAATTACCACACCGGGCTTTGGAATTTGACAATGTGGTTTGCCAGCTCAAAAGAAACAACCCAACCAATTATAACAGTAAAAGATTAACATCTTAATCCCACAGGAGAATGCCAAACTGGTCAACATTTGGTCGACCCATTAGAAAAATACATAAACCAAAGGGCTCCTCTGATGACATTTTTACAAAACACTGCCACAAGAAACTGCTTTTTCTCTTTTCAAGTAGAAATGGATAGGACAGAAATACCATAATGTTTTGAGAGTCAGAATATAAGTAAGATTCAAATATCACATGACCAGGAGGCAAAAAAAAAAAATCTGCAAACTCTGCCTCCTCAAGAAAATTACTGTGATCTCATAGCATTGCTGAAATTTGAAATTCAGAAACTATCCGGTGATGCAAGCCCTGAGGGGTAGCACAAGGTACCTGTCTGAAGAATTCCTCCAGCAGTGACATCGTCCAGCGATGATGGAGCTCCCACGCCTTCGCAGGGTGGCTAATGTCTGCCGTGTGCAGCATCAGGGATAATGCTTTCGGCTTTTCAATCCTGTAAACCCAAAGGAACCAAGCACATGCTGATCAAGCTCTCAGAACCTTAATAAGAGTTTCTTTAAAAAGCATTAATTTTTTAATCTCTCCCGTTCTCTTGTGTCAAGCCCCACTTCGGCTGAACTGAGGGGAAAGCATCGCATCATCCTACAACTGGAATATCCACCAGCTAGGTCTCCGTGTGTGTTGAGCTGGACACTTCAAAAACGGACTCAAAATGATTTCTGCAATGACTGGCTCATTCAAAAAGACAAAACTCCAAGAGTCACTCACTGACTTGTGTGTGTCACCTCTGCATTGAGTAGATCTTTGATAATTTGGTTTCCTGCAGGAAAATATTTTCAATTCTAACTGGGACAAATTATTATGGCCCCTTTTCTATAGTTCAACCCTGATGAGAATCTGTGATATATGCAATTCTCATGCTTTTTCCTCCGAACATCCCCAGTTACTATGAGACTTTTCGACAAAGTTCTCTGAAGGAGGTACACTTTAAAGAAGCAACGACATGGGCCAGTTCCAGCTCAAACACCTATAAAAAACACAAGTGACACAGACACACTCACGCTTCCGGCTGCTGCAGAGCAGTTTTCATCGCCTTGATCTGTTGGAAATGACAGGACATATCCGTGGCCATCACCATCTCAATTACCAAGGTCCGAAATTCCCTTTCAGGGACACCCCATGGAGGAAAAAAAGGTGAAAGTCAAAAATGGAAAGTAAAAATTAGTTTATTTTTTGCCACTTCCCATCCAAATCTGTTAATTAGTTGGGACATCTGTAATCTAACTTGAGCCTGAAACTGTCTCACAGGTCCCTAAGCTACTCCTGTCTCCTAATCTTCAAACTGGATAATATTGATTGATGTTTTCAAGTTCACTGATTCTTTCCTCTGTCTTCTCCAACTTGCTACTAAGTGAGTATAGTAATTTTTCAATTTAAATATTTAATTTGTCAGTTCTAAAATGTGTTTGCTCTGGTTTATTTTTTCATTCCACTGGTTAAATTTTACTGTACTTTATTACAAGCATATTTCCCTTTACCTCACAGCATAAATATAAGAACTGCTTTAAAAGTCCTACTCTGATCATTCCAACAATAGTTCATCTGAGAGACTGCATCTATTGATTGTCTTTTCCCCTGCAAATAAGTCACATTTTCCTGTTCTTTGCATGCCATTTAGATGGTCACAGAATTTGAGTTTCCCCTTATTTTTTGGCTCTCTCTTTTCTGGGGTTTTAACTCACTAGATAGCAGCTCTAGTTGTTCCTACCCTAGTCTCTCTAGCCAGAAACGCAGTAAAGGTCTTTGTATAAATATGGTTTTAGCCAACTAGTGCTGTTGCCTTGACACAGACTGTCTTCAGAGTGAAGTCACAAAAATGTCACATTCACTTCATCCTGTCACAGTCTCCAGATATTGATACCCCTTCAAAACGTTCCTAAGTTTGTGCACTCTCAAGTCAGTGGGGTTATGTTTGTTTGTTTGTATTTGATCATAGTTTATAGCCGTTGTGTGCAGGAGGACTGGCTTATTAGCAGATTATCCGGTCTGCTGAAAGTGGAATGCCATGTTATTCCACTTTGAAATGCAGTAAATAAATGGTAACATGTTCATCTACAAAGATCCTAAAAGGTCAAATGCACTTATGTATCCAAACAAATCTATCAGATATTAAACTTGCTTTTCTACAAAGAAACAGGAGACTAAGTGTAAGTTATCTTTGGGTTAATGAATCTCTTCAAAGCAGCATACTAGTACATCTCTCCTCACCGTTCCTTTCCTGGCCTCCCCGTCTCATCCTTACCTCCAGTCATCCTTGGAGAGGTTGATCAAAATATTCATTTCCTCATCCTCTTGCAGAAGGCGATAAACTGCACTTAAGTGATGATTTTCCAATACAGACTTGTCGTTGTACAGAATAGCTGGGTCGGACCTGAACAGAAAGCCAAAAAATAATCCGGTACGTTAAACAGTTGAGACTTTTCAGGTTAACTCTTTCAAGCTAGAATACACCATCTCTTTTCCCTGTGTTTAGCAATTACCTTCGTCCCGATGCCATTTATGTCAACAAAAAAAGCTAAAACTAACACTGTAAATGATCAATTGATATACATAGGGTATTTTAATGTCAATATGTGGATGTAAAATAGGTGCCACCCAATCTGAGAACTCTCTGAAAACTGTTCATAAGCAGACCTCCATGATTTTTGCTGGTGGCAGCAAAGATAATTTTTTTAAATGTGGGTCAAGTCAAACTTCCTTATATTTTCTAGAACAACTTTAATGTTTTTATTAATTAAAAGAATTTATTTTATCTCCAATTCTCTGAACACATACCACCTGGCAGGTACAGCTTGCAAGTTCCTCTGGTAGTAGCTTTATCTTAAAATTGCTTATTTTTTGTTAATCCTCACCAGAGTATATTTTTCCATTGATTTTTAGAGAGTGGATGGAGGGGGAAAGAGAGAGAGAGAAACATTGATGTGAGAGAGACACATCGACTGGTTGCCTCCTGCACATGCCCCAACAGGGGCAAGAGATCGAACCTGCAACTGAGGTACATGTCCTTGACCGGAATCGAACCTGGGACCCTTCGGTCCGTGGGCCCATGCTCTATCCACTGAGTCAAACCAGCCAGGGCTGATCTTAAATGTTACAATGCAGAAGCCATACATAGAAAACAGAGTGAAGAATATAAGGATTATATGACAACTGTTAGTCACTTTTTCAAAGACCATTCCACAATTGAATGACAGCAAACACAGAGCTGTATACTATTTCTATATCCTTAATTTAATGAAATCTGAGATTATTACAGCCTATTGGTTTCTCATCAAGGAAGCTGAGTCCCAGAGATGTAAAGTGACTCCACAGAGCCCCAAAGTGGCTAAGAGTCAGGGTTGGGATGAAGGCAAGATCTCTGACAGTAGGGCCATTGTCCCCCAAGATAACTTCCACCTGTCATTAGCCAAACTTTGAAATATACCCAGCACACCTTTAAAGTGTTAGACCTAACATACCATCCAAGGACAAAGGACCTGGTCACAGACTTGGTTTTCAGAACAGGGGGCACACAGGCTGGGATGCTTTTAATAAAGTTCTGTTAGAGAAGGCCAATGTCCACACTTCACTCCAAACCACGCTTAACTGAGCCCACTGGAGTTTTCCCACTCCTATGAAGATACAGCACAAAACATGCAAATCCTGAGGTGAGCCATCTGATCTGGTGCCTGCTAGGTAAGGAAGGCACTAACTGATGTGTGTTTTATGACATTAAGCTATTTCCCGACTCCTGAAATTAATCTCCCTCTGCGTTGTAACGCATTTTGACATTGGCCTCCAGCCATGATCCAGGTACGGTTCTTCCATCCACCTCTCTCCCTTTGGCAGGTGCTACTCTCTGTCCTCAGAGCAAAGTTTCCATTAAACTGCTCTGTGGAATTCCCTGTGTTTAAAGACCTTGCAACGGGACCATGAAGACTGTTTCGCAGCAGCTGAGACTGCTCTACATGAGGAGGAAGGAGGCAGAAAATGAAGCGAACGGCTTAAGTCCTTTTGTCCGCTTCCGTTCTATTGAACACAGATCGGAGGATACTGCTGTCCTTTGTGTGCCCCACAATTAAGTGTCGGGTTCATTAAATACATGTGGATGGATTTATGGACACAAACCGATCTGAACTGTGCACCTGCTCGTTCAGTGAAATCAGCAGGTATTTATTGGTGTTAAACTCGCCCCTCCCCCGTCTTTTTTCTCTTTGTCTTGTCACCTTTCCCCAAATTCTAGCTTCTTTTTTGCTGTTGTTAATCCTTGCTTGAGGATATTTTTCCATTGATTTTTTTTTTAGGGAGTGTGGGGGAGGGAAGAGACAGAAGAGAGAGAAACATCGATCTGAGAGAGACACATTGATTGGTTGCCTCCCACATGAGCCCCAACCAGGGCCAGGGATAGAGCCTGCAAACAAGATATGTGCCCTTGACCGGAATTCAACCCAGGACCCTTCAGTCCGAGGGCCAACCCTCTATTCACTGAGCCAAACCAGCTAGGGCCTCGCTTCTTTCGATTCCTATATCAAGGCCCAGTTAACCCTAGTGTCAGATTCTCTCTATTTCTGCATCTTTGTCTTAAGAGAAGGTAAGTTCTGAGTCCAGGAGAGGGCAAATAAGGTTTCATTCTAAATGCTAATGACAATTGATGGTCCAGCTGCCTGGGATTCTGTACTGAGAGGACTACAAAGGATAAGTCCGTAGCTAGTAAGAAAAAAATACCCAAATTGATTAGTGATGTCTGTGTCAGTCTACAGGTTCAGTGTCGGGCACTTAGACCCGTATTTAATATCCCCGCAGAGCTTTGTTAGGGAGGGTGCAGAAGTTGCCCATGGTGAATGGCCTGCATGAGACATTCACATGGGCAACTTGGTGGTCCTAGCTCCCCACGCCTATGCCGCTGAGCAGAGCAGAGATGGAATTAGGGAGACTGGGATGAGCACCACCAGAATCCCAGAGATTAGAGGGTGAGAAGGCTCAGTTATCGTTCACGTCAACAAAGACACTCTAGTCCTTGCCCGTCCCCACTGATTTAGTCCACATGGCATCTGTGCCTTTCTGCACATTGCTCCAGCTCCTATTAAAAATAGGTAACAAGGAGCTAGCATTAGAAGAGAGATGCATATTAGATGTGAATAAAATACGAGAATTAGGAGATGACTTTACACTCTAAGTCTTGATCGAAACTCACCCAGCTGGTCTCTTGTTTAAAATTCATTTTTCCAGCCCAGCCAGTGGGTGTGGCTCAGTGGTTAGCATCGACCTATGAACCAGGAGGTCATGGTTCAATTCCCCATCAGGGCACATGCCTAGGTTGTAGGCTCAATCCCCAATATGGGGGGTGCAGGAAGCAGCCAATCAGTGATTCTCTCTCATTATTGGTATTTCCATCTCTCTCTCTCCTTTTTCCTCTCTGAAATCAATAAAAATATATTTTAAATTTTTTTAAATTCATTTTTCCAGAAACTCAAAATAGAGCAACCATATAAAAGAAAGGTGACTGATTCCTTGCTGGCTTAAAAACCCTCTCCCTGGCCCCTCTTGCCTCTCCTGCACATATTTCAACGTCCTCACCGGGTCTGGATGTGGAAGTTGTTGGTGGTTCCCGTGTGCTCGTAGTCATGGATGGCAGCTGAGAAGATGATAGCAAAAATCTCCAGCTCCGTCAGCCAGTTCTGAAAGGGAGATTACAGAGCAATCAGATAATGTGCCTCTGACTTCAGCTTACTGACAACACACCCACATTACTGTCTTTCCACCCTGCAGCTGGTCAGCTCTTGCCAGACACATGTTTTTGGAAAGACAGAAATGGTGTTTTTCTTCTGTAAAGAGATGAGGGGACATGTGATTTGAAAACAGCATGCCTGCCCTGGCCGGTGTGGCTCAGTTGGTTGAGTGTCATCCCATGCACCAAAAGGTCACCAGTTCTATTTCAAGTCAGGGCACATGCCCAGGTTGTGGACTTGATCCCCAGGAGGGGGGTGTGCAGGAGGCAGAAAACAATGAACATGCAGACATTCAAAGCCCTCATCACATTCTCTATCAAATTCCAAAGTTCCAAAGTAGATGCAGAAAAAAATTAAAAATTTCAATATGATACCAAGCTGTAAGTGTAACAGAACACCTAATGTCTGCCCACTCGAAGGTGGACAGGTAGAGAGACAGATGGAAAGGTAATGCCTGGCCTCCCACTTTATGCGTGCTAAAGTTTGAAGAGACTTGTCCCATCCACTCCACCAAAACTGGCTGTAGTTCAGTGGTCTTCAAAGTGTGTTCCCTAGACCAGCAGAGTTAGCATCACCTGTGTTTCACAAGCCACCCAGATAGTTCTGATGCAGGGCAGAGTTCGAGAAGCATTTGAAGCTCCCTTAGTGACTTCCATCTCAGAGACTCTATGGGTTCATTGATATTTCCCACCCTTTCTGTAAACCATACCAACCAATGTCCACATGACTGAATACCCACCACTGCGAGCTGCCTTTGGTACCCTCAGCTCACTTTCGTTACTAATTGAATTGATGCTTATCAGTTTCAGTGTGGCTTATTCCAAACGCTGTTTTGACCAATTGCACTGTTATAATAATTATGTAATTAAATATGACACAAGCCAGTAAAATATGAACTCAGAAATAGAGCTATATCCATAGAACCTAAGCTCAATGCGATAGACAGTCACTAAAAAATTGTCAAAATAGGTGAGAGGTCGGCAGAGTGCGGCTGGCTGGATGTTCTGGTCGAGAGCCCACGTGGCTGAAATGAAGGTGTTAGGGGGCCTGCATTCCTTTCTGAAGCTCTGTGGGAAAGTCTGCCTCCAGGGGCATTCAAGGCATTGGCAATTCATTTCCTTCTCACGCTTTCCATTGGCTCTCTCCCTCTTCCAGCTAGCACACTCTTCTGCCACCCCTGTTTACTTTTAAGGATTAATAACCTTCATTGTACCTCCAAAGTCCCCTCTGCCATCTAATGAAACATACTAACAAGTGTGACAACTCATAAGAAGTCAAAGGTCATGGGGGCCAAAATTCTGCTGACCATAAAGACTAATAAAATTACTTGGCACTCTTTAACTAGGATGCCATTTAGAAGTCTTGACCTTTCCCTTACGAATATGATGACATCATCTATGATCAAAAGAACAAGATGCACAGCTTCTCTCCTCTTAAAAAATAAGCAAAAGAAAATTAATGGCACCTTGGCCGACAAATGCAACGAAAGGGGCCAAGGGGTTGCTTTGGAGTTTGGACTCTTTTGACCTAAATCAAAAGCTGACTGGAGCCTGGGGTCTGATTCCTGTCTATGCAATCAGAAACTCTTCAATCCAATTCTGTTCAAGGGTTGTCCTTTAGAAGTGAGCAAAATAAATCTGAAAGGATCAAGTGTCTGCCAGGCATGTGAGCTAAGCAGTAATGAGTGATTTACACAGATCACACTGAGTTGATGTCGAGACCCAGGCATCGCTTTGTCAATGGGATGTTTTGGTTCCCTATGTGTCCCACACTTTATAAAACTGGAATGGTTTAAAGCATTTCCCTCCTCTTGGTTTGTAATGAAAGGTTAGAGTGGCAATGTGCTCTCCATTCATCAGATTGCTTCCCACTACTTTTGTAAGCTTGCAGTGAAAGTTTGTTTTGAGCTGCATTTCGGAGAGAGAGTGGGTGGAAAGCAGTTTCTATATTTAGGAATTATTCTGAATATGGCCTGAATTGATCATAAAAATTCAATGGCAAATAAGCGCAATTAAGAACATTATGCAGTACGTCACGATTATTGGCTGCTACGATATAACATTTACGTTAATGATAACTTGCATTAGCATAAACGCTTGGGAGTTTTTCTTGAGGGCCAAAATAAAAATCTGTGTATAATTCACCTTTATATCTCCAGAGTGCATACACAGTAGGAACTAACTAAATATATGTTGAATAGATAAGTCCAAAGTACATCTTCACATCATATTTCTGATACTTTATTCCGAACTGTCACAGCATTTCTACAAGATAGAGTATTTTTCACCATTTTAGAAATGAGGAAATCCTGACTCAGAGATTCAAGCAATTCATCATAGGTCACAGTCTAATAAGTAATTAAACAAGGATTTCTATCCAACTATATCTAGCTCTAAAGCCCACACTCCTCCCACTGTATCCCATTTTTAATTCAGTGAGAAATTAGACCAAGTCATTCAACATGGCCTTGCTGAAAAGATAATAAATGTGTACTGGGTTTATGGGCTAATGAATAACCATACCCACAGAATGTCTATCTCTGAAGAAGATTTCAAAGTAAAAGGGCATAGAGAGCAACCATAGAGAGCAACCATAGAGACCTGGCTGTTTGTGTAATCCTAGAGTTCCCATCTGTACTCACAGCGACGCCTGTCTTATAGAGGAGGTAGTGCACCGTCTGTGTGACGTCCGCAGCATGCACTAAATTGTGGTAAGGATTTTTATGCTTGCTGTATCCCACTTCCAGGGCCTCCACAAATGAGACGAGTGCTGAAATGGGGATCTGAAAAAGAGTAGTAAGTTTAATGGGCTAGTGGTTTAGTAGCTTTAAGTGAGGAAAAAAACATTACACAGGATCAGCTCAAAAACATGTAGGGAAGAAGGGTATATGTTCATTTATTCCTCAAGCAAAGGTTTGGGTCTTTTATTTCTCGAGAAATAAATGAGCGCGTACTATGCAGTGCATCTCGTTTATTTATGACAAAACATAAAGTACACCGAGATCTTAGGTCATGAAATGATTGCAAAACAAATATAAGCTGTCACCTCCAGAAAACTGTGCCCTTTAGGGAAAGTGATTGTATGTAAGGACACGTTAAAAAAAAAGACATCGTCTGTTATATATGGAAACAGAAACAACCTGTGTCCTTATGTCTGTTACTTGACAATTTATTATAGGTGCCTTGCAATGTGGAATAATATTTCCAATTAGCCTAGTTGCTTTTCTGTCTCAAATATGTATAAATACATCCCTTCTTTTTCTATGTGGCAGAAAGTGAAGGACAACTGCAAAATGTAGAAAATAAGGGCACCCTGATGACAGTCATTGTGTCGTTTTCGGGATCAATACCTTGGTTTGGGGTAAATTATCAAGTTCAGGACTGGAGGAAAAGGAAAGAGTGCATGTTCCTGGAGACTACACATCACATCAGGAAGAAAAAATGAGAACAATTCTACTGGGATGCTTTGCGAGAGCCCATAACATGTTCTTTCTGGAGCCCAGTCTTCCACGCTTCGGCTTTAAAAATTTAAACATGCCTTGCAGATGTCAAAGATCAATTTTCATTTTTGAAAAGGAAGTCCCCAGAAACCTAGATGCTTGGGGCTATTCATGAGCAGTCTGTGGCCCCTGAAATTCATGGAGCTTTGCTCTTCGGACAGTGTCTCAGGCATTCACCGGGTTTTCAAACAGGTTTCTGGTGCAAAATAAATTAAGGACCACTGCCATCAAATATTTCTGGCCATGTAAGAAATACACAGTCCTTTAGAAAGTGCCAAGGCACCGTGCTGTCCAGAGAAGTCAATATTTTTCAGAGAAAAAGGCCTGCATTTTCTAGAGGCTCATCCCTAGAATGAGGGACGTCTGAGAAACATAATACGACAGATGTCAGCCGATGAATTCGCAGGTTGCCTGGAGAACCCGGCCCGACCTCCAGACTCTGCGAGTGAGAGGCTGAAGGGATTGCACACTGGAAACGATTCATGCTCTGCACTTAAGGCGGAAGAATTCATTGGGAGCATGAATGGCCGGGCTATACCAATGACCTGTCAAGATGATTAGTGAGGGTATTTGTCTGCATTTGAGTCAAGTGATGGGAAAAAAAAGTCTGCAGAGGCAGCCGTCCTGCATTCTGTCTCCATCAGTGTCTCCCCGCTGATGGAGGAGAATTTACATGAAATCAGGCTGAAATGAGACCAGTGAGCAGAGCCACGGGGAGTTCTGCTAGTGCAAGCTTCGGGTGGTACTTCCCAGGAAGGCTGGGATCAAAACGTGTGACTCCAGCCTCTCCCTGGCCAAGGAGCCCCGCCAGGCAGGGGAGTAATGAAAAGTTCCCACCACGGAGGAGTCCGTGGCAGCGACTGTCCAGACGTTGCGTCACCAAGTCACCCTGAGAAGTTTGGGGTCTGTATTAAAAGGATTCTCTTGGCCTCAGCCCCCAAATCATGCAAGGATAGGTAAATGTGTGGTTGTTGTTTTTTCCATTAGGCACTGACCTTGAAACGGCTGATCAGATCGTAGCGTGTGAGTAATTCATAGAAAATGAATTTCAGTGCATGGTCCCGCTGGCTTCATTGAGAGAAAAGACATCAAAGGACCACCTGTCCACATCCTACAGGACCAGGCAGAGAGAAAGATGCATTAGTCCACAGCCACTTCCATAACCACCAGTTCCTCCCTGGGGAGTCGGCCTGGGATTTCACACTCACACTTTTTCCAACCTGGCAGACCTACATAGCATTTACTGATCAAATATTAAATAGTCTTATAACTAATAACAGCAGCTATAATTTATTGAGTGCCTACCATATCTAGGCATCATGACCAGTAATAAATACATAATTTATCTGGAAAACCACTCTAAGGGATAGGTTTTATTACTCACATTTTACAGATGAGAAAACTGAGAAGTGACCTCATTTCCCTAAAGCCCCATCACAAGTAAGTGCTGGGGACACACAAACACATGGTCACCCTAAGCTCGGGCTCTGTCCATTAAGCTCTTCCACTCCCTACCCCGGCTGAATTTCAAATTTTTAATTCATTGACAACAACCTTCAGTGCTTCCCTATTCTGAACTTCTCCCCAGTCCCTTGATGCCATCTGCAGACTTCCTCTTAGTCCACAGTTGAGGATATCAACCCACTTTAAAGTGTTCAGAAACACGCACGATATAGAATACAGAACAGCTCCAAACTGCTGAGCTGAATCCAAGGAGAAAGCCTTTATTTCATGGGTCAGAAAAATGTCACCACGTCTGGAGTCACTGACCAGGGGACTTGGTCCTCGAATCTGTAAGTCACCTTACTGAAAAAAGTAAAACTAAGACCTAAGCTGAACACACACCACATATACCATTTTTAAAGTTCAAAGTCTTATTTGTCTATAAATAGCTACACCAGAATATATATAAACACTGCCTGATGTGTCTTTGACTTATAACCAGCTATTTATAAACAAAGGTGTGTTTAACCAATAGGTAAAGCAACGGTCTCACTTTCTCATTATGACAGAGTCTCACTTTCAGTAGAGAAAGTGTGTGGCTGTGAGCTTGACAATAAGGACCCACATGAGGCCACGTGGAGTCCGGGCAGGGTGTCAGATGGTGCCCTGAGAAAAACCTGGGCTACTAGGAACCACTGGCCTGAGTGGCTCTCATCTCAGCCCTCACTGCATCCCAACATCACCCATCCATCCCAATCCTGTCTCTCTCCAAACGTCCCACGGTCAAGTTCATTCCAAGGTCATCAAGGGTCACTCTCGTGGATGCCAGGGCACAGAAAAACTGAATCATTTACAGGGAAAACCAAATTTTTCCAAAAGTACCTCAAACTGGATTGTTTCAATTCATATCAGTGGTAACCTCACCTCCATTTTCAATAATTTCTCCTCCACTATAATAACTAAAGAAATTGCTACAAGTATTGAGCACATTTTTTTGTACCAGGCACAGTGTAAGGTAATTTATCTACATTTGCAAATCCTCACAATTCTGGAAATAGGTGTTACTTTCCTCAGATTTACAGATGGAACCTCAGAGAGATGAAATGAAGTGTCTATTCAGTAGCAGAACCCGGTATTAACTCCTGTGACACCACCTAGCGATAGCCTTGCCGGCAGATGACATTGTAAATTCCATAAATATAAGTTGTAACCCAGGCCTCATAAACACCCCAACAGGGCCCAGACCATAGATGGTGGGGCAATTTAAGCTTAACCCAAGAACTGAACCTTCACCCTGATAACTATAATTGGCATTGCCATGACATCCATTCTCTGACAATTAGTCCTAAAGAAAAGTCCTCTGACTACTCAGTAGGTGGGACAACATTTTGTCATGTGTGACAATTTTTAATCCTATTCTCCAGAATGAATAAAAACAAGAGAAAGGCTACTCCTGGAAATAAAGAGATTATCATAGCAAGAAGCCCAATTTATTCTGAACATTAGGACTTAGAGAGATGAGAAGATGAGTAAGTAGACAGCAGGGTGGATGTCCTCTCGGGCCCTCCTTTTCAGAAGGCTTAGCCTTGATTCTCAAATTGTAATGTTCTTCAGAGCCACTGGGGGTGCTCAGGGAAAATGCTAATTTTCAGGCGGGGGACTCTGCAAAGTCTTAGTGTGGGGTGTGGAATCTGCATTTAACAAGCACCTAGTTTAACTGTTTTAAACCAATCTTCCTCTCTTACCAAACTTGGTTCAAGGACCATTCCCGTGGAGAACTGCATAGACTTCCTAACAGTCTGACTTTACGTAAAGGAAGCCCTAGCTGCCTCATTTCCTCCCACTTTAAACCTGGAGTCTCTCCAGGATGTCCCTTCTGCAGTCACACAAACAGACGCCCTTCTAAAGAACAGAACACGTCTACATTCCCAGTAACCCCACCTCAGAGGGCTCGAGAGAAAACACCCCAGATTAGAAGCTATTGAATGGGAAACATAAGAAGAACAGAAATGCCACATATTTCAAATTTAGAGATGGGCGGTGGTTAATTCTTCTATTACTTAAATGTTACTTTATGCCATGTTCTTACATTAATCACAAAGCTTAACATGACAGTAGCCCGATGGTTATTTTATGGACTTGTATTCTCTCAGTCCTTGGGGACATTTCTGTAATAGAAGAAAACAATATGATCCCATATTAACTGCTGGCAATGAAGTGAGATAACCTTTTTCTAACAGGCACAACATTTTAAAAAGCAGGAAAAAAAAGTATCAGTGTGATCTCTACAACTCACCTCTAATCCACTGCAAATAAAACAGAGTCTGGGGAAGCAGAAAAATATTACATTTTTAAAGGCCTTGAACTTCCCCAGTGAACAGGAGATAAGAACAAGAGAAAAAGCTGTTTTAGCCTTGTGCACGTATCAGCAATACTTGTGGAGAAGGATAGCAATTCAGAGAGTTAGTACTTACTTCTTGTCTGAATCATCTAGGTACCCTCCCCTCAGAAAGACATGTGTGCATTTGAGAATCGCTTTTCCCTAAGCATAAAATAACAATCGTGCACATCACAGGTTGTTCCACATTTCCTTCAGTTATTCTACATAGACAACATGCTCCAATTTGGAAGACATATTTTCATAAATTTCTTAGTGCCTGTATAATCACCTGTATTTATGTTCCCAATAAAGGAAGGAATTAAAAATAAAAGATGCTTTTAATGTTCCTAAGACTCACTCAATGTTTCAGGTTCAATTATGAAAATCAATGCATCTTCACAGTGGATGTTATGAAACATCAAATCTTATGTGAATTGATTTTACTGATTAAATGGGAAATGTCACTGTAAATCACACTGATATATTAGGCATTAAAGTGGGAGTTGAATAGGAGTGAGAGAAAACGTGTCTCCTTGCTGTATCCTTCTTGAGTATCCTTCCTATTCTTACGATAAGCTGAGAAGAGATATTTAATTGTTAAGGACAGATACTACACTTGATCTTAGCCAAAAAGCCAAGAGGCAATTCACCTGTTAGAATGGCTATTATCAACAAGACGACTTATAACAAGTGTTTGAGAGATTGTAGAGAAAAAGGAACCCTCATACACTGCTGGTGGGAATGTAAATTGGTACAGCCATTATGATATGAAGGTTCCTTAAAAATAAGAATAGAGTTACCACATGCCCCAACAATCCCTCCTCTGGGTATCTACTCAGCCACAAGAACAGATGAAATACTGCCATTTTAAACAACTTGGTTGGATAATAAGAATATCATGCTAAGTGAAATAAGTCAGTTGGGAAAAATCAAGAACCATATGATTTTACTCATATGTGGGATATAAAACTGAAAGCAACAAACAAACAAGACAAATAAACAAACAAAAACTCAAAGACAAAGACAACAGTATTGTGATTACCAGAGGGAAAAGGGAGTGGGGAAGAGAAAAATGGTTAAAGAGGGTTAAATATATGGTGATGGAAGAAGACTAGACTTTGAGTGGTGAACACACAAGGAATATACAGATGACGTAGTATAAACTGTACACTTGAAACCTATATAATTTTATGAACCAATGTCACCCCAATAAATTCAATAAAATTTAAAAGAAAAAGTTACAGAAAATGGAGAACGGAGGCAAGAGAAAATAACTATGAAATATATAATCAAAATGGCCCTAAAAGACTTTTTCTTGACGTTATGTTGATCAAGAAGCACTCCCGATTCCATGAATGGGTAATTTAAGTTATATTCTGAAAATAGCATCAGGTTTCAGAGAAAGACAAGAACAGCTTTAACCATAGTTAGAATGCTGGGACATCCCTGAGCAAGTGGCTGCAACGCCATGTCTAGATACCATGCAGTGTCAACCAGCCTAGGGATCCTGGGCCTTAGCACAGACCATCCTCAAATCCACAAGCCAAATCAGCTTCAACTCAGCTGGGATACCCTCAGACCAGTGGGTGTGAATCAGCGCACACCTAGAGGAATACATCTGCTCTGGGACTCTTAGAAAAATTCTGCGCAATTCCAAGAGCTTGTCTCCTTGGGAGTAATTCTACCGGTTTTAGACCATTTAAACTCAAACATCTGCATGACTTCAAATGGGACTTTGGGGCTCAGTGAGAGTCTAGGGAAAACAGTAGAGCATATGGAGAGGGTCAGGGCTGTGGGGCATATGCCCATGCCATTATCGATGGCTTATTGTATACCTAGAACTCTGGTATCAAACCTTAGTCCTGCCCCTAATTAACTGTCTTTTTAAAAAAAAATCTCACTGAGTCTCAGTTTATTCATCTATAAAATGGACTTAGGGTAGGAAATCATGTAATGGTATAATAATGATCACCAAAGATCCTCGTGATGATCAATATTTATAACCAGATCAAATTTGATCTTTTTTGGCCAAAGTCAAAATGAGCCCATAATGAAGTGACTCCAAGGAAGTAGAGAAATATGAAACCCACAGAGTTTGATTTAATAAAAAAAAAAATTTAGCAAGATGAAGGCTGAAAAGATAGTGATACCATTTAAACAGATAAGTAAAAGATAATAAAAGTTTTAAAAATCAGGAATGACAGGGAAATCTAAATGAACTATAAATGGAAGTCTCTTATTTCATAATTACAAGTGTAATTGTATTTTTATAGAGTATCATGTACATTGTAATACTTTTTCATTGGTATTACCTTTAATGCTTCTATAACCACTGCTGGGTAGCTCAGTCCAACCATGTTTGATGTACGTCTATACATTCTGGCAAAGTCAGAGAAGGAGAAAATGCAATATTACATCTACAAGTATTGACAAATAATGAGAAGTCATGTCATCTGGCGACCCAAGGCACCTAACATTTCTTTTGTAATCTTTTTCATAGTCACTCAAGTGGCCTAAGTGTAAAATTCAAAAGAAATTAACATAATCCCAAACATATGAACTGTTGGAAACAAAAAAGAATGAATCTGTGTGGCTCAAGTTGGAAATTATATGATTAAAATTCTGCCAGAAGAGAATTCTAGTACAACATAGAGAGTATGCAATGTAGAACTTTAACCTGGACAATGAGCTCCTATGGGCAACCCATTTAGAAGAGCTGTTCATTAGAACTGCTAAAAACAAGCAGAAAAACGTCCAGGGTGAACTGTGAAATTCTAAAACCTTTAATTGTACAATAAGGATTACAGGAAGAATAAACCCATTTTTATAATAAGGATTACAGGAAGAATAGATCGATTTCTGGAATCTCTGTCCAGGGAAGGGAAGCAATGTAATTTCAAAGAACAAAACCAGTTAGGGCTAGGCAACCCATTTAGAAGAGCTGTTCATTAGAACTGCTAAAAACAAGCAGGAAAACGTCCAGGGTGAACTGTGAAATTCTAAAACCTTTAATTGTACAATAAGGATTACAGGAAGAATAAACCCATTTTTATAATAAGGATTATAGGAAGATAGATTGATTTCTGAATCTATGTCCAGGGAAGGGAAACAATGTAATTTCAAAGAACAAAATGGCTAACAGAATTGGAAAGTTCCAAGGGGAACTGGAGCCCTTTCAGTGAACTGCCCTCCTGGGTCAACAAGCTGTCCCTGACCTGTCCCAAATGCAGACATCCTCCACATCTGTCAAAGGATATCCTTCTTTAAAAGTGGGAGACTGGACTCAACTCGGTTGACAAAAAGAATCTGAGCCAGAGGCAAAAGCTTGTCCTAATGGTGCTACGGAGAGGAAAGTCTCTCATTCAAGACTATCTGTTTGCACCCAGGATTTTCAGTATTTATAAAGACACCAAAAGTACATCAAAGCAAATCTTCCATTTTTGGGGAACAGGTGTTCCTCGTGCTGCTTTGGTTATCGAATGAATGACAGTTGTCTTTACCTCTCCACGAATATCCCAGCCTGCACTGCATGCACGATGCTCTTGAACCGCGGCTTCTCATCGCTCCTCCTGAGCATCATCCCCATCTGCCGCGTGAAGGTGGAGGCCAGCCAGTCTCGGACCTCGGAAGGCACCGCATCTGACTGGATGTCACTGAGCTCATCCTCCGTATCCAGGAGTCGCCTGAACACAAGAAACACAACCGGACACAGACAAAACCTGAAGTGAGAGCTCTCTGTTCTGAACAGCTGCTCCTCTCCCCCCATCTGCAGACGCAGGTGCAAAGAAACCAAATTAAATCAGCCACAAAAAAATGCAGCACCTTTTGGGTAAGGTTTGTGAGAGCTCACCATTTGCCTTTCAGAAATGTCTTTTCTACAAGTTATATTTCAGGATGGCTCTCTCTACCAGCCTGGACAAGGAAACTGAGTCAGAGAAAGTCACACAGAGTCCCTCTCAGGCTCTGTGGGTCTCAGACCCACTGCACTCAGAGCACCCAGTATCCTGATTCCTAGGTTTGTGGAATTTGAATGGAATCTAAACCTTCCATTTAACAATGCACAGGGAGGTTTATTTCATAGATGGGCCTTGTGGTATTGTTGGGTTTTTTTAATTGACATTTAAAGACTTTGTCATAGACAACAGTAATGCATCATAAACTTTCCAGTTGCTACGAGACTAGATCTTAATTGTTCTCATCACAAAAATATAATGATAATTATGTGACATGACAGAGGTCTTAGCTAATGCTGCGGGTTAATCATACTGTGATATAAAATGTATCAAATCAACACATTGTACACTTTAAACTTACACAATGTTCTGTGCCAATTATATATCAATAAAAGTAATTTTTTAAAAAAGAAAAACTAATAGACTATAAAGTATTACTCAGACCCTAACAATGTCAACTGATATTCTCTGGTTTGATAGACCACCACAGAAACTTAGATGTTTAAATTCAAGCAAAATCTCCCAAATAAACAGTTCTGTATTTGAGCACAGACATTTAAGTCATCTGTCAGGTGGACTTAGCTGATATTTTAAACTTGTTCATAGGTCAGACCACTAGAACAAAATATAAATATACTAAGTTACATCAAATTTAGAATTGTATTTTATACTTATAGTAAGCCCTACTAAAAAGGAGTAAAAACTGGTGTTAATAAAAAGATTTTTTTTCTTTAAACACATCAGTTGGGGAAAGGGAATAAAGTGTGTATCATTTGGGGGGTGGGGGAAACTATGATATCAAATTTCCTTAAATTAGGAACCAACCATGTTACAAAAACTAAGCCACAAATTCTTAGATGACTGGGAAATCAGCTAAGAATCATCTCAGACTGGAATTTGGCATAGAAATGTAAGGGCGCACAAATACTGACAAAGGAGCCTATCTGAATTTTTAAAAGAAGATTTCATATTCATCATTTCAACTTTTCTTTTCCAAAAGAAAAGCAATTTTATTGTTTTCAAATGCATTTAGTAATTGGAAGCATTTTAATACTTTTGGATAATTCAAGTGCAGAGTCAGCCAAGAAAAATCAATGTCATACTTACTGAAGGAGAAACACGGGGTGCTTAAGAGAACAAATGCTTCTCCTTCACCCCCAGGCCCTCCACGTACAGACAGATACTGTGAGCTGGAGTAGAACCATAACATTTAGACTGAACCTAACGATATGCAATGATCATAGTAGAAGCCTACATTTGATAGAAAATCTTACCCGATTTTTACAATGACCTTTTCCCCTATTACATGGTCTCACTCCAGTGTCATAATGGCTGGATGAGATAAGTTCTATCAAAAGCTCCTTTTGATAGATGAGGAGGTACAGAGAAAATGTGAGCTCAAATCTACCCCATTTGCTTGTGGAAACTAAAGCTCCAAGACCGGTCATTTGAATGCTACCCTGTACATGCCATGGGGGACAATTCAGAAGGGCCATTTAATGGAAAAGTCACCATCAGTGCACTAACTTCTTGTCATTTTTACCTTACCTGGTTTCATCGATGTATACAGACTCAAGCACTGTAGCTGCATATTCCAAATTCTTCTTAAGATCTACCACTGAAGCCTCCCCTCTCTCTAACTGTTTGACCAAAGAGCGTAACCTAAGGGAGGAAAAGACATAATTCAATTAGAATAAAGGAAACAAAGAATGATCCTACAATTACAGTGACACATTTTAGAGTCATTCAATATTTTTATTTATTCCAATATATTGTAAAGGAAGATATTAATCTAATAATGGAGCTGGCCAGTATATCTCAAGGAGCAAGTTATAAAATAAATGCACACATTTTTATGAAGCAAGAATAAAAACGTTCTCATCTACCAGGCACTGACCACCCCCAACACTTTCCAGCTACCTTTTATGTTTAAGAGTTCCCTACATTATCAATGGTTTTGCAGCTTCTCTGATTTTAATTTTTGTTGCCCTAACTGGATGCAGTAAAGCATGACCAGCAACATCATCATCAGGTTGAGATTCTGCTATGTTGACAGTATTTTTTTCACAGGGACTGTGGAGAATAGCAGCCTCCTGGCCCACGGGTCTTCCAAGACAGCCAAGCAGGTCTAAATCGCCAGAATAATCTTAGAGGGCTACAAAGGTAGCCATGAAGGCAAAATAGCTCACTGGACAGGAAGGATGCCTCTAGGAGCAGATAAATACCCTAGTTGAAAAACAAACAGGAGGATGGGTGATCAACCTAGGAACTGAGGACAAAACCTTCCCCGCTGCTAGTCAAGACTTCCAGAGGGTATAAGAGAAATGATAAAGCATGCTCTCCTCGGAGAAGGACTTAGTATGTAGAGCCATAAAATGCCAACAGATGATCAAAGTCCAGTAACTAGGAATACTAAATACCACAGTGATTAGGAGATAGGACAACACTTCAGACAGACAAACAGCAAAAAAAAACAAAACCAAAAAAAAAAAAAAACAGAAACTTTGAGGACACTTCACAACAAATTGGCTATGCAATTCCAGACAAATTATTATTATATTTTTTAATCCTCATCCAAGGATATGTTTTGATTGATTTGACAGAGAGAGAAAGAGAGAGAGAGAGAGAGAGAGAGAGAGGTATTATTTGCCCCCCGTAAATACCCCAACTGGGGATTAAACCCACAACCTAGGTATGTGCCCTGACTGGGAATCAAACCCGCAAACTTTGGTGTATGGGACAACTCTCTAACCAACTGAGCCATCCAGCCAGGGCAGGCAAGTTATTTAATTTCTGTGAGAGTCAGCTATAAAATGGAGATCCAACCAACAAATCTCCTAGATTGCTATAAATGTTAAATCAAATTGATATTAATATAGTCACATCAACCATGTGACCCACTGTCGGTTTTTCCCCATCTTTATTGAGATGTAATTTACATATCACATTTTGTAAGTTTAAGGTGTACAACATGATGATTTAATACATGTATAGATTGGAAAATGATTACCACAATATAGTTAGTTAACACATCCATCACCTCACACAGTTACAATTTTTGTGTGAATATTTAAGATTTACTGTCTTAGCAACTTTCACATAATACTCAAAACTAATACTTGCTAACTAGTCATCATGCTGTACATTAGATCCTCAGAACTTATTCGTCTAACTAGAACTGTGTGTTCTTTGACCAACATCACATTTACTGGTTGTTTTTCATAAAAGGCAATTGTTATCATTACCATCATTGCCATTATTTGGTGACCTCGATCATCATAGGCAACCAGATGAGAAATACTGTAGCAGGACACTTAAGATTACCATCAAGTCTCCATTTCCCAAGGCTGAGCCCACCTTCCTGACTTCAAAATCCTCTGACTTGTATTCACAAGAAAGAAGACTTAGACTTCTTGGCAATATGTAAACTACTCCCCTGTAGATCCACATGAAAATGATCCATTAAAATAATAAGGAAAAAGTCTGGATCAACCTCAAAATGTAAGCAAGGGGTCATCCATACAAAAGAAATTCCCGGGAATGTCAATGATGTAAAACACAGAGAAAGTTCACTTGAATCACCATCTGACTGTGAATCTCTAACATGCAAAGGGAAAGATGCAAAGCACACCCACAGAGGCCTCTGCCCCCTGGGAGGTGAGGTTGGCGGTGGCTCCCATTAGCAGCGTTAGGAAGTGCTCTGGGTTTCAGAGGCAGCATAGGACAGGTTGTTGGCACAGAAGGGCTTGTAGTCACTCACACACCGTAGACAGCCCGCCTGCCAAAGGATGGCAGACTGCAGCGGCCAGCCCTGAAAGCTGCTCCAAAAAAGGAATGGAAGCTCTTTAGCAATAGCATTCCTGGCTACGTCTGCCTCTCATTTTCACTCTCACCTCCAAGAGCCCCACTGCCCTCCAGGTTGTTTGGACTGGCAACTGGCAAAATAAAACAAGGGTAAATTTAAACTTTTCTATTTCTCCCTTCATTTGGGGCTTCAGGTTCCTGCCAGGAATGTCCATGAATCACTAATAGGGCCCATCTCAATTCTCAAAACCTAAGGGCAAAGGACAAAGCATTAAAAAATGAAAATGGAAGGCTAATAGGAGTAAGAACCAGATGGTCCTATCTGCTGGCAATAGGGCTTCCATAATAGCAAATATAAGCAGCTTTAATCAAGGAAGTTTTCCTAGACTGAAGAAACACCTTGATAAACAGATAAAAAGAGATCAAATACAACCAGGAAAAAGATAAATGAAAACATCTAACGTATGCCGTTCTAATTTTTTAATTCAAAGAATAAAGAAAAGAACTTGAAAATCTTTGAGAAAATAAAATACATTATTTAAAAGTAATGAAAATTCAAGCTGGCCACAGACTCCTATACTGCCAAATATCAGAAAGTAATTTAACAACAATAGCAAGTTTTGAAAATAGTATGGTATAATTCAGGATATCTATATCTATATTTCATAGAATTGCCATGTATATGTGAACCCATCAAGTGTATTCTCAGGTGTGGACAAACTCAAACTTTCATCATTAAAAAGCTTTCCAGAAAACAAAGACGTTAAGGCATTCTCTATGCCAGAGGTCTATCCTCTTTCAAAGGGGATAGATTTATGGCTCTCCAATTAAATGGACTGTGGATTCACAACATAGATTTAACCTAACCACCCTTTACAAAATAGACAGTTTCAAAGATTAAAAAGAAGTGGCACATGGCATATAATGCTAATTATACAAGGACAAGTTCGCGTGAAAATGACTGACACTTCTTTTCCTAAGACAAGTTCCTATTCCTACTATATATGCTCCTATGTCACTCTTTTTATTATGAGTTAAAACCATTAAAAATATTTACTGTGTGTAAAAACCACATATTTGAGACAGCAGGAACCAAAGCATCCTCCGTCAAATTCTCACTTCACTTGTATTTCATAAAAGTGCTTTGAACTTAGATTGCTACCACCCGAGTGGAGGGGATAGCCAAAGGGAAGCCCTGTGGAACCAGAGTCGATTCCCAGGGCCAGGGCATGACCCCAGGCTAACACACCTGCCACATGCTGGGCACCTAGACATGCCCAGGAGTACTCAGGTACACACACACACACACACACACACACACACACACACACACAGGAATGAGGGGGTCAGGCACCAGTGTCATTCATTTCTGAAGGAGCCGCTTCAAATCCTGACCCTTTACTCTATTTCAGCGGTTCTCAACCTGTGGGTCGCGACCCCTTTGGTGGTCGAACGACCCTTTCACAGGGGTCACCTAAGACCATCCTGCATATCAGATATTTACATTACGATTCATAACAGTAGCAACATTACAGTTATGAAGTAGCAATGAAAATAATTTTATGGTTGGGTCACAACATGAGGAACTGTATTTAAAGGGCCAGAAGGTTGAAAACCACTGGTCTATTTGATAAGACAAAGGATGCTATGTAAAAACAAATCACAGTCAAACACTGTATAATTAAAATGATCACGAGCCTTAGCCAGTTTGGCTCAGTGGATAGAGCGTTGGCCTACAGACTGAAGAGTCCCAGGTTTGATTCCGGTCAGGGGCACATGCCTGGGTTTCAGGCTTGATCCCCAGGAGGGGGTGTGCAGGAGGCAGCCAATCCATGATCCTCTCTCATCAGTGATGTTTCTCTCTCTCTCTCTCTCTCCTTCCTCTCGGAAATCAATAAAAATATATTAAAAATAAATAAATAAAATGATCATGAACATTAAAAAACCCCACTCCTGGGAAAGTACAACATTGGGGACATCATCAAGTCATGAAGAGCCTCATATCTCTTGTGATCCGGCCACCAGAACCCTAGAGAAAGCGTCACTGTGAACCCCTCAACATTTCAGATCAGCAGCCCTGAAATCATCTGCCCCAGAGAGTCCCCCACTTTGTGTCACAGTGAGCAGCAGTCAACTGCGGGGGGTTCCCCTGATGTGGTCACCAGTAGAGCCACACCTTGGGCTCAGCCACATGTATGTATCCAGTGTGCAGCTCTGACCCAACAGGAAGCTGGAAACACTTCACCAGTGGCTTCAACTATCCCAGAGAAGAAATGACACAGAATAAAGTACCTTTGGATGCGTAAATGGTACCAAAAATTCAAGTCTACTCCCATCCTTCTAGCTTATGAGATGAGCAGAAGATTCTACCAACACCTTGGCAGGCAGTGAAGGGAGCCTTGGACAACACCCAGACAACACTCACCTCTCTTTAGTCAAGGACAACTAAACAGGGAAAAAAAATCTGTGAAAAGACTCGGCAATACAGATGCAGAGAACAGACCACTCAAAATGTAGACAAAGACACACTTCTGAAAAGGAAATTCACCAAAAGAAACAAAAATAAATTTTAGGGAGCATCTGTCTGCTTTGTGTTCAATTAAATTCAAGAAAGCAGATCTGTGAAACAAAGGTGAAAGCTGAAATCATAATGTAATAAAAAGTGAACATATTGAGAAAGACAAAATGAAAAAGAAAAAAATTATGGCAATACAAAAACTATATAAACTTTTTGAAAAAAGTAAATGGTGTCCGGCCCGTGTGGCTCAGTTGGCTGAGCATTGTCCCATGCACCAAGAGGTCACTGGTCCGATTCCCTATCAGGGCTCATGCCTGGGTTTGGGGCTTGATCCCCAGTGGGGGGATAGGTTGCAGGAGGCAGCCGATCAATGATTCTCTCTCACCACTGATGTTCCTATCTCTCGCTCCCTTGCCCTTCCATTCTCTGAAATTAATAAAAACATATTTCAAAAGTAGTTTTTGAAAAGGCCAATGTCCCCAAGGACAGGTGTCATGGTAAGCTGGAGTCCATGCATCTAGTTTTTTAATACCACTCACAAAGATTTTTGGTCTGTACACCTAAAGGAAGGGGAAAGTGAGAAAGGGAGGGGAGAGAAAAGAAGAGACACAACAATAACAGTAAAGTTCCTCTTCTGAGTGAATGCTCAGACTTTCCAGCACTCCATCCATTGCTGTCACCGAGGCTGCCAAGTGATAGTTTCAGTAGAGACGTGCAACACCATTTTAGGAATAGCTTATGCTTTCCAGCCTTGGCGGGATGCCTTCCTGTTCATCTAATGTGTCACTTCATTGTGGAGGAGCCATCGCACCTTCGCATGAGTCTTCCATTTCCCCAAATAACCTCTGTGCTTTCCATGTGCTTCTTTGCTCCAAGGCAGACAATGAAAGGTTGCATCACTTCAGTTCTCTGAGCCCTAAGTCTAGCACAAGTCCTGCAGCTCCCTCGATCCCATGCCAGTGTTTGGGATGCATAAAAGTGTTGGAAGAGAGGAACAAAATGAGAAAAGGCCTCAACTCTGTATTTTGAAATTTGAAAGGCTGTTGGAGTAGAAGAACGTCTTCCCTGCCACCATCCCACAAAGATCATTTCTAGGACCAATGGAGTTGGCTTGATTAGGAAGCAACTTTTGGACTCAACTTCACAACTTCAAAAACCCTACAATGGAATAAGCACTGTTCCGACCCAAATGAGGTCTTGATAACCCTGCAACACTATGCCTTGAGAACATATATATTTGCCGAGTTTTAGACACCACGAGAATGAAATCATCAGAGAAGCACAAGCAAAAATAAACTGGGACAAAAAACCAGGAAGCATACTTTCTGCATCTGTCGCTTCTGCCCAAGGTTGTTCCCTCTGAGGATGGATGAGCCGCTCGTCAAATGCCCGTGTGACGAAGGACGGCTATTGTCTCTCACAGGCTTTTGTTCGGTTTGAAAGAATATGAGAGGGAACTGGGTCCTTCAGAGCACTTCCCTCACATCCCAATGAATCACACGTCCTAAAAACTCATTTGAATAAAAAATCACCGTTGCAGTTCCTCATATCCGTGGATTTGTAAGCCAAAGGCGTCTCCGTGTACTTTTCACACACCTGTTTCCTCCATGTCACTCCCATCCCCTGCCGCTTACCGAAATGCCATAGAAAGCAAATTAAAACAACTCCCCCAACTGCAGTGCCCAAAGGGACGTTCAGGCTTGTGCTTTAATGTCACCCGTGATGCCATCTGAGTATTTTTCTGGTGATCTGTCGGTTTCTATAATCAAGATGGCTGCACTTGCAACCCTCATTCAACATTTACCGGTGCTTTCTGTGTACAGGCACTGTGACAGGCTCTTGAAATACAAAGGGGGGAATTGCAGTGTCTTCCCTCCATGAGGAAATACAGACAGCCAGTCCACACCTGCCGTGCAGCACAGCAAGCGTGATGGCGGTGGTGGGACAAGGGTGCTCAGGAAGCACAGAGGAGAGGAATCTCCAAACAGGAAGGCCCTTTCTAGAGAAGGTGACATCAGAGCTGTCTTGAGGCCAGATAGGCATCAGCCAGGAAAGCAGGATGGGAGGGAGAAATGGTGGACTGTGCACTGAGAAAGCAGCCTGAAGACTGTGATCCATCCAGAAAACTCCATGGATGGCTGGAACTCGGGGCTATGTGAAGAGATACAACTTCAGAAGACGGCAGGAGCCACACCCTGGTGGGCTTGGCATGCTGAGCTGAAGAAATGTAATTTCTCCTGAAGTAAGGGGGAGGCCCTGGAAAGTTATTAAATGGGGCAAGGGGGTGGCATAATAAGATTTGCATTTTAGAAACACCAACCTAGCAGCAGAGTAGAGGAATGCAGGCACTTAGTGAGGGGGACATTCTATATGTTTTGTTACAAATAGGTTTGTCTGATACCTGAACAGTGCAGCACAAATATTATGTCTCATGTGTTAATAGGCTGTTGCATGAATTTGGTGGTAGTATGGATCATTGCGTTCAGTAATTTCTGGGAAAGGACTTGTTTTGGGCACGTGGTTTCCTGATTTAGTGGCCTTTAAACCGAAACAGGAACACCAACAAAAATAATGACTGGCAAGAAGAGCCTAGTTATACAACTTGTACCTTTTGTGAATGCCATAAATAAAAGAAAAATGTGCTTCTATGATACCCAAGTACACAAGCTTAAGGCAGCTGTACAAATAGATTTAAATAAATTATTGGGCTGTAATTAATTTTTCACTTAAGAAAAAAATATTAGATTCATATATACATTTTATATACCTTTCATATAAATTAATAACCAGTTAAAAATGAGTAAGATGGCCCTAACCAGTTTGGCTCAGTGGATAGAGTGTCAGCCTGTGGACTGAAGGGTCCCAGGTTTGATTCCAGTCAAGGGCATGTACCTTGGTTGCGGGCACATCCCCAGTAGGGGGTGTGCAGGAGGCAGCTGATCGATGTTTCTCTCTCATCGATGTTTCTAACTCTCTATCCCTCTCCCTTCCTCTCTGTAAAAAATCAATAAAATTTTTAAAAAATAAATAAGATTATTAAAGATTTTAAACAAAATCATTAACAAAATTGGTGCAATTGAACATGTTCTGAACACTTCACCCAGTTGCAGAGTATAACATTCTCTTCAAGTGTACCAGTGACAGTTAGCAAAATTGGCGACATGCTGGGTCATAGCAAGAAGTCTCAACAAATTTCAAATAATTGAAATCATACAGATAATGTTCTCTGACAACAGTGAAACTCAACTTGAAATTAACAATAAAAATGACTAGAAATATTCTAAATGTTTGGAAATTTAGAAATATACTTCTAAATAATGTTGGGTCAAAATTAAATTAGAAAATAATTTTAAATGTTAATGAAAATGTCCTATATCAAAACCTGTGGCATGCAGGTAAAGCAGTGCTTAGAGGGAAATGTATAGCCTTAAATAAATATATTAGAAAAGGAGAACATCTGAAAATATGTTATTTCATTAACTATCTCAAGAAATTTAAAAAGAACATGTTAATCTAAAGAAAGTAAAAGACAGCAAAAAAATAAACACAAAAACAAAACTTAACTAAGTAGAAAACAAACTTATAACAGAAATAATCAATAAAGCCTAAATCTGGGTCTTTTAAAAGCTTAATAAAATATGCCCCCCCCAAAAAAAAGAGAGAGAGAAAACTACTACACATCCAACAGACATTCAAAAAAGTAATAAAAGAATATCATAAATAATTTTCTGCAGATATAGCCCTTCCCTCACTAGATCCAGCTGGTATATGTAAGGATGTGCATAAATACTTTAATATTAATACATGCACAACATAAGTAGGCAAAAAAATCTGCCACAAGGAAAAATTAAACAGCAAATAAACACTGCTTTTTAATTACTCGCTTCTACATGTGATTGTTCCATTCCATTAGCATGAACCTGTTCAAGGGTATCACTACATGCTCTCTTGGTTGCTGTGGATTTTCTGGTAAATAGTTGCATTCCTTTTGTTTTCATGAAGCTAGGCCATGGAGCAAGCCTGCATATTCAGTCTTCTCCTAGCTTCTGTTCTACACGGTAAATTTCCTTTCAGGGTGCGTGTTTGTGGGTGTGAGCGTGAGTGAGTGTGCACATGCATGCCTACTCATGGACTGTGAACCCTAACCAGAAAGTACTGTTTGGTGCCCCCCCCCAAAAAAAAGCCTTCTATTTGTATGGTATTCTAGGAGTCATTATGACCCAAGGTTAGAGTTTCCATTCACTGTGAGTTTATAACACTGATTTTATTCCTGTGGAGATCTTGTAGTACTATAACACAGTGATTTAGAAAGGTGTCTCTTCTGCACCCCCAATCATTCTTGATCTTATTTAAAAAACGTTTCTTAACAGCCAGTTTATCCCTTACTTGTTTTTACCACCACTCAACTCACACATTTTAAAAAAGGAAATGGTGTCCCCCCAAAAGTGCAAGATTGATCATTATTCTAGGAAAACACCATCTCTCTGAACTATGACTCTAGGTGGGCAGAGCTTATTGGGAAAGCATGCTAATGGAAGAACCCACTTTATTGGCCATCATTCTTCAGGAAAAAGAAAATAAAAACAATGGAAAAGAAAACCCAGAGCATCATCAGAGCATCATTCAAAATCTACCACAGGCCATGCTGGGGCTGTGAGGTGCAGGGGAAGGGGAGGATGTGGGACAGGGGCGGGGAGAGGGTAGAGCTGAAATCCTGCCAGGCTGCCAAAAAGGTAAGTTCCAGAAGCCAGTTTTCATTTGCAGCTATTCATGTGGAAAGAATCACCATCACTTTTCTCTGCAGATAAACATGTCACTTCAAAAACATCTGTTTCAATACAGCAAAGAAATGAGAACCAAAAACATCTTTGAATGGGAGTAATGAGAAAAGGAAGATGAGCAGAAATGAGAAGAAAGTTTGCAGGAAGATTCAGGGAGATTGAAACCACTCACAGACACAATTCTCTACATCTTAAGGGCCCACCCAGCCCCATGGCCCCCTCAATTTTCTTCCCTGACTTAATCAGAATTGCATGGCATTGGGAGGATTATCCAGATGCTAAAGCTCATGCACCCAGCAAAAGCACAGGAATTCTACCATACTAGAAACATAGTATGTCTTAGCAAGATTACCTTTTTCCTGCCCTTTTTTTCTTTTATAATAACAGAGATAAAATTAACTCATAGATAAAAACCTGCATAGAATGGCTAACAAGGTGCTGAATAGCACAGCGCCCTTCCTAAAGATTGATTCCAGAAGAATTATAAAATAAAACAACAAAACTCAAAGAAAATGGGAAACTCTTAGAGCGACTTGCTTTGAATGTGTGAGGACAGTGCCGTGCTTGGTCTAGAACAGACCCGGGAGGAAATAGGACAGGGCGTGTTACAGTCACTATTGTTTCCCTCCCTTGGCCACCTCCAGAGGCACAGTTGCTGCTCCCTGCCTCTGGTCACTCACAGCTCTGAGAGCCCAGAGATCCCAGAGAGTTCATTCAGGGTGATTTGTCCCACCCTGTGGCTCCACTAAGTTCGACATAGGATTCCAAGACGGCCCCAGAAGGAAAAAGAATGTGGAAGAGCCTGTGTGGGAGGTTTTCACCGGGCTGGACTTGGAATGCATCACCTCTGTCTCACTGTCCGGAACCTAGTCACAGGACCACCTGACCAAGAGAGAAGCTGGAGGTGCAGTCCCGTGTATCCCCGGAGGATGAGGAAGGGGGGTTGCTGAAGAGCCAGCCAATCTTGCCACAGCTACAAAACTGAAACCGTGTCATCTATACTTTTTTCTTTTAAGTCTTTTGTTTCTACCCTGTTGAGAGCATCCAATGAATATTGCATATGAAAGTGGCTTGCTAACTTTATAATCCTATTATGTGAGAGACACGATTATCCTGATTATGACATAACCTCTCAAACCTTGAGATAAAAATGAGAAAGTTCTCAAGGGAATTATCCTGAGGGAATAAAACCAATCCCAAGAGGTTACATACTATCCTATCCCACTTGTGTAACATTTTTGAAACGACAGAACTGTGAAATAAAGGACAGACTCGTGGCTGCCAGGGGTTAGACGGAGAGACGAGTGGGACAAAGACAGGTGTGAAAAAGTGACCCACGATGATGACAGCATTCTGTACCTTGGCAGTGGTAACAGATGCACAAACCTACATACGTGGTCAAATTGCACAGAACTAAACATATGCACACATATATGCACAATAAAACGGGGAACATCTGAAGAAGATAGATGGATTATGTTCATGTCTACATCCTGGCTGTACTATTGTTTTGCAAGATATCTGCATTGGGGAAAACTGACTAAAGGATTACTAATGGGAATCTCTTTGTATTATTTCTTACAACAATGTGAGCCTACAATTATCTCAAAATAAAAAGTTTAATTAAAAAGAAAAGGACACAGCCCTTCAGCTCAGTGGAATATTGATGAGAACAGGCTGCTCTTAAGTCGTCCTTACCTGGCTGGTTGTGTAAGGGCCTCTCTGTTCATGGGGCTACTTAGTGTTTATCTCCCAGGTCCTTCTGCTCGGCAGGAGGGAAGAAGAGAGAAAGGCTCACCGGTGGGCTGTTAACTGTATCTGATGGCTTTGGAGATGATCCAACAAGAATTACAACCAGTGATGGCGGGGACTTGGTGAGATCCAGAGAAAGACTCAAGGTTACTCCATGCTGGAGGTTGTCAGCATCAACGGAAGAAACTGAGATGCCAGCAAGTGGTCGTCACACTAACAAGATGAGGGAAGAAGAACCTGGTGACTTTACCAAAGGGCCACCGATTCCACCTCTACTGGCCACGACCCCTTGGGACCTCTGAGGTCTGAGGCTCTTTCCCTCCTGCATATTCATCGCCCCTTTTCAGTTCATCCTCTGAAGTCTGTTTCATTTCGAGGTAATTTCAGGATGGCAGGCTGGCCATGAAGTGTTTATAAGGAAGGAAATTCAAAGCAAGGCATGAGGCTGATGGAGGGGGTAAGTAAGTAGGGGTGTGAAAGAACCTGTCCTGGTGATTCCTTGTACTGTATGGTGCTTTCCAATCAAACAGGAAAACAATTTACATATTATTAACATTTAAAGTTTGTTTTCAACATAATTACCATTCAATTTCCTCCCCACCACAAATAGTTTTGTAATAGCTCTGGGATGGGGGGGGTAGGGGGGGAGGGTGTGGACCTGTAGTACGTCATCATTCATTGTCTGTCTACTCGAGCTCATTCTAATAACTGAAGGTGTCAAAAGCCAAAGCTTTTCCTTTTTTGCCACATATTAATAGTACAAGACGAGTTGAAAGATTTTTTTTTTATTCAAGTGTTACCATCTCATACACCAGCGCTGCCTCCCTCTCTTTGTGGGTGAGGACTGGGACTTGTCTCACTGTTCCTTCTATTAAAATAAGCTGCCCCCGCCCTCTGTGGTTAGAAACACAAGCTGGATATAGCTCAAGTAGCTAAACAAGGTAAAAGTGAATACAGGAGCATAACTATTTAGGAACAAAACTTGTCCCCTGTTAGCTATTCTCCATCAGAATTTACAAGGAGAGTTGACTTACAAAGGCATTAGCACTAATCCTGCCGAATACTGATGGATCAATATGAATAAAGCACTCCACTGCCCCGATTTGATTAGTCCTCATGGTTGATGATGGTAATGTTTGTGGTTTAAAATTGTAACTGGTGCTGTGGAGTTTTCCCCTCGTGAGCAGTATAAGCCTCCACTATTTTAAGACTTACTCATTTAGCATTTTTCAAACCACCTAAATATCAGTACATCCGCTGAAAGATTGTTTTTTTAATGGCACTTCAACCTACGTGGTGTCATAATGTGTTCTATTATTGCATGTAAAGAGAAGAAGTTTTTTCAGAAGAGATTTGTTGAGCTTCAGTTTCTAGCTCGGGGACTGGGAAGAGGAAGAAACAATTCTGTTCAACGATTCTCTATTAAAGGGCAAAGAGACGTCGAGGGAATCACGAAATGTTCGGCACTTGCTGTTGACTCTGGAATGGCCATGGGATTCGTGAAACTTGAGGGGTGGGGTGTTCACACCTGTGCTATCGAGGGTTGGAGCGGGGGAGTTTGCCGTTCTCCCTACCAGACCACAAACAACTGAGGCTCAGCGATGTCCCTCACCTGGCATCGCAACAGAGGGGACACCTGCCCTGCCCACAGCCTGGCACAGCCACAGGCCACGCGGAGCAGGTGTGACCCCTGATTGGGGGTCGCCCGCAGAGGAGATGTAGCTGAGCTTGCCCAGCGTTGCCGTGAAGTAAGAACCACATGAGCACCTTCACTAGCTCTGGGACTGGCCTTACAATGTACAGTCAGAATGCGGCTCAGTGAGCAGCCCGAGCCACTGTGTGTGCGGTGGCTCTGGGCCGTTGACCACGGCTTGCAGTGGCCGAGGTGCGGATTTCTGCCTTCCCCCAGGACTAGAATGTTCTACTGCCTGGAGTTTGGGGAGCCATGGAGCGCTGCCACCAGCCCTGCTCCCCTGGACTGTAGGTGCCTTCAAGGCGAGGGATCCGGAAAACCTGAGATGAAATGACGACTGTAAATTTTTTTATTTTTTTGGTTAATCCTCACCCAAGGATATTTTTCCATTGATTTTTAGGGAGAGTAGAAGACGGGGAAAGACAGAGAGAAACATTGATGTGAGAGAAACACATCGATTGGTTGCCTCCTGCACATGCCCCGACCAGGGCCCGGGCCGGGGAGGAGCCTGCAACCAACGTATTGCCCTTGACCGGAATCAAACCCAGGATCCTTTGGTCCGCAGGCTGACACTCTATCCACTGAGCCAAACCAGCTAGAGCTACGACGACTGTAGATTTAAAACAAGATCGTTTTATGCACTGAAAGTGTTCTATTGTGTATTGAGATATAAATAACAGGTTTGGCTCAGTGGATAGAGCACCGGCCTGCGGACTGAAGGGTCCCAGGTTTGATTCCAGTCAAAGGCATGTACCTTGGTTGCGGGCACAACCCCAGTGGGGGGTGTGCAGGAGGCAGCTGATCGATGTTTCTCTCTCATCGATGTTTCTCACTCTCTATTCCTCTCCCTTCATCTCTGTAAAAAAATCAATAAAATATATTTTTTAAAAAGATATAAAGGTAAGGAGCAAAACACATGCAAGATCTTACATTTGTGAAAATACTAAACCAACAGGCGACCATCCCTGAACCCAGCTTCCTGTCTCATCAACATTTCCTCCACTCTGGCATTCTCTCTTTTCCAATCTCTGATCTCACAAGTTCAATGGGAGGTGATGTCAGATACACGGATGTGTTTCATTTTTACCTCTGCAATGATGAAAGAATATATTTTGTAAATTCTTTCCCTTTGTCTCTAAATATGATTTTTCTCTAATATTTTTCTTTCTCTCTCTGAACACTCTCTGATGACCAGTTAACAGAGCTGACCAGGACAAATAGGTATATCGTTATTATTGCCAGTTCTCAAAGGCACTGTCCCATGTTTGAAGTATTGGCCCTAATGAAGCGACCGGACTCGCAACCTATTAATTCCCCCACATTCACATGTTTAGAAGAATTTACAAGAGTTTCTGGAAAAGACTACAAATAACCCGACATGCAATAATTTTTTACTTCTTTCCTTCCCACTAGTCAGAAAACCAATAATAAGTTGTTTACCCACCATAGAACATCAACTAAAATGCTGGTGTGGAATTTCTCTCAGGTTTTATCAAACACGTTTCCTAACATTCCTCTATGTAACAGGGGATTTGTTTTTACTATCACACATGTTTAAATGTGAGATGAAAATAGTATCTTTTAAAAATATCAGCAAATGGAATAAACATTTCACACAGATAAACACACTTGTATTGGCATTTCCCTTTGTAGGCCCCCACTAGAGTTTCTTAAATTTTAAAAAACCTTTGCTTTATTTGTATTCCAAAAAGAATACTTGGTCATTGTACAACATTTATGAAATATCTATTAAAATAAGAGAAGCCCTGGCCAGTGTTTCTCAGTGGTTGGAGCATCGCCCATGCACGGAAGGGTCACAGGTTCAATTCCTGGTCAGGGGCTCATACCTGGGTTGTGGTTTGAACCCAGGCCCTGGTCGGGGCATGCGTGGGAGGTAACCAATCGATGTGTCTCTCTCACATCAATGTTTCTCTCTGCTTCTCTCTTCCCCCTCCATTCTCTCTAAAAAATAATGGGAAAAAAATAACCTCAAGTTAGGATTAACAAAAAAATAAAATAAAAATAATTATGATAAAAATTATGACCCATAAATAGATTTGTTTAAATTATTTGTAACCTTCCCCACACAAAGTATTTAGTAGCATGCTTTTATACTAAAAAAATTATCCATATCTTCCAATGTTATTTAATTTTTTCCAACATAATTTTAATTATAGCATAGTTTTTAACTAAGTATATATTATAATTTATTCAATTAGTCCATTAGTGTAGGATACTCAGGTTTTTTTCTAATTTTTGCTATTACAAACTGTATTTAAAAAGTTTCTTATAACTATATTTTTGTGCACTGTTTTTTCTTAGTAGGACAAAATTTAGAAGGCCAGTATCAGGATCAAAGAAAAGAAATATTTCTTAACTTTTTGACATGTATTGCTAAAAACTTGATAGCAATTTCTTCTTTTTCACCAGCAGAGCATGATCATGTCCACTGCTCCAGTTTGTCACAAAAACCTGTGAAAACTGTTTGAAGGCACTGGAAATGGATTTGCATAGATATGTATTTTGTCTTTTTCTATGCCTCAGGTTTCCAATCAGAATTTTAAAAGTAGTGCAATAAACAGCTTGAGATGATAATCTTTAACAGGAATGGCTCCCTCCATCTCAACTACATTTTAACTGAAGGAAGTTATTTATGTTTCTAATATAAAACAGTGAAAAGTCATCTTCAACCCTCCCTGCTTCTCTGCCTGGCAAGTCGTGGCTACCATTCATTCAGTGTTGCCTGCGGCCAGACTGCCCTTAGCACAGCACTGCTGCCGGTTCTGGGCCTTCTCTAGAGCACAGGTGTCCCGTGTACACCAGTCAGCTTGGACCGCAGATACCAGTGCATCAAAAAATGCCAGCTGCCCTAGCCAGTTTGGCTCAGTGGATAGAGCATCGGACTGGGGACTGAAGGGTCCCAAGTCAATTCCGGTCAAGGGCACATGCCCAGGTTGCGGGCTCAATTCCCAGTAGAGGGTGTGCAGGAGGCAGCGAATTGATGATTCTCTCTCATCATTAATGTTTCTCTCTCTCTCTCCCTTCCTCTCTCAAATCAATAAAAATATATATATTTTTAAATGCCAGCTAATAGTGTAAGGCCCGGAAGATCCTTCCATGTCCAGGTATTAACAGAGGTGTTTTTAAAAAATCACAGATTTTATGTCATGTATGAAAAAGGTGTTGGGACCAAGAGGAGGTAAAGAAATAGTAAAAGAAGAAGGAAAGATGGAGGTTGGGGGAGGACAGAGGCAGGGAAGAAAGGAGTGATGAAAATAATATGTAAACCTTTGGAATGAGCATATCTGTGTTTTCCTCAATAAGTGGAAGGAAGCAGATCAATCTATTACCTATTTCACTTTGCCCAAAGGCTTCCTAGATTAAGGTGACTCTGGAATGTGTTCCCCATCACGTCTCATCCTCAGATGGGGGCTCTCAAGGGGGGCGATTTTGTTCCCCATGGGAAATTAAGCAATGTCTGAAGACATTCTGGTTTTAGCAGGAAGGTGTTACTGGGATCTAGTATATTAGAGGCCAGGGAGGCAGCTAAACATCCAATAATGCACTGGACAGTCCCACACAACAAAGGATTACTGGCTTAAAATGTCAGTAATGCCAAGAAACCTTGTTGCAAGGAACCTGAAGCTTTAGGAACTAATAATTCTTAGGAAACCCTAATGAAATTATGTGTGGATTGTTTTTAGTTCAAATTATTTAAAATATATTTAGAAGTCAAATGGATTAAAATAGATCTCAATGGGAGACTCAAACACTTCACTATATGGGCAACTACTCTGAATTTGCTCTTAGAACATGAAATTTGTAAGCAAAATAATTTATGGTGGAAAAAATCTACTAGTATATGCGATTGAAGAAATTTCTCTTACATGTAGGGTCCTATGACAATTGTTAATATTGCAGATTCTTCAGATTCTCCTGAGTGGAAATATCACAACACTCAAGTGTTTTTTAAAAAAATCTAAATCCAGTGTGTCCAGACATATAAATATGAAGCAAGCAGGTTTTCTGTATACTTATTCTCCTACTGGTCACTGCTAAGTGCTACTTCAACTCACTACTGAAATGGCAAAAACTGGTATTTTTTTTCCAACATTCACTGACTTTCCATCACTCCTCTGAGAAAGAACCAACTCAATAAAGACCTCATTAAAACTCTCATCTCAATCGAAGTGAATAAAATTAATACGTTAGCAGTAAATTATGCATCCTCGATGGTTCATGCCCGTAACTAATTAACTTTAAATGGCTTATGGAAATCGTTTGGATGCGTTGTCAGTTACTCATATTGGTTGATGAGATGATTTTATCATCATAAACTAGGAACACCTTAAACAGTAGTTGAATGTAGTCCCAATTATCATTCAATTGAAAATTTGGTAAAAACTATGCTAAGACTTTTTTATTTCATTATTTTACATACTGGATGAACATACTTACAGCAGGCTAGATACCATTTAGACACTGTGTAACAACAGAGGAGTCATTGGTCTCATATGGCTCACAACCTAATAGTACAAGCTCATTACAGATATCAAATGATTGCTTCCATTGAATTTAATAAACATTTAAAGACTACCCATGTGCTGTACATTATTCTAGACCCAAATAAACAAAAGCAAATAGATCATAAATTGACAATATTCTACTTCATTTCAGACATACAAATAAGAGAGAACATCTCTATTCTTACAGATCAGCTATATATTATCACAATAATATATTACATAGTCAGATATCAACAGACCTGAACTCTGTTATCTTGAATTCCTGGAAAAAATTGAATTAAGTTAAAATGTTATATCATCTATTTTAGAAAAATTTTAGAGAGAAAATTATCTATTTGAAAATATTAGGCTTCTTCTTGCAAAATCATGCTATGCAAACATTTGTAATAAATTCCTTATACACTTTAGAGCCAGAACACAATTTGCCACTTCAGCTGGACTATGGGAACTATATAACTTAATATTTACAAATTGTTGTCTCTATTTAAAGTCATTGTGGTTGAAATTTCCTGTATAGTACTACTAGAGGCCCAGTGCACAGATTCGTGCACCGGTGGGATCTCTTGGTGTGACCTGCAGGGATCAGCTGAAACCGACAGTCCAACACTGCCTGCCACTCCTGCCTGCCGCTCCTGCTCATCCCAGCCCTGCTGCTCCTGCCACTCCGTAGGCTCACTGCCATTCCACTGCAGTCTCCATGCTGCAGCGGCCAGCCATGAGCCCTGAGCCAGTCAGTCAGCTGAGCAGTGTTCCTACTGTGGGAGCGCACTGACCACCAAAGGGCAGCTCCTGCGTTGAGCATCTGCCCCCTGGTGGTCAGTGTGCACCATAGCGACTGGTCAACTGGTCGAACGGCTTTTATATATATATATATATAGATGATCACAGTGGACATTAAGTAAATATGTTGGATGAATAATAAATCCCAAGGCAAATTTTTCACTCTAAGTACATTTTTTAGTGCACAAATTGAGTACAAAATGGGTCACAATCAATTCTTCCAAAATCTTCATATTTTTGAAGTTATTATCTAACCACAACCTTCTCCTCTTCATGTGAAATATTCCTGTCATTTTTTCCTAAACGCCCACGTTTAACACGTTTAATCATCTCACGCATTCTCACACAACTCTTCCAGTATCTCCGGGCTCTTTTTAAAGTGTTAGTATCATGAGATTCTAATTAGTGCTTATCTCTCAAAAGTCAGCTGCCTTATTAATAATTCCCAAGAGCATGTTAACTTTTTGTATTACAGCAGAAGCTTATATACAGAGGACAGGCAGTCTGTGAATCCCGCCTTTGCCTTGGCTTTAAGTAAGTTAGCTATACAGTGAACTCTGTTGCCTTTGAGTTGGTCCTCACATAGGAAGATGTGTAGATCAGAAATCCCCATGCTGCTGCCCAGTGTACTGTTGAGTCAACAGCATTTGTTGCTGCCAAGTCCATGGCAAGTGTCACAGGGTTGATAGAGAGAAAAGATGCAAGAGACTTCCCGCTGAATAAGGGAGACATTCATTCATGCAGCAATGACTGAACAAGAGACGGGCTAGCCCAGCAGGCCAGCATGTGGAGTACAGAGCTCTGTTCCAAAGCCTGGCTTCTTCACTTACTAGTTGCAAGACCTTGAACAAGTTTTTCAAACTTCCAATATTTCCATTTCATCTTTGGTTAAAAGAAAAGGGGGGGGTGACAAGAGTATCTACTTCATAGGTTTGGTGATGATTATGTAAAATAATGTATGTAGGGAGGTTAACACAATGCTTTTAAACCCTAGTAGCTGGTGTGTGTGTGTGTGTGTGTGTGTGTGTGTACTTTGTGCCAGGTACTCTACTGGGTATATAAATAACTATAATGCAAGGCAGAATTCTTTTAAAAGAATTAAACTGAAGATCAAGACTAGATTTTGATAATGTGTCAACTACCTCCTGGTGTGTGTGTGTATGTGTGTGTGTGTGTGTTCAAAACTAACCACAGAGGGTGGGAAGTTCTGAGCCCTATAGGTAGAAGCAAGATAAATATCTGTGTGCAAAGAAGCAAAGAGCAAGAAAGTGGTATCATTGTCATATTTTATGGGAATGCTCATATTTGCATTCTTGGGCACGATTCCTTCCCCAAACATGCAGACCTCCATAGCTAGGGTCAGCTGTGACTCTATAACTCACTCTATATAGAGACTATCACTGAGAAAACTCAGCAAGCATAAAAGGTACTTAATAAATAAGAACCTATAAAACTTTATGGGAAGCAGGTGTTTGAGTCCCATTTTATAGAACACAAGCCTAACAAGAAGGCTTATATGAATGAGGTTGTTCTGCTTGTGAACAATGATGGAAATGCAATCACATGCCCCACAAGCTAGACTAAGATAAGTCTCCTATTCTTAGGATACTGCCATTTACATGTCTATTTATAATTTTATATTCTTCCCTTTTGTTTTATTCTTCACTGAAAGTTAATGTATTGCAACTCATTGAACAGGCAATTTATTTTAGGGTGAAAAGTAATCTAATAAAAAACAAAAACTGTAAATGTACAAAAATAACCCAAAGCTATAAGCAGATTTATTATGCATAGCTGGAACATATATCTCTTATATGAAGGCATTTATAAAGCGAATTAACTTCTCTATGCACATGTTCTTTGGAAATATACTTGACAGAGTCATTTACTTTCAATGTCAGAAATCACCTGGGGACAGGTGAAAATTACTCCTACAAGTCAAGAAGTATTTATATGTAGCCAAATAGCCAGAGCAAAAAAAACTTATGGGAGAAATAGATGAGTGCACTGAAAACAAAGGAGGCAAAGAAGAGAGAAAGATATAAAATACTAATTTAAGACAAAAATACTAATTTAAAGACAAAGTTAAAAAGAAACCCAGGAACTACACAATGACTTAATTATGGGACACCCATAATCTTGACTTCATTTGACAACTCTCAGTAGGTAAATCTCCAGGAAAGTGATAGTCAATCATTTAGTAATATTGCCCTGCAACCTAGAAATTTCCTTAGGATATTTAAATTTACTTCTTGAGCTCATGGACCTGACTTTCCATGAAAAGATTCAATGTAGTTTTCTTTCTTTAATTTGCTTCTTGATGGAACAATTCCTCCTTTATTGTGTCATTTATTTCAATGCCAAGTTTTGGTGGTGGTGCTAAGGTTCACTATCTGTGTGGGCAGTAGAGAGCCAGAACACCCTCCATGGTAAGAGTATGTGGATGTTCTCCTTCCAGCGTGCTTCCACCCTGCTCTGGACATCTACCATCAATGGGTACATCATGGCGTGTTGTCATGGTCAGGTAGCATGCCTCTGTCCGTACCTGTGCCATGCACGGCATGCAAGACTGAAAGGTCTATGACCTCAAGAAGTAAATACTCTTGACTTTCACAGGATAACCTCATTTAGTACTCAAAACAAATGAAGTACTAATAAAGTAGTTAATATTATTCCTATAGAAATTGTATGAATTCCTGTAACTTTTCCAGGATCACACATCTAAAAAGTGTTGGCTTTGGCTCCAGAGCCTGTGTTTTTAACCATTCTGCTATTCAACAAATAATAGAGACTGGGTGATTTAACAAATGACTAAACTATGAGATTGTACATATGTATGAAATCATGTGGTACTTGGCTTATTTCACTTAGCATAAGCTTATTTCACTTAACAATGAAAGGATGCATACATTTGGGGCTACTGTTTATCCCATACTATTTACAATCCATAAACCCTATTTTCAACTTTCACTTTAGCTTTGTATGTGGTACACAGCTAATCACATGAATTTTCAATGAAAATTTTTCAATTTTCTCCAGGGTACAAGCCAGTGCTTTGCAACAGCTGTGTCTGGTTCTATTTTCATAGGAGGTGAACTGGGTGGGGGGAGGGCGTCATAAATAATAACTTATGGCCAAGTTGGGTCATGTAGCAGGAGAGAAGCTAATGGTAACAATCAGCGTTGAGCCAGAAAGACAAAGCCCAAACCGGAAGGGCAGGAGTTATTCAGCAGACATCAAATCAGAGATGTGGCTATGGATAAACATGGGAATAAAAGACACCAGAATTTGAACAGGCAGGCAGTAGGTTGGTTTGAAGTTTAAAAGCAACACAAGTGATCTAACCAAGTTTGGGATTTGTGTTCCGGGATGGAGATAAGGACAGTCTAGATAAGTGATTTTCAACCTTTTTCATCTCATGGCACACATAAACTAATTACTAAAACTCTGCAGCACACCAAAAAAATTATTATATTTTTGGCCAATCTGACAAAAAAAATAGGTATAATTTTGATTCATTCACATAGGATAGCTATTGTTGTGTTGGCTGTTGTCATTTGTTTTATTTGACAACCTAAGGGGGAAAAGGTCAGTGCCCCTGAATAAATAAACAGATATTGCATGTTTTAAAAATTCTTGTGGCACACCGGTTGAAAACCACGGGTCTAGAGTAATTTCAACCAATGGCATTGACACCGCTTTTGAAGGTATTCATCCTTACAAAGAGTTCTCCAATCCCAGACTCATAAAAGCAGTTCAGCTGTGGCTGTTAAGCAGCATTTGTGTTCACAAGCACAAAGAGCAAAAGTTTTTTCAAAAAGAACCTGCACAGCCCACGTCATTAATCTCCCTTCAGCTTGCTACCTTCCACCTACCTCTCAGGGTTGTATGCCAGGTAAATCCACCACAGTTATATTTTTAAACCAGCAATTATCTTCATTCCTTCTCACTTACATGCCATACAGTTAGTCTGGCTTAGGTCCAAGGCAAAAAAAAAAAAAGCATATACTAACTAAAATAAATTCACATAAACATAACTCAGATTGGCTCAAAATCACTCAAATGATTTTTAAGCAGCTCCAATCTGATTTACAGGTCAGATTCAAAGTTGGTCCCATACCAAGTATGAATCAATTATACAAACATTTCAACACAACTGTAAAACAAGATCTTAATTAAAAGACAGTTTACTTTAGAGAATGTAGAGTTTACCATTGGAAAACGCTATCACATCGAGGCAAATAAAATACTTTGGATTATATGTGTATTCCAGTCTGGAAGGGAAAGCTTTATGACAAGGTGTTCAGGGAAGAAATTAGCAATTCTACATCCAACTTGATCCATATAATCTGAAATGTCAACATATACCTTGGTTTTTCTATTTGTGCATTAAATAAGGATGCTCACACTGGCTCTGATAAAAGGAATCTAGTAAAAACAAATAGCAGACCTACAACAATATCTGTCACTTTAGCTGTAATCAACTCACTCTAAATGCATGTTTTCAGGACAAGGATAAGTGGATAAAGTAAATTAGTTCCTTTTTCCTCCATTATCATCTCTCTTCCTCAATCATCACAAAGGTTAAATACTCAACTACCAAGTACATCAAAGGGCATTGCCTCAAGAACAGCTTCGATCAACGGTGTTCATGCCACAGAGACAAATGTAACATAGTTATCTCACGTTTTTTCTTCTTTTTAAGTACTGGCTTTTAGCATGTATAATAGCCGGTTGAAAAGAGTTTGAAAGACAAGACTCCAGTTTAATTATGAGAGATCGTCACTATTCCTCTGAAGCAATGAGAGGGTTTGCTCAAGAATAAATCCATTCTCACAGAAAAACCACTTATGTGACCATGCTGTCTGCCTGCCTCTAAATATCCCCAGTTCACTTAGTTCTACTTACTTGGCCTTGCCAAGATGTTCATTCATTCATTCATTCATTCAAGTATTCACTCATTCCATTATCCTTCTAGAACCAATCCATTTGCTATAGAATTTAAGATCTCCCAAGAATCTAATCAAAAGCCAGCTTTATTGCTATGTAGACTTTGATCTGTGGGCTCTGAGCCTGTGTCCTTTAATAAGATCCTGCCTTAGCCAACATCTGTCATAATAGCCCAACATACATGCTCCCCACCAGCCCCCAGAGCCAGGCTTGGCCTTGACCTTGCTCTGCAGGGTTTCCAATATTCAAGGTTCAGCTGCTGAGTTATAGTCCTTCCGCATGGGCTGGTTATTACTATAGCTCCCCGAAAATCCCTGCCTGTCCACTAAACCTGCTACCTGCTACCTGCCCCTGGGAAAATCTGCCCAAACTCCAGTTATGACCATGACAAACCTGGCCTAGATGGATGCTACTTATGCATTTTCAGAATTAATAATATCCACACATCTTTCACATTTCACTGAATCCAAAGAATTCTTCGCTGGGCTGGCTTAACCTTAAATATCTATACTAACTTCTCTGTCTTGGTTTTCTTACCTGTAAAGGGGAAACAATGTTGGTATCCATCACAGAGGACACTATGAAGATTAAATTATAGGTAAGCATATAAAACATATTTTATAAATTTTACAAGTATATAAAACTTACAACAGTGCCTGGCAGATCATGCACACTCTCACGTGTTACTGTTAGCATTGGGGCTGCTGTGCCTTCCTCCAGTGAACCGCAAGATCCCCGAACATGAAGACTGTCTCTCTTTCCTTCTTAAAACCCCTCGGGCCTAGAGGGCGATTTGCATATCTCAGGCAATACGTAGTTGTCAAATAAAATTGAGTTACTAAGTACTTTACAAAGATATCTAGAAATCTTGTCTATTATAAAACTGTAGAAAGTAAGATCATATAAATCAAATTGTCTACTTACAGACATAAAGTCACTAAGAGAGCCAGGAATGTGAGACAGTCATAATAAGCCCATAAGCATCATCTTGAGACCGTACTGTTTTCCTGATATAAGAATCAATGCATTTACTCCGACCTTATGTTTTATGCAAATGTAGTCCTCCTTGGGCAAGGGTAAGGCATTGGGTAGCTGAGACATTGCTTTCTCACTCCTATATTTATTGCGCAGCCCTGTGCCAGACTCTGTTTAGGTGTGAGGACGAACCAAACAGATGAAAAGTATTGCCTCACGGAGCTCACTTTTAATTTTTTTGTGCGGGGGGACAGGCCTAGACAATAAGAAATACATATTAACTTGTGATGTGTGAAGCATAGGATTGAGAGCCTGTTCCATTATATCACCTATAAAGACAACATAATACCAGTTTTCTCCAACACTTAGTCGGTGAAGGAAAAAACGCATTGTTGATGTGATGCTGACAGGAGCACCACAGAGTTATGTTGCTGCCAATCCCCAAGAAAAAAGTAAATACTTCACAGCCTACTGTGAGAGGAATCCCACTACTGGGTATGGGCAGAAACTTAGGTGGCACCAGGAAGGCTCAGCAGCTCAAAGTGAGGCAGCTGTCCTCCATGGAAAAGGCATCGCTTCCATTCAGCCACAGGTAGAGAGGACAATGGCGCCACTCCTGACCCGGGTTCCATCTCAAATACAACCAACCACAAGATAAACAGAGGGCTCGCTTTGGTAGGGATAATTCTCTTTAAAAACAGAAGGTATGTTATATTAGATCATGTGCTCTTAGATCCCAGGGATTATTTTAAAGAAAAAGAAGATTTTTATAGTCATCCATTTCATTTTAAGGTCTTGGAGGCACCTTCAAGATTTTATGACCATTTATCAATGCAACAACCACAGATGGGTATCACTTTCTAAAGCAAATTGACATCAACCTCAGTATAAATGAGTCAGGCCTCTGAGTCTCCAGGCATTATGGCTCATTACACTGCCAAAACCAAACCTTTGTAGGGCAGTTTTAATTCTCTGGCTCTGTGAATAAGTAATATTTTACTGAATGACATTAATAGTCTTGATATTGGGTTTGATAAGTTGCTTTCTCACATAGCAACTGAATGGAAAGGAAACAAAAAACCTAACAAGAAAAAAAAATCAATCAATCAATATGTCCTTTTTTCCTCCAAATTAATACATTAAACCTGCAGTAAGGACCTGGCAAGCTATTGATCCACTCTTCATAATTCTCTGTTTCTTCCAAACAATCATACTCTTCGGTAGGATAATGTTCATCAATCACGATGCTTGGCAAATGACCTGCTAAAAATATCTATACCTCTGCTCTGGGGAAGCCTTTGTTCGAAATGATATATTGAATAGTTCAGATTCAAATCACTGCCCTGATTTTAACCCTGTGGAAATAATAACATTATAGTAAATAATATCGAGTGCTACCCACAACCCCATATATCAAAGACCATCAAAGGTAGTTAGGCTGAAGGCCTTTCCAATACTAAGCCCCGAGAGATTTACAAGAGGTCAAGGTGATTAGACCTCCTTAATTAGAATGTAAATTCATATATTGACTTATTGCATCAAACAGAAATGGGCATTTCTGTATTTTAATGTTGGAGGAAGCAAGATGGGGAAGGTGAGGAAAGTGCCCACCCGCTCTTTTGGGCTCCAGGGAAGATCTCATCACTACCTAGACCAGGGGTGGGCAAACTTTTTGACTCGAGGGCCACAATGGGTTCTTAAACTGGACCGGAGGGCCGGAACAAAAGCATGGATGGAGTGTTTGTGTGAACTAATATAAATTCAAAGTAAACATCATTACATAAAAGGGTACAGTCTTTTTTTTTTAGTTTTATTCATTTCAAATGGGCCGGATCCGGCCCACGGCTGACCTAGACGCATGCCAATTAGAAGCAAGACCCTCAGGCCGCAGCTTGTAAAGTATGCAGTCAAATCCCAGTCAAATCCATCCAGGGAAAGACTGGGCCACGGGTACCTGTATCTGCTCCCTCTGCACTGAGCCCTGGGGAAGCCACAGTCCTGTGGAAGGACTCATGAGTGCAAGCCCCTCTGGCTTCCAGAGCAAGGTGATTTGAGAATCTGTCCCTTTGGTAGTAGACTTGAAAGTTGGGGTGCCAGAGGTGTGATACAAGCCCTTCCCTCCTGGGGGAGGAGCTGGGAGTTTGGGGACTCCCTCTGGATTATATGGTGTTGCACTGGTGGTGGGGCTTATGGTGAGTGTCTCAGCCTTCACCACCCTACTGAATGTGGGTATCTTCTCGGTCATCTAAGGTGTAGGAGTGGCCCAGCTAGTTCCTGGATTTCTCTGGGGAAAGTGCCCCAGGAGGAGCTGTGTATTCAGTGCATCTTGGGAGGAGGGATCTTCAGGAGCCTCCTATGTCACCATCTTGGTCCAGAGGCTGAGTGTGATTTTTTTTTCTTGATGAAAAGTTATTCTTCATTCCTCAGTGGAATCGACAGAAGTAATTGTTTCTATTATGAATGATTATAATATTTAACTATTTAAAATAGCTATTTAAAAATAATGATTTGTTGAATATTTCTTTTGTATCAGGCACTGTGCCAAGTACTGGATATATATTCATTTAGTCCTCACACCCATATGAGATACATATTATTAATACCCGTTTAATAGGTGAGAAAACTGGAATTAAGTGGTAGAGCTACAGTCAGAATCCTGTCAGCCTCCAAAGCTCACATCTTCACCTCTGTTATACTACCGTAGTGTGCCTATGAAATTCCATGGTATGAAGAATAAAAAAGAAGTCCATGTTGATAATATTTAACCGTTTTTAAAATACCTTTCTGTGTGGTGTCCTTGGCTCCTCTTACATATACTTCAGGCTGTTTGGGGTAGACTCTAGTTAACAATCTTAGGGAAATGCTTTGCAAACACCACTGCCATTGATCTTTTAAAATATAAAATCTCATTGCCCAGAGTACGGATTTTCTGAAATTAGAGACAGATTTTGCTTATAACATAATAGTCTTTTTTTCTCTATCATTTTGCATAGTGATGCAGCTTTAATAGAGTTTTAATTCTGAATTTATATTCTGAATATGTCGATGTGGAGGTTGTAACCCTACTAACTTTTCTGTAGGCCTGTGTTTTCTGAATACATGTAACTGTTTATTTTCTTTAAGCAGCATATTTTAGAAGTAAAATGTATTCTGAAGGCTTTAATCTAAGCACAGGCTGCCATAAAACTTCCCAGGCATATCTTTCTCTTGCAGTTAACCAAGTTACATTTGGGTATTTGAAGCAAATGAGGGTATAACAAAGTGATGTGGGTGGACAAAATATATGAATGGCATCCGGTTTATGGAACATTTTCACAATTGTCTAGGCTGACAGCCATGCTTAGAGAAACAGTTGACAAAGCAAATAAAATTATTCACTCAGTGGTTTATAAACAAAAGGGAAGAAAGGATGTAAATCTTTGAGATAAAAGTGAGGAGACAAGAAGTTGTTTTATTTTTTTAATAAATATATTTTTATTGACTTCAGAGAGGAAGGGAGAGGGAGAGAGAGATAGAAACATCAATGATGAGAGAGAATCATCAATCAGCTGCCTCCTGCACGTCCCCTATTGGGGATGGAGCCCATAACCCGGGCATGTGCCCTGACCAGGAATCGAACTGCGACCTCCTGGCTCATAGGTTGATGCCCATCCACTGAGCCATGCCAGTTGGGCAAGAAATTGTTTTATCTTCAAAAAAGTTTTTCATTACAAAAGTCCTTAAAAGAACAGAAAAGCACCACAATTTATACTGCGACTGGGAAAGGGGGCCCTCTGTTCCCGAATTGGAAGCTGCTGTCCTCCTCCCTTCTGTGGCTCTCTCTCTAAGGACATTTCTGTCAGCTTGTGCATTTTCATCAAATTTGGGAAGCTGGGAGTAAACACAGACCAGTGGCACATGCTGAATTAACCTGGGGGCGGGGGATGTTACTCAGAGCAGCTGATGCTGAAGCACAGTGGGGACCTCCCTGCAATGCGTATTGGGAGTCTCTAAACAGAGAACGCCTACAGAGATTTTAACCAGGAGCCTAAATCAATAATGCCGGGGGCAGTTGCTCTGATGTGGGACTGAGCTGCTTCTCACCTGAGCCATGCAGCATGATTCAGGCATATTGGCTATACGGTAGCATCATTTGGAGGACTTCTATGGGTGCCCAGATCCCAACCAGACAAGTTAAATTGGAATCTATAGGGGTGGGGGACAGGAAGTGGACCATTCGTCCCAAGGGACCAGGTGATTCTAAGGAGGAGCCAGAGTTGAGAACCATCCGTTCAGGATGAGTAGCAGCCAGAATTGATTTAATAATGGCCAGTGATTCCCTCCTGAATAATACGGAAGAGGTCAGCTGGTGTTATATAACATCCAAGTGACATTTTGCCTATAAATAATGCAAAATATTTTATGTCATCTCTCTATGTCTGTGTCCCACAGTAGTCTTTTGAGAAGCTTAGACACGGAGAAGTTAGAAGCCTGCGGGGATCAGAAGCGGGATTTGGCCACGGTGAGGTCCACCCAAGTCCAACGTTTGCAACCAAGGGTATCTCTAGGAACAAGTGTAATTGTCCCGGCTTCCTGAGGTGAACTGTTTGCTCTTACAAAGAGGGTCCCGTTGCTATGTAGCCTAGTTTTAAGCCAGTAGAAACCTGAGTTTTAAAATCTGAGTGTGACAGTTTCTATCATCTTGGTGAGCACTATTTGTTTTGGGTACTTTCACAGAGGAAGGTAATACAAGGGACTCATTTTCATCGTAGCAAAGCTGAGAAGACGTTGCCTATGAACTGTCAAGCATTTCCCATCCCTCCCGTGCAATCAGCTTTGGATCCCAACCTAAGGAACAGAAGGGACTCCCTTATCGCCTGCGGGCATGTGCCTGGCGCTGGTAAACCCCTGCCTTGCAGCATTTCAGGCCGCTTTGGTCCACAAATCAATAGAGCCACAGGCACCTGGCCTGTGTAAAGAGCCTTCTCATTCCCTCCACCATCCAGCAGCTGCTCTTCCTTCGAGGACCCATGTTTATATGCAGGCCGGTCCAGAAGGCCTAGGGGACAGGTGCTAGGCGGAAGGGGTCAATGGGGGAAAAGTGGGAGCATCTGTAATACTTTCAACAATACATTTTTTTAAAAAACCACTGAGCAGTGCCCGGGACCTGATGCGCTTTATGTTATTTTTAACAAATTGCCATCCAAATGACAATGACTCTGAAAACCAACTGGGTTTTATTAAAAGCTCAGTTTCCAGTCACTGATCTCCAGTTTGGCCCACATAGAATGCGGGATACGCCAGCATGTCGTTGGCTTGCCACTCACTGAGGGCTTCTAAACCTTGAACGTACTGCAGCGATTCAATTAAATGCCTTTTCTGATTTACAAGTTGTCTTAGAGTTAACATTGTACAATCTTTTCTTATCCAAACAGCTGCAGGGCGAATTACCTTGCATTCATGCTAGAGACAAGCCAAATGACACAGACAAGAAAGGCTTGACCTCAGTTTCCCCAATCTGGGATCACGCATTTGTCCAGGTCTCCTCCATTTACCCGAATAAGCCCTCAACCAACATCTGTAATTGCTTCCTTTAGAAATTACAGTCGTATCTAAACAAGTCTTAGCTTTTGAAAACACATGCTTCAGGCATAGAGGTCGGTACATCTGACATAATTGGTTAAAATATTCCTAAGGAACTGTCTATTAACTGATTTTTATTTTTTAAAGTGCAATAGAGAGTACTGATTATTGACTGAAACTCTATGATCAATCCTTTTGTCAAGTTCCCTTTCACAATCGCAACACCCACCCCTGATGTATCTGTTTTGTTATTCCCAGTCTTCATATGTCAGGCATATCTAAAAATCGCCTCCAACAGCACCTGGCCAATAGTAGTCCTTCAACAATTATTCTTTCTGGTTTAATGAGCTTGCTGCGGTTTCCGGAAATCCACAAAATATTTTACTATATATCCTAGTGCACCCAGACACATTTTGTAAAACTGTGTATAAGTGTATGACCTGTGAATAATTTGGGCCTATCAGCTCTCCCTCAGATATTAGATGACTCTATGGAATTTTGTAATTCTGGGAAAATCTTTGGGTTTGGTTAACTAGCACAGAGGTATTTAACTGGGAAATCAATTTCCAGACTTTTGTGTGCCGTCTTTCCCAGAGCTAACCTTCCTGCAGCCAAGGCTTCTGGCCATCTGGGTCCTCCATACCTGGTTTAATCAAGGCACCAAAACCACCTCCCCCTGTTTTATTAAAATATATTGCTAGTTTTACTATTTATATGCAACCATTATTTATTTTAAAAAATTCTAAATCATTCAAATAGATCAAATAGCTTTGAATACCTAATCATTGTTAGGTTTGATTGAGCAATTGAATCAATACCCCTCCCCTGGGACCTGGCTTTTCAGGTCATTTCACTATGGACATTCCCTTTGCTGAGACCACATTTCACTTGTGGTGACCACATTCCATTATCTCCCCTCTGGGTATGCATAAAAAAGTCTCTGCCCAGAAAAAAGCCCACCAAAAGTCCTTTAAAAGCCCCTGTCTCCCATCACTGGGTGCTGGAGCCATCCAGACTCAGCCACCTGGTGTTCGGATGGTCGAATAAATTCGTAATCCCTCACCACTCTGGCCTCGTGCGTTCCTCCTTTGGAGACCTAACAATAATAATTGTAAAGATAACCCAGTCAAGGGGGGTGGGGGGGGGGCGGGGAATCAAATACTTAAAGACTTATGGTCACAGGAAATTGAAAATAAATATAGTTCAACTACTATTTGGGGGAGGGGGGATTCAGGACACAGTGATAGGGTGATCAAGAAGAGATGTTCAAACTTAGATAATGTTCTCCAGGAGAAGTGGAATAAAACAGAGTTTCCAACTGCTGAAGAAGAACTTGTTCCTGCTATTTTTTCAAAAAGTGATATTAGGTATCAAGTGAAATAATTATGTTGCAGGCACATTAGGAGTGATACGAGAGTTTCATTTTAAATTACCCCTACTTACAATATACCAAAAAACAATATAATTTTCAACTTACTAAAATCAAAATGGTAACTTTACAGTGGAGAAACCTGAAGGGCACCATCTTAAGAAACCTGGAGGGCAGTGATCAAACTTAACAGACCAACAAGGGGACAATTGGCGGCCCATGCCTCCCCACAGGTCATCGTGAGGACACATCTGGGAGAGTCCTGCCGAAGACGGACAACCTGAATCTAATCATGAGGAAATTTCTGACAAACCCAAACTGAGGAATATTCATTCTACAAAATAACTAATCTTGACTCTTCAAAATGTCAAGATCATGGAAGCAAAAAAGATGGAGTCACTGTTTCATATTCATGCAACAGATGATTCTGGACTAGAGACAAGTGGTAAAATTTGAGTACAAAACCATAAGATAATAATATATTATCAGTTTAACTTCTTGAGTTGATGATTATACTGTGATTATGATAGAACATGGCATTGTTCTTTGGAAATGTACACTGAAGAATGTAAGGGTAAGAGAGTACTTAACTCTCAAATGGTTCAGAGAAAAAAAACTAGATTGATTAGATTAGATAGATGCTAGACAGATAGATGACAAACAGAAAGACAGATTGATAATGAATGATGAAGCAACATTGGCAAAATATTGCCAATATTAACAATTAATGAGTCTGATAAAAGATATATGGGAGTTCTTTGTACTACTCTTGCAATTTTCCGCGCATCTGTAATTATTTCAAAATAAAAAGTAAATATAGTCTACATGTCACATTGATAGGGGCAGAAATAGAATGTTGGGAATCAGCTAGAATTGTAGGAAATATTAATCCTGCTCTGTTAACCGTGATTGCATTGTTCTGATTAAAGAAGGCACATTCTAACTTGGCTGGCAGCTACACTCAGAACCTGGGAGCTCACCTGGAAATGCAGCCCATCCACTCCATCCAGGAGCTGCCTGTTTTCATGGAAAGATTAACTTTGTTCCAGAAACCAGAATCGCCAACCCTTTGAAGACCCCAGATTTTGCCAACCTTTTGACGATCCCAGCCCTCTGCTGACCTGTTAACTGCCCATTTGGCATGTCCTTTGACTAGTTCACCATGTAATCCCAGCCCTTTTGCATATCTGTAAACTGCCCATTTGCCCTTTTGTCTACATTCCCATGTAATCTTTGTGCTTCTACCAATATAAGCAGCTGGCTTATGGGGGGCTGCAGAGCAGATTTTTGTGGGTGACCTGCTGCTCTCCCATGCTGCCAGCAAACACTCATATAGGATTCAACCCTGTCTCTGCTTAATTGGCTCAGGTAATGACAGGCAGCATGGACCCATTGTTTGTCCTGTTACAAACATAAAATATGGGAGTGACTGAAGAAGAACCTCAGTCCTCCAACTTAATTCATTCCTGAAGGCTGATCTATAAACAAATTGTTGGAAAACAGAATTGTTTTTCCCACTAGAAATAATGTAAATTGAATTAATTTGTTCCAGACCCCCAAATGATCCCGTTTTAACCTTTCTTATATACAGTACCTTTTTTCTTATATTTATCAAACCACCCCCTACAAGGCTTAAACAATCACTTTCAGCACTGGGTCCAGGGTGTCTTTCAGGTCTGTACACAGCATCTTCACATCTTTGCTGCTATCACTAGCTAAGAGCTTTTCCTTTATTCAAATCAACAACAGTTTTTCTACCTCTTCAATTGCCTGCGATCATTGTTTCTTTCACACCATTAGCAATATTAGCAGTCTTGATGGCCTCTTTTTGTTTTTCAATTATGCTAATTGTCCATTTCACCAGCAACAAAAACAAAAATATTCTTAACACTATTTCCTGAGGAGTTAGTGGTAAACTGACTCATTCTGGCACATTCTCACCTTTGTGTTGCCTGAGAGAAGCTTTTTGTCATGCTGATGTATCAGCATGAAAGGGTTGTCAGGTTGAAAACCAAAGCTTGTTCAACAACTTTTTTCCATGAGCAACTTGCTAGAGAACCGAATTACTCCAGATGGAAGACATTTGAGAACCATGTCTGACTGTACCTACATAGTTTTCCAAAATCTTATCAGGTGTAGCAGTCAAAATGTTGAAAAAAAGCTGCGGATTCTGGATTATTTCTTTCTTTTCTCTCCTGGATCCTTGTCAATCACACAATTTCTACTCTCCAGAGCTCCTGCTGTTCACGCATTTCCCAGCAACAAGCTCTGTGTGTTCAATTTTTTTCATCTCCTTTCTCATTTTTGTCTAACAAATTGACACTCTCTGTCTGCCACTCTCTTAAGAAATAGTAAAGAAAGTGTCACTTTCTATTCCATAAGCATAAACTGCTTTGCCTAGAGAAGCAATGAATTAATTAACTTTAAAGATGAATGATCTGCAGTGAATCTAGCTGAGCTTACACTGTCAGCATATGGAGAAAAAATAAAAGCCTTCCAACAGAAAACAAATGTATCTAAAACTCTTCACTACCATTAAATCACTTTTATCCACAGCCTATACATGTTTCATATGTGTTACATATTAGACACAGGAAATGCACACTTGTCTACATAATTGAATTTAGATTATATGAATAAAGTTACTCTCTACATATTTGGTAAACTATATAAGATATAATATTAAATTTTCTCTTTAAAAGGAATGAAGAGGCTCTAAATGCATATTTCATATTTGTTTATATGTGGTCTCAGAGGATATGGGATACATGCTCTCATTTGTCCCCACTCCATTCTTCTGAGAAAAAGTAGCAAATAATCCCATTTGACAGACAAGAACACTGGGACAAGGGACTTGTACAGTATAAAGTCATAGATAGAGAGACTGGCCAATTAAACTGAGAAATTTGCCCTCCCGGTTGCCCATCTATAGTTCCACAGTTGATCATGCTGGGATCTGCTGGAATTTTCCCCACATAGAGACATGTCTACTGAAAGGGCGAGGGCTAGGCCCTCCACCTTGCCCCAGGGTAAAGGCTACACCCTCCATCTTGCCCCAGGGTAAGGGCTACGTCCTCCATCTTACCTTGGCCACGTGCTTGGCAAGAAGGTTCTTCCTGGAAGTCTAAGACTCTGCTAGCCACACCCAGGAACAAGACATCGACTTGCGCCTGGCCAATCGGCAGAGCACAGTCCTTTCTCCTCCCCTTACTCCAACCCCCCCTATATAACCGGTCTCTAGGCGGGGTTCTCTCTCTCAGCCACTTGGCTTGTAGAGAGACTGGTCAATTAAACTGAGAAATTTGCCCTCCCGGTTGCCCATCTATAGTTCCACAGTTGATCATGCTGGGATCTGCTGGAATTTTCCCCACATAGAGACATGTCTACATGTACATGTATCATGTATATTGCATATTACACATGTGCACGAACATATATACATGAATATATTAAGCATGTATATCAGTTCACCCGAACTCAGGCAAAAACCAACACCAATAAAATGATCTCCAGGAGTCATTTTTTCTCTTTTCAACTTTATCAATAAAAGGAGTTAATGAATATGTGACAAGAAGAAAGTGGGTATTTACAAAAACAAATCCTTCTATAGATTGTCTAAGGCAGCGGTCACCAACCTTTCAGACCTCAGGGACCACCAGTGGTCCATGAACCACTGGTTGGCGACCGCTGGTCTAATCCATAGACAGCTCAGATTTCAGGTCTCAGAAACATAGCTAGCAGTCCTGGTAAAAGTCTGTCTGTGATGCCCAGAGTTTCAAATTAGAAAGCAAACTCTAGCTTCCAAATGTTCAAAAACCTTCCAGCACTATTCCATCAAAATAACACAAAATAAAGAAGCACTTTGTTCCTGCCGATCTCCTGGGCCTTTGACTAAAAGTAAACCAATTCTACCTAGAGGAGCCCAGATAATATTTCAAAACTGTTGCCACTCGTAAAATCTCTTTACCTTGGGAGCACCTAAGTGCAAGCATCTTTAGAGCAAGTTCATCTCGATTGGCCTTGGCAATGACCCCAGAGAGTCTGCACAGGAGAGTGAGTCCTTTGGGGCTATTTGGAACAGTTGAAAACCAAAGCTTTCTCGTTTGAGACAGTCCTGTCAAAAAACAATAATAAATCCTGCAATGGGCAGGCTTAACGGGACACATTTTCTACTCAAAGAGAAGTGACTTCTGCTTCATCTGCTTTTCCCAAAGGGCTAGAGAGGGGCTAGGGCTGGGCTGGAGGGGGTCAGAGAGAGATGGAGGAGGCACCAAATTAGAACTAAAGCAATAGACCTTAAAATTCGCTGGTCAGAGCCCTAGCCGGTTGTTCAATGGTTAGAGCATCAGCCCAAGACTGAAAAGTTGCAAGTTCAATTCCGGTCAAGGGCACAACCTCAGTTGCAGGCTCGATACCTGGCCCAGGTCAGGGCGTGTGCAGGAGGCAACAATTGATGTGTCACTTTCATATCAATGTTTCTCTCTCTACCTCTCCCTTTCACTCTCTCTAAAAATCAATGGAAAAATAATATCCTCCGGTGAGGATTTAAAAAAAAATTCACTGGTCAGAGAATCTGGGGAAGGCCTCAGCAGAAGACAGAAGAGTTATTTTCCACGGGCCGTAATGGGGAAGATGGCTGACAGGAAGGAAATGGGCATGGGAGGTCAGAAAGCTAACATGGGGGTTCCAGAGGCCCAGTGTGTCTCCTCAAGATTGGTGTTGGCCGGATGATTCAGCTCCCCCAAATCTGAGTTTGACATCTATGTTCCCTCCACCTTTACTCTAGTCAAGACCCACACACCCGGGTCAGAAGCTGGCTCGATACGGGGTCAGCAGGAATAATCAGGACCAAGACAGGTCACGGGTTGAACATGAGCACACCGAGGACTTCTGAAAAGATAGGCTGACTCATCAGGTCAACTCCCATAATACGTTTAGACCTTTCAGAGGATAGCTTGCTTAAGGTGTCTTGGGGTTTATCCTTTTTCTTCTGATTAAAAGCAAATTTGTTAACTTCTCGCTACAAAAGCAATGCTTTAGAAACATGTAAAAATACAAATAAGAAAAAGAAGCCAGATGCTCACCAGAGAGATAAACATTTTTAACAAGGGTAATAATAACAAAACAACTGCCTAAGTTTATTGATCAATAACCACCTGCCAGATGCCCCACTAAGCGTTTTACAGATATTACCTTACTCAATATCAGCGGCAAACTTGTTTTAAAAAAGGTAAGAAAAAAGAGTGTGAATACCACTTTTTGTTTAAGACCAAATGTCATGCTGAATCACTGGGTCATATTGCTCAGCATCTATCTGCTTGTTTGTTTACTTGTTATATGCTCAATATAAACACAGGGATTTTTTTAAACATAAAACCAGAATAACATCATTATGGGGAGCTCGGATTATCCACTGAACGCTAACACTGTAGCTCCTCAGTCAGAACAATAAATAATAATCTTACTGAAAAAAATCTTGGAAGGAAGAAGGAAGGAGACAACATGAAAGAAGAAAGGAAGATCTATGAAATTGCTTCTCACAGCTGAAACGTGTTGCTAAGGTAGGAAAGTAACACAGCGCAGGGCTGCCTTCTTTCTTGAGTATTTATTCAATTGTTTGGGACACAAACCTCCTTTCTTTGATGAAGAATTGATTGCAGTTTTACTTTTCCTAAGAAATTAACATTGCATTGTTGAATAAACAATTTGTAAAACTATCTATTTTGCTCCCTGCATTAAATTTCTATTTACTCATTTGCCTGGACACATCACTAGATCTAAACTGAGGTCTTGATGAGAATCCTTGAAGGAACAAGGGGGAAAGACTTTGTAAAGCCTCCACCTCTCTGGGGAGGAAGGAAACCTAGCCACGCGGGGCTGCAGGCTGCACTGTTTTTCCCATTTTTCAATCTGGAAAGAAGACTGAAGGGGAGCACAGAAGGGCATGAATCACTGCTAAGCAGACAGGCTTGGGAACAGAAGGCTAGGGTTCAACCGCGCTGCTGGCTGATGAGCTGTGCGATCTTGAGTGAGTTATTTCATCAAGCTGAAGCTTCAGTAAAATGAGGAGCTGGGCCCAGCCAGTGTGGCTCAGCAGCTGAGCACTGACCCAAGAGCCAAGAGGTTGCTGGTTCGATCCCCAGTGTGGGGCGTGCAGGAGGCAGCCAAGTCTCGTTGATGTTTCTATCCCTCTATCACTATCCCTTCCTCTCTCTTTAAAAATCAATAAAATACACACACACACACACACACACATATTATTTTTTTAATGAGGAGCTGGTATTTGAACCCAGCTTTGTGTTCCCAAGCCTGTGTCTATGCCTCAGTTATGCTCTGACTGACTTGACCCTCAGAGTCACAGGAGGATCATTCATAGGGAGCATTCTGAGGGCCTAGGGTCCCCGAGGATTATGTGAAGAGCACTTAGCACGGGTGTGGCCTACAGCGAGAATCCAACAGATGACAGCTATTGTTATTAGGATCTGAGGGATTCTTCCCTTTGCCTCCACCCCCACGCTGGATTTTCTCCTGCCCTCACTGCCCTGCTCCAGGACCTGAGACTTCCTTCTAAAGACCATCACCAGAGCTCCCTCCCTGGCAGGCGTCTGGTTGGATGGGGTCAATAGGAGCCACGCACAAGAGGTCAAAGGTCAGAAGGAGAGAAGTGGAGGTATTTCTCTTCACTCTTCTTTCCCTGAGTTCTGTTTTCTGGCAATGACAGTGCCCCTCAGTGACTCTAGCACCCTCTCAGGACACCATCATCCACAGCGCCTGCTCTCTCAGGCTTCCTATAATGCCAATTCCTTCCCCTCAAGCCTTCGGAACTAGGGGTGGTAATGACTTGGTAACATCACTTTACAAAACACTCACTCGCCAATGATCATTTAAACTACAGTGAAAGTTTATGACCAATGATTATTAAATAACCATTCTTAGGAGGGAGAGAAGCATGGTTAAAGTGTACCCGACAATTACCGAAAAATGCATCTGGGGATTTATTTGGACAATATTGAAAACGCCCTCTGTCTCATCCCAGAAGCCCCAGCCCAGTTCTACAGGTGGGTCCAAACCCAATCCTGCACGGCGCATCAACTACAACCCAATTTGCTTTCTGAGAAATGTCGATCTGGCTTTATTCTGAGAAAAAGGAAGACCAAGACTCGTCATAGAGTGTTGAAGAAAACTCCCAAACTATAGGCAGCACAGTTTTTTCTCAGTCCTTCTGAAAAGTGTTTATCACAAACTCAAACTCTGGAGACTACCATTATCAAAAAACCACCGGAACCATTTTACAAACCAGCATTTTCAACCGTGTTGGGTTAGGACTTGACGGGAGCCACTTTAGCGGGTCTCATTTTATCCCCTAGCAATTTCAAGTGTAATTGCCAACCAATCCACGGGGCACGAATAAGCGTGTAATTACTCAGTTAAAGAGGAACTACATGGGCATTTACTTGTACCCTCCAAGCTCAAGGGATGTTGGATGCCATATCCAAAAGAGGCGTACTGTATGTTTTCAATGACTCCAACTGGTTTGCTTCAGTGTTTCCTTTTGCTGTTTCTGCGGGTCTTTTTATAGCTTTTGTTTTGGTGCACAGTTTTGCTGTGTGACGCTTAGGCGCATTAGATGAAACGTTCAAAGTAATGCGCCACAGTGTTTCACATGGCTGTAATCACTTTTTGATGATTTGAAGCAATTTGACCCGTGGCCCCACGTTATTAGTGAATCATTGCAAATTTCCCATTTTGCAACAAAGCAATAAAACAGTGGTCTTGACAATTCCGGTCATCAGCAAGCCTCAAGCTGGCACGGCAGGCACAGAGCACCGGCTCGGAGAACCTGGCGGCTTGCCACTGCCAATAATTATGTTCTGCCAATCTATTCCCAGCTGCAATGTCAGCTGGATACAGGACTTTTACCCGTTTCCCACCCTGCACACCGCACCACACGGCCACACGACCGCTGGGGTTTGCTCCTCATGCTAGGGCATCCCACCGCAGGTTAAGTGACGGCTTATAAAAGTGCTTCCTGTTAGAGAGGAGTGCCTTAAGGACATCTGGAGTCAAGTGGGTCCATGAAGAAAGAGGCAGCCTCGGCCATCCTTGCTTATCATCTGGGCCTCCCCGCATGCACACTCTATTCACCCTTTTTGTCGGGATGTCTCTGTATTGACATTCATCCTCTCAGTTAGCAACCCCTGTTTAGCTCTCGGGCTATTGCCTACTATATAGTAGGCAAAAATAAATACCTAACCAGTGGGCAGTGAAATAAGTGAATGGATGAATGAATTAATGAGTCCACCCGGATTCCCAAAACATACCTCATTTTGCCATCTAATGAATAGCTCCTCCCCATCGTTCCACACCAGGTCATATAGAGAGTGTGCGCTTCACCTCTATGCATGCAGTATTATAATCAAGAGCCCAAAAGGACAGTGTTTATGAACTAGTCAATGAGATAACACAGGACAGATTTTCTTTAAAATACGTCAGGGTTGGTTATTATGGTTTATGTATTGCTGAATATTAATAACTTCCATTGTTCGTAGCTGATTCTAAACTGAAGCCATACTTGGTGACAACAATATTTTTTTCTGCCAGAATCATATAGTATAAGAGATCTATGATTTTTTTAAAATTCCAATTAAGCCATAGTCTTCTCAACTTAATATTTTCATTAAACATCAATGCAAATGTCTTTTCCCACATACCAATGTCCTACATGGTTTTTAAGATAGATATATTCTCAAATATGAAAAGCAGATCTCTTCACTATTCTGTTCATTAAAAGGGATATTTAAAAAAAAAGAAATTTGACAGCAAAACAATACACTGAACAGTGAAAGTCCTTTGTCAAGATCCAATTGTCCTTTTTAGGATGGCCAGGCCAACATTCTCTTTTTGTTCTAACAGGTAACCATTTCCAGAAATGCGGTTTCCTGTGAATGAAAAGGAAAGTGGAGTGATTTGTCACTAAAACTACACTAATGCTCACTGTAGATGACAGCCCTGTCTATAAGTGACATCTACTCTGGGACTGGAGGAGGCCACTTGGGATGCGTCAGGACATACTAAGGGTTCAATAAATATAAGCTTGATGGATAAACAGGAGACAGGAAGAAAAGGAGATGTAGACTCAGGGCTTAGCGCCCTCAAATCTAATATGACTCTTACAGCCCTTAAATGACATGGGATATAATGCCTCATGTTGTGACCCAACCATAAAATTATTTTCGTTGCTACTTCATAACTGTAATGTTGCTACTGTTATGCATCATAATGTAAATATCTGATATGCAGGATGGTCTTAGGTGACGCCTGTGAAAGGGTCATTCGACCGCCAAAGGGGTCATGACCCACAGGTTGAGAACCACTGCCTTAGAAGATCAGTAGAATGGCACTTCATTGTAAAGGGGCATGAAAGACTTCTGTGGGGTGAAGGAAATTTTCTAAAATTGTTGGGGCGATTGTTGCACAACACTGTAAATTTACTAAAAATTATTCAATTGTACACTTTGGTAAATTTTATAATATGGGAATTACACCTCAATAAATCTGGTGTTTTCTTTTAAATCTCCCCAATGCATCAAAAAGCCCAAGTTCATGAAAGCATGTAACACCTTGAGGATAAGGCTCCTGCTTATCTCACACCTTATCTTTTTTACCACCCATGTTCCCCAACCCTCTGACCCACCACTCCATGTACCTTCTGTCTCCAGAAACTCTGAAGTGGTTTTATATCCCTGTGTATCTACTCTTTGGCCTTCTGTCTTCAAGTTTTCCTCACTGCAGCTGCCTGACAAACCCCAAATGGGGGTCAAGGACACAGCTCAATCTAATCCCGATTCTAGGGAGCTTTGCTGACCCTCTTGGAAGAACTGGCCATTTCTTCTTGTGTACCCTCCAAAGAACCCAGTAATTCACTGTCTATACTTTTTTCTTAAATATGACAAGGACATACACAATGCTACCAAAATATCCATTAGTACCATTTTCCTATAAAGATAATGATGCCTGAGGTTCTTCTCTAGGAGTTCTTGGATGTGGCCTGGGCAATGGGATTCTTCAAAGCTCCCTGCATGATCCCAGCGTGTGGCCGAGGTTGAGAATCACTGTTCTAGAAGCCCCTTTCCCCTTGCAGTATTTCTTGGGTAAGGCTTTCATTCACAATTGGCAAATGCAATTCCTCCACACAGTTGGCCTATTTCCCTCCCACATTCTGCTGACCCTTATCAATTAATTAATCAATCAACCATTCATTCATTCCCTGGGAATTCGGAGATAAATAAGATATAGTTACCGCTACAGGACAAAACTCAAAGCTGAGAGTGTAAATAGATGAGTAAGCCAACAATAATAAGCCGGGGTGCTCAATCATGAATTAAACAGATATTTAATTGAATGCCTACTACATACCCAGCACAATGTGGGCACTGGAGAGAGAGAGCTATGAAAAACTCAGACACATGGCCTGACCTCCTGCGATTGGCGGTTGATGGATAATGACTATAACCAAGTCCTGGTTGCTATGCAAGAAAAGGAGTGACCTCCCTGCAGAGCGTTTTCCAGAATTGTCCTTCAAGGCTGGAGACACACTGAGCCTTCCAGCAGACAGGCACTCAGGAAGCAATACAGGATGAGGGAGAGAGAATGGTGGAGAGGTCCAGCTAAGAACTGGCGCAAACAAAGGTCAAAGTGCAATGACTAAATTATCTGCAATGCCTTGAAAGCATCCTGCAAGCCTGGGAATGCAGGACAGTCTCCTGGGGAGAGGAACTCTGCACTGACTCTGCAAGGAAGAGAAAGTGACACTAGGGGCTGGGAAATGGCAGGAGGATCTCAGGGAAAGAGAAAACAAGGACATCAACATTGAGGCAACATGGGGGCAAACTGCGTCCAGACGACCTAGCACTTTCTCTCCTTCTCTCCCATACCAGCTCTCAGTTTCTCCTCCTTCTCCTTCTCTTTTCACTGTCTTCCCTCACCCCTTTATTTTCTTTCTTTTTGTCTTATTTTTGCTTGTTCCTTCAGCATCTTTGACCTATCCTATCCCACGTGTGCCCTCCATCCTACCATTTCATCCTGGGTCATGTCATTGTTCTAAACCAGATCCACTTCATTTAATACTCTGATGTCACCATTTTAAAATTATTAATAATTTTTGAGCCAAGGGACCCATGTTTTCCTTTTGCACTGGGTCCCACAAATTATGTAGCTGGTCCTGCCTAGAAGATTTAGGGATTCCCCACTCTAGATGGAGAGTTCTGGAAAATAATTCCCAAGGAAGTGACCTTTGGTGCAATGATCTTTGAAAAGTCAATTCAGTTTGTGAAGTCTCTGTAACCTCAGTTTATAAAGACATTGACTGTTAAATTAAATGTTGACATAAACGGTCTTGTCATGGGGGAATACCAACTCTGTGTCTCTGAGAAAGTCTCGGAAATCAACAAATTGCGATGGGGAAGCTTCAGACAGGAAGTCCAGGAAGTAACAAGACATCGGAGCATCTGTTTAGTCAACTTCCTACCCAGGCCCATTCCTCAGTTCCCCTGAGAGAAGGATGACCCTTACTTCAAAACACCGGAGGAGAAATGGAGGGAAATGATGATCAAAAGTTAATGTGTGAAGAAAAGAACACTGGGAGGCTGCTGCTGAGACACTGTCAAACCATAATTCCTCTTCCGAGGGAAGACTGAGCAGTCCAGGGACAGGGCTGAGGGCAGGCTGGTCCCCCGTAGAGACCGGTCCTGAAATAAAGAACTAATACCACACCCTCACAGGGGAGGGACGCACTCTCCTACGCTTCTCCTCCTAACGCCCAAACGGGCCGTAGGTTGCATTTGTACAATAGCAGGGCTGTTTATGTCATTGATGCATTAAATTTATGGTTGACCCCAAAGAAACGATTTCTCAGAAACCTTTATTTCCAAGAAAAAAGACGTTTGAACTTCACTTTACAAAATAAAATCAACTCCCAGCCCTACTCTGCACATCCCCTCAGCCTAACAGGGAGAACTCCACTGGGGACTCTATTCACAGCCAACCTGTCTGAAGGCCCAATAAGAAGCTGATTCATGTAAAGTACTTTTTAAGCCGGCGAAGTGATCACTAATGTAAAGTATTGCTATTATTACATGGGACAGTGCCCTGTCTTCACCTCAACTCAAAATGTCCCAAGGCTCCCTTTTCCTCCTCCCTCTGACTGTCTGTCAGTCCGTGCCTATCCCTGCCCTGCACACCTACAGATGCTACCCAGGGCACCTACCCCAACCCCCGGAATTGGCATAAGTAGGATGTGACCCCAGCCAAACCCTGATCTGTCCTTTATAAGTGGCTCTCTCTAAACCCCTACAATTCCAACAGAGAAATAGAGAGAGCGAGAGAGAGAGAAGAGAGAGAGAAGAAGAGAGAGAGAGAGGAGAGAGAGAAAGCTAGATAGGAAGAAAGGAAGAAAAAACAAGAGAACCCTAGCCAGTTTGGCTCATTGGATAGAGCATCGGCCTGTGGACTGAAGGGTCCTGAGTTCGATTCGGGTCAGGGCACATGCCAAGGTTGTGGGCTTGATTTCCCATAGGGGGTGTACAGGAGGCAGCCAATCAATGTTTGTTTCTATCTCCCTCTCCCTTCCTCTCTGAAAGCAATAAAAATATATTTAAAAGAAAGAGAAAAAAACAGGAGAAAAGAAGAAAACTAGATAGGAAGAAAGACATCTGTTTCAAGACAAACTTATGTTATTTAATATCAATACTGATTAAATCAAAGGATTATAAGAGTCAGAACTATTTAAAACTTATTGAATCTGTGCCTTAAACAGCTGTGTGGAAGAAAACATTCTTGGATAGACTGGGATTAAGCTACTAGATATTCCTTTATTTATTTGTGCAATTATTTTCTTATTTCTTCATATATTTATTTATTTAGTTGAGGTTTTTTGTTTTTTTTAAGAGGAACCTTTAAATTGTTTGTCAGGAAATCCCTGCTAAAGAAACAACCAGCTCTTGACCAGCCAAGGATTCTGGAGGAGATTAAGAAAAGTACACAGGGAGATGCAAATGAGATGTGCAATTCAAAGCATGTATTCCTAGTGGCATTTAGGAACTAGGACAGGGTGGGCCCATCCAGCTGAGCTCATCTTGCCTCCACCTCACTCTTCCAGGACGTAAATTAAGTCCTTCCTCTGCCCCTTGTCAGGAGCAGTGTGAGACACCAGTGCAGAGATCTGGAACTTCTAAAATTGCCTCAAGCGAGAAACCACACCCAAGCCTAAAGGAAAGGCTCAGAGAGGACCACCAGGAGCAAACTGTTCCACCACCACACATGAGACACCCCTGGGAACACCCAAACAACTGGGGGGAGACTTTGTTAAGGGGCAGGGAGGTGTCAATGCAAGTCAGGAAAATTTTAATTCCTTTGATGTGATTCATTTTGCATCCATAGTCTTGGGAGGTCAGAGGAGGGGTACAGGGAGTAGGGTACAAGGATTAAGTCCAGCACCCTTAAGTTGGGTGTGCCTGCAGTCAGGTGTACCTGGAGCTAAGTTTCAATGGCTTGATAGCAGAAGAGAATAAGTGATTGCATTATAGCTGTGGAAATAATATAGTTTCTAAATATTATGGCACCAATATTAGTTAAGTGTGACTCTTTTATAAGCAGACATATGCTGAACCCTATTGTGCATTGCCACACAGAGATGACGAATAATGATGGCTTGCCAGCACTTGACAGAATCTTGGGAGAAAGATACTATATGAATATCAATTATAATCAGTTGAAGTCTCATTGTTCTCCATTCTACACTGCCATTTTACATGTAATGTAATAAAGTTTTGGTCTCTAATCTTCACATCATACAATCAGCACCTGTTTAATGTATTGTCTATAACAATTAAACTCTAATTAGTTTATGCTAGTTGCTCTGGGAACATTTCTTATAGGTACTTTTCTTACCTAATAATTATGCTTCTGTGTCTCACATACATGCCAACATGAAGGGGTTAATACTTAAGTGGTTTCACTCTGAGATATTGTAAAGTGATATTGTGAATATGTCTCAGCCATGTTTGAGACAGAGAACAGCTGCGACCTTATTCTATTAGAACGGCAGCGTAATCATTCCTGATCATTCAATATGAATGTTTAACCCAACAGATAATTGCTGTTTTCCAGGCTGACACCTAAGTTGGCTGATTTAAGGATATTTTGGGTTATGCAAAGCATTCTGGGATATGCAAAGGATCGAGTCTGAGCTAGACTGGGGGGAGGGGCTCAAACACAAAGTACTGGAGGTCCTGGCTGACAGGTATTCAGAATCGTAATGTAGGAGAAACAAGAAAGGGAGACACAGGGACCCAGGATCTGTATTTTCAACTACATATCAGAGGATGGATGGATAGCCTCTATAAGTCTAATTTTCTTCCTGTTGTGTAATATAACCATTGGTTATAGATATAAAAGCTGTAGGTATGGGAAATGAAAGAAAAAAATTTGGAGTGGGGAGTCTCATGAAATCTTACAAAACAATTGGAAACATTATTAAATAGCAAGTACTTTGAATCCCAACACACATAATAGAAGATGCAATAGAGTAAAGAGTGAATGGGACAGAAAATGAGAAGGCCTGAGTCATGGTTCCAAATGTACACTAACTTACACTGTGACCTTGACAAGACTTTTCATCTCCCTCAGTATCTTTGTCCCTAAGTAAAAGAAAATGAAGGACCAATGTGATCGCAAAAAAAAACACAACACTTTTTTAACTGGCTGGATGCAACAGTCCTGAGTATTCCCTTTTAGGACAATACTGATGCTGGAAGCATATATCCCACTTCCCAACATGTCTTCTCCAGTGCTGTGTAGAAAATGGGATAAATCATTAAATCCCAAGGAAGAGGAACTGGAACGTGGAAATTCCACGATGACGCTGAATCACTGACAGCCAAGTCCCATTTCCTGTATCTCGTCAGTGTCAGAGCAGGGGCATGTGCTCCCAGACAGAGGAAGCCAGAGGCAAAGGCAGACAACAATCACGATGCGGGGTAGAAAGGACCCCAATTCTTTTGCTGCTCCACCTCTAATTTTATGTTATGGCCTTGAGTAAGCACCCCCATTTCCTTATGCCTTACTTTTGTCATCTGCATAGGTAATCATTATTATCTAAACCATCTTTGTCATAAAAAGAACAAAACTTTTAAAAATATTCAAGTGTGATGATTAAATGCACGTCATTCCTTGACCTATGGCGGGCTGTACAAAGGAAGTTCTTGACAGCCTCATCGGAAGTCACTATGACCATTTCCCCTCTCCCTCAGCCATTAAGTTTCACAGGTCCAGCAACTGTGAATCAAGGAACCCTGGGATCCCAGACAGTGCAAGGACATCTACAAAATAAGTAAATTCAACCCAGGATTCATAGCTTTATGCAAATCCGGGAAGAGTAACTAATAATTATTAGAACTTGTTTAGTCATCATTCTTAACTGGTTTGCAAAACAATCTCAGCAGGAATAGCAAATGCTTGTTCACCAACGAGTCCATTGCAGCAAAATCCCTGGTCCCACTCCAGATGTAGCAACAGCCAGTCTGAGACGATTTGGGTCTTAACCCAACAAACAAAACCCCCCTTGTCAGGACTGACTGAGCCATGAACACGCTCTCTAGAGATGTTGTCTAACCTGTATCCCAAACAAGACCATCCCGAGAGAAGCCAAATGATCCCAGATGACCTTTGCTCATTTCATGGAGATGCTTAGCTCTAGATTCTATTTTGGATACTTTTTTCTTATTCACAAAGGCAGTTTATTCTTTCCCCCCGAGTGACCCCTGTTTTGTCGTTAATTACAGGAATAGCTACTGCTCAGGGCCTCTTAAAATTATAGTGAGAAGGGAAGGGGGAAAAAAAGAGAGCCAGTGAGGCCCCTCTTGGTTAAAAGGTCTATTTTTAAAAATACTTCCTGGACAAGAAAATCCATTCTGCAATTTTTGAGGACCTGAAATACAAACTGACACATCCACCGCAACAACTCATTCTCCACCGCACCTCCAAGGCCTGTGCTCCTCCATCAGTATATTTCCGTTCTACAGTACAGGGTATGTCTCCAACTTTTTTCATTTTCCAACTCTGCATCTAAATGTTTAAAATTATAATGTAATTATCATATGTATTTCTAATTTTTTAGAATTCTCATCTCCTGTAAATTTTGGCACTGCAAAAATGGATCGGGTCGTCAGTTTCTTGTGAGCAAGAATAGATTTTTCTACTCACCTTTGAAATTCCCCCAAAGAACCTCACAGAGGTTGATATCTATAGAGTTAGATAGAGCTGATGAGCCAACTGATTTCCTAGCAAAGGTGCCAAATCTTAGGACCAAAACAAACATCAATTTGAACTGTCACCAGCATCCAAGCCAAACAAATGCTTTTGTATTTGTTCATGGTTTCTAATTGGCCCATGTTCCCTATCTACTTGAGGTGCAGACTGCCTGTTGAGAGGGTGGAGGACCCTTGGCAATGGGTCAGGTGCCAGCAAACATAGATTTATCGGACAGCAGGCTTTGCCCCGAGAGGGACATCTGTTCAGCAGGAAGCGCCCACTCTATGCCAGCCTTCAGAACCAGCTGCCTCTTTGTGCTTCAAGACACACAACACACACACACACACACACACACACACACACACACCTCTATGTGTTGACTGGCTGTGAAACCCAAGGAGGAAAGAGAAGCTGAGAAGACTAATGTCTACCTCAAAGCAGAGGCTAAAGGGCCACACGGTAAAGAACCATCATGATTCCTCCATGGACATGTCCCCATCTACGTTAAACAGTTTCCCATCCCACCCAGGCCCCCCTTCAGTCCAAGCCCTCATGCTAGAAGGGGAATTTATAGCCCGAAAGACTTCATAAAGATCATCCAAGATGATTTCCAAAACTAAATTACAAGGTCATAGATCTATTGTGACGTCTTCAAACACTCACAAAATACCTCTTTTACAACAGCTTTCAAACGGGAGAGTGAGGAGTGACTGGGAAACTGTCCGTTGGATGGATGAGCTCTAGGTCCACTGTGTGGTTGGTCAGATCAGGTGATTAGAGAATAGGGTCAGTGAGACTAATGTCACACAAGACAGACAGACACAGGTCGTGGGTAGGAGAGTCAAGGGCATTGCCTGCTAACATTTGTGTGTACATGCACACACATGTGCTTATAGACATGCATGTGTGTGGAAGAACACAACATAAAGCTATTGCTTAAATGGGTCCAGTACGTCCCTACTGCTACACTTTGTTCAGCTGATGTCTAAGATGGGAAAAGCTGTTGAACTGCTTTAAAAGTGTTATGATTATTTTACAATGTATACCTTACTTTAATAACTCAGAAGCTTAAGAGGCAGCGAAACTAAGAGAAAAGAGAGTGGTAAGAAATTCCAGATAGAAGTGGGGAGATAACAGTACCAGAAATCAGAGATGATAATTATTGTTATAATAGTTTGCAATGAATTATTGCACTCAACCTGGCTCTCTGGTCAGGCAAAAAGGAAATCGAGAGAAGTGAAATAACCCTCAGAATGCAATCAAAGGGAGTATTGTCAGCTGGGCCATTTCCAACACCGGATTTAAAAGAAATTTATTGCATGAAAATGTAGAGATGATTGATATTTCCACAAATATTAACAAAACATTGAATAACAACAAACGGTGCTGCATGAGGCAGCTCAGCACAGGATTTGTATGAGTTTTGCAATAGACAGACCTGGGTTCGAATTAGGAACTCGGCCATTGGCCAAGCTACTGAAGCACAAGGAGCCTCTGATTCCTCGTCTCCGGTGATGTTACCTACCCCTAAGGTTGTTATGAGGATTAAATGATATGACACAGGTAAAGGACCTGGCACAGTACCTAACTAGTAGGTGTACAAGAAGTGTTGGTTCCATCTCCCATCCTTCACCCCCACTCACAATGGTTGGACTCAGGTCTTCCTGGGGATGGAACAAAAGTCAGAGACCTTGAAGGCATTTTCACTGAAGGTGTAGATGTTACAATGGACCCAAAAAATTGCTAGCCAGATGCAACAACAGAGCCTGGAGAACTGAAGGAATGGTAGCTGGCCTGGCCCTTCAAATAACAATGGTCTCAACCACAGTCGGGGAGTTGCACAAACACAGGGTGGAGCAAAGGAGGTTTCCAGTTGTTCGTATGGAAAATAATACAGTAATGAATAAAAACTAATACAAGAATAAAGTCTGTGTTTCTCTTACAACTGGAAACCTCCTTTTGCCCCACCCTGTGTTGGCTTTGTTGACAAGAGAGCTTGATACTCATTGCCAAGTGGTGGGATTAACACCTTTTTGATTGTCTTGCCCAGATAGTGGGCCATCCCACCTCCACGTAGAGGGCAGACCGCAAGAATGATCACAAAGCCAATTCTCTGTCTCAAAGAAAACATACATGTGAACCTCTCAAGTGCTTAGACAAGAATGAACTGGGACTCCAGAACTCTGTGTCAGAACTCTGGAGCAATCATCTGAACCTGGAAAATGTAAGAATAACAGTCACCTACTTAGAAACCACCATGAAATGAAATATCGCTATCTGGCTGCTCAAAATGATACCTTATTTTTAATAGCAGTATCACCAGGTGGGAACATAGATATACACATACTGGATGGATGACTAAATACTTAGCAATCCTTTACCACATGTCCAACTCTGTGCTTGGCCTTTGCACATATATTATCTCAATTAATTCCTACAACAGGAAACAAAGGTAACACATAGGATTATCATCATCAATTACGCTTGTACACATTCAAGTACAACTACAAGTTTAGATTAGTGACCCATAAAAGATCTGTTCAACTAAAGAAAGCTACATGATCACATATATGGTCCATAATACAATTAAAGGGACTGAAGCAGAAAATGACCAATAGTAGCAAGAATATGGTAATTTAGGCACCATGCACATTGCTTTGAGCATAATTAACAATTTGGTTAACACGTGCAAATTCTAATACTAGAAGTTCTTTTGCTAAAGGCGGGGTTAACCAAAATTCATTTCCATGGCCAAATTCCAGCCTCTGGCAAATTTTCTAATGTCTGCACATTTTTTCAAATGATGAAAGTGGGTCAAAAGCACTAAGCCAAAGCAACAGTTTAATTTTAGCAACTCTCTGTGCAACAGCCAATGCAACCAAGAAGGTCACAGCCAAGGTTACTGTGCCACCACCTAAGGGCTCTGCTGTCAGAAACACAGAGCAGCCAAGAGAGAGACTGATTGTGGGACAATTATTTACGGAGTGCCTGCTCTGTGCCCGCAGCAATGCCAAGCATGGCTGTAGTGGTGGGTAGATCAGGCACCCGATCCTCTAGCGCCAAAGGTGTATGTGCAGAGGCAGCGAGTCTGAGGGGAAAGAACATGAGACTCAAATGGAAAACCCGCTTTGCTGAGCTGCTCGGGGCTCCCACACTCTCATCTGCAATAACGGAGGTAACCACACGGATGTCATGGTCCTCATGAGGGCTAAAGGATAGCAATCGTGGTCACTATGTCAGACAGTTCAATCAGACCCATAATATGAAACGGGGCTTCACTCACTAACTGTGTGAACTTTCGGGCCTCAGTCTACCTCATCTGTGAAAGGGGGATCAAACAGTTTCTAATAGGGTGGTGCTGAGGTTTCAATGAGTGAACCCATGTAAAGAACTTAGAGATCTCTGGACCATCGTGAGAACTGAGGCAAGTTCACTCTTATCACTGCTACACACCCCACACTCTAGGGAGGGGGTGAGGGTGCTGGGGAGGTTTCGAAGAAGAGGAGTGTCTCACCAGGAAAGGTTGGTGAGAGCATGGGTGACGTAGGAGGGATGGAAATGTAGGAAGTGGGGGAAAACACAGACCAGGAAAGTGACCCGGGAAGCCTGGGGCTGGAGATGGCAACCCTCGTCTTCTCTGTCCCTGTCACTCGCTGCTGCTGTCCCACTCAGTTCCTGAGCCAGTCCTGTGACCAGCCTCAGACAACTGACAGAGAGGCATGGAGATTGGTGCTTCCATCACATAGCAGGTGCCCAGGATGGGCCCTGACATGCACCTGCTCAGTAAGACTCTCCCCACCCACCCGCTTGCCTACCAGTCATGTTCCAGCTCCATTCAACGGCCAGGACACACCCAACCAGGGTCCTTCCTAAAGCCACTCAGCTCAAGTTCAACACCCCACCCAGCTCATATGGGTCATACTTACTTTTTCATAGTTTTACTTTTACAGTATACTTTCACATGATATGGTTTTTAACCTACTGATTCCCTAAAAAAAGAGTACTGCCTGTCCAGCATGGCTCAGTGGTTGAGCACTGGCCTATGAACAAGGAGGTCACAGTGAGTTCTCTTTGGAGAGTAGGACTGAGAAATCTACAATGAAAAGGAGACTAGCTTTTCACCCAATGCCCTTTTGTAGGTTTTAATTTTATACCACGCATATGTACTACTCCAAATTTTCTAAAAAGTGAATTTTTAAAATAAACAACAAATCCCATATTAGAAGTTGACTCTGATGCCTTAAGCAAAAGCATGTTTTCCTGATGCATCATAGGTTGTTGGTAAATGGCAGCTGCCTTCTGCACACTATTACTATCTGTGTAACAACCATTACATCACCAGTAACTAACAGCTGTAGAATTGTTTGTGTAGTAACATGTGTACAGTGCTCAAGCTTATTCATGTACCAGCTCTCCCAGTGAGGCCGAGAGCCCCAGGAGGATGGCTTCTGTCTGGATGGGCCTTTGCTTACCCATCATGCACAGCACCTTCTGCAGAGCAGATCATTATCAGAGACCCACTGAGTGAACCATCACACAGGAATTAGTGCCCTGCTCAACGGACCCATAGGTGGGGAAGCAAATACATTCTTATCTCCATGTTGCAGACATGGAAACTGAGGCCCAGGAGGGTCATGTGAGTGGCCCAAAGTGAAAAAGTTAGGTAGCAGCTCAAACAAGGCTCCCCATCAGAACTTCCCGTCAGCAGTGGCGGGCACCTTAAAACACAGCTGACCAGACTCAGTGGTGGAGACTAAGGCTGGGAACCCAGCGAGAACCACAGCGGGAACTGCTAAGAGTGAGTTTTCTAAAACAGACCCACAAATGTCATTGCATTGTTCACAAATGTGTTTCCTCTGGATACAAATTGTATTAGTCATGGTTCTGCAGAGAAACAGAAGCAAGAGGATACAGACATATGTGTGCCTCTCTGTGTGTGTGTGTGTACACACACACACACACACACACACACACACACACACACATAGATTTATTATGAGGAAATTTATTGTCATGCAGTTGGAGGCTGAAAAGTCCCACAGTCTGTGTCTGCAAGCTAGAGACCCAGGAAAGTCAGCAGTGTAATTCGGTCCAAGTCCAAAGGCCTGGGAACCAGGGGAACCAATGGTGTATACCCCAGGCCAAGGTCAGGAGAAGATGAGGTGAGATGCCCCAGGGGAAGCAGTGGAGTGGATGCTGCCCCCCAGCACTGGGGAGGGCAGTCTATTTCACTGAGTTCACTGATTCAAATGCTAATCTCATCTAGAAAACCCTTCAAAGACACACCCAGAAACAACGTCTCATCTTGGGCACCCCAGACCTCTCAAGTTGACTCAGAAAATTAACCATCACACCAGTGAAGTCACCTCAAAAGCACACAAATGTACATGGATTCCAAACAGGCAGAGAGTGACCCACAGGGAAAACAACCCCCTGAGGCCCTCAGGGAGTCCTTCCAGGAGGGTCCTGCCAACCAGCATAGAGCAGGGAGCCCAGAGGGGCTGGGCAGCCACAGCTGACAAGAATATAATATAGGCTCGGCCACGGGACCCTGGGCAAATGACTGATACTCTGTGAGCCTCAGATTCCTCATCTGTACCCATCCCCAAATAAAATAATAAGTATAAAGTAATTACCACATTGCCTGACATTAAAAGTACTGTCTCTTTAGTTTCCATTATTATTAGAGATTATTATTAGAGATAAAAGCTATAGCCAGAGTAAACACCACACACACACACACACCCGCGAGAAGAATTACTTTCCGCCTCCTCTGGCATTTTGCACAGACATCTATTGTACTGCTTATCATAGATACTAAAGTCATTTGGAGGCAGCTCTGTCTCTCCCCTCTAGACTGGATGTTTTCTGAAACCCAAACAGGCTTCAACTTTCTCCTTTTATAGCCCCAATGCTTAGTACTTGAAAAGTGCTCAACCATTTTTGCTAAAAATGTCAAAATGGAATGAAAATTTTTGAATCATTTGGACTCGTGGAGTGATAACTGCAAGCAATATTCTGGAAATTGAAATTCAGTGCCTTTTCATTCCGTTGATGTCTTTTTAGGTAGTTCCCCATAAAAGCAATCTCTATAAATAACGCTAGCGTGTACTCTGAGGTCCACTAATGTGCTATACCACCAGCCCTGAAGCTTCTCTTGATGTTCATTCAACTTCATTTCTGCAAAGTTTAAGGCAACACATTGGACCAAATGAATCTAATTCGTCAAGGAGCCCAGCCTGCCACAGACCTACAGGTTCTCCCTGGAATGGGGCATGCAGACCCCCTTTAACCAGTGCAGCCCCTGGAATCAGTTCTCTTTCTCACCGCTTGATGGGAAAGGAGGAGGCATGTGTAGAGGACTTGACAATATTGGCAGTGGAAATTAACTCACTTCCTAGCACGCTGGTAAGATTCTGTGAATGAGGTAAATTCTTTGATATTGCTGCCAAGTAGACTGTGAGCTCCAAGAGTGCATTCATCACAAGCCTTATTTGAGGTTGGCCTTGAAGAACAGGTAAAGTTCAAACAAGTGATCGTAAGGGCCAACTGTATTTCCAAGGAAAAGTCATGAATGTGAGATATCCTGGGGCGATAGGAAATAATGCAGTTTAAGGGGAGCATAGACTATAGGATGGGGACCCCTTCATATCCAGATTCATATAATGAAACATTATTAATGATTTAGGAGACTATCTGAATGAATAAGTGCATAAATGAATGAACAAATGAATAAACAAACAAATGAATTAGCTTAGTTAGGCCTGGCATTTTAAAGACAAAAGAAGAATGTGACCACGATTTCTATAATCCCTCTGCTGATGTCAATTGCAAATCACACCTCCCTATTTCTCTCTGTAAAGGATGTTATGAAAAAGCCTTCTTCCATCAAATGAGATCTACTTGAATAAAAAATGAATGACAGATTTTAATTATTTCATCATGTTCACATGTCATTTTATTTTAATCCCAGGGATATGGGATAGCAACATGCAATAAACTGTTTTTTTCCTATAACCAACAAAGCAACCCAGTATGAGTTTGCTTTTCTTACCTTTCTTTTTATTTCTGATATTTTTTGACACTGAAAAGCCTATTTGCTCCCCACATACACAACACACATACACATTAAAGACCAATTTGTCAATGAAGTATTCTCCTGCTGGCTTTTATGGCTGAGTTATTTCTATTAAAGAACTAAGAAATAGGACACACGGCTGCACAACTGATTCTGGCAGAAATGTTAACTCTAGAATTAGATGGATAAAACAAAATCAGTACAAAAGCCAGTGGGATTAGTGAAAGCTTTAACACATGGCTGGCCATGGTAGAAATCTCTTCTGACCCACGAGTTTGTTAAAAATTATATTTGCTGCAAAACAGCCTCACCACCATTATTAAGTTCTAACTTAGTTTTCACTCTATAGCTGTCAGACTTCCTATACAATATAATAATTTTTCTCACACTAAAGTTCAAATGATTTCCAAAACATACTTCAGAAGAAATTAACCTCTGGCATGCAGGAACTTGATGACAAGTATACATAACAGCCTTATTTGTAATAGCCCCAAACTGGGAACTACCCAAACATCCTTCAATGAGTCCATGTTTAAACACTGTGGTACATCCACAGCACAACCCTCTACTCAGCAATAAAACACAAGCATTGATATGCACAACTATTTGGATGAACCTGGAAGAAATTATGCTGAGTGAAGAATCAGTCCTCAAAGGATACATACTATATGACTCCACTTAAGTAACATCTACAAAATAACAGTATGATAGAGAGTAAGAACAAGTTAATGGTTGAAGGGATTAGGGATGGAGGAAGGAGGATGGGTGTGGCTATACAGTAGAGTTTTTTGATTGTGGGGGTCATTACACAAGGTTACCCATGTGACAAAATCACATAGAGCTATACACACATGCAAATGAGTGTGTGCATAACTGATAACATCTGAATAAGCTCTATGGATAATAGCAATGTTGACTTCTTGGCTTTGATACCATACTGTAGTCATGTAAGATGTTAATTAACACTGAGGGAGGCTGGAGGTTGGATGCACAGGACTTCCCTATACATTTCTCTGTAACCACCTGTGAATCTATCATTATTTAAAAATAAAAAGGTTTTAAAATATATGGTCAGTTCATATCAGGATATGAGATTTATCTCTACCAAGTCAAACAGTATGCAATCCTGAGTGCAGAATAAGGTACAAAATAAATGCTTTTTTGAAGAAAAGAAGAGAGGAACAAAAAAGGAAGATGTACAATCATCCTTAGTAAATCTAAAATTGATCAAAAATCTGATCTGGGGAACAAGGTGCAAAGTTGTCTTAACTTTTCCATAAGCCTTTATACAATGGGTACATTGTAAAGTAGTTGTGCGAATTAAATATATATGGCATTTAGTAAGGGACTCAAGAAATATTAATTTTCTTCCAATAAGAAAAAATAAAAGTGTCAATCATGTTATTCTTCTTTCCTTACTCCCTTATTGCATGACCTTACTTCTTTTTTAAAAAAAAAATTAATTGTTTTCAGAGAGGAAAGAAGAGGGAGAGATAGAAACATCAATGATGAGAGAGAATCATCAACCAGCTGCCTCCTACATACTCCCTACTGGGGATCGAGCCCGCAACCTGGGCATGTGCCAGTAATCGAACCGTGACTTCCTGGTTCATGTGTCAATGCTCAACTACTGAGCCACACTGGCCGGGCAGCATGACCTTACTTCTTGATAAAATAATTGTTCCTCCTTCAACAACCATCAGAAATGGCAAGGTGACACATAAAGTCAGAGCTCCTCTCATGGAAGTACATCTGTTGTGAGTGGGCCCAAGTTCAATGCCTAGAGCCCTGAGTCCCAGAGCTGGAAGCTCCGGGAAGCACAGGGTCCCATATTCAGTTCAGCCATGGTGCTGAGATGGTGTAGCATGCTGATAAGAGCCAGGCTAGGAACATTTAACACCCTGATCTCTACCTCTATCTCCTTCCCAAGGTAACTGCAATTTCACTTCTCTCAGTGAACATATTCTACCCTTTTATTTCCTTTCAGTGAATTGCACTGACCTGGACAGACAGCAAACAGAACACTAGCAAAGCAGCACCTTCAAGCACCAGCCCAATGAGGGAATCCATCCAGGAGGCTCAACATGGAGCAGCCATGCAGGCCAGGCACCAGCAGAGCAGAAAGTGGTCCCAGAATCAGCCGCCAGAGAGGCAAACATCCCAGAATGCAATGGGTCCTCGCTGACCTCGAAGGTCAAAGAAATGTTACCATCTTTTCAGAGAACACTTTCCCATCTTTAGATGTGCCTACTCGTTTGCACTGAATTGTATCCAGACATCAAAAAGATAGAATACGAGAGAGGTCAGGCACAAGGTCAGCCCGAAACCCAAGGTCAGGGTCCAGTTGTGGATGGAGCAGAGGTGAAGGTGGGAGAGGATGGGAGGTGGGGAGCGTCAGCAGAAACCAAGGGGCAGTGGGGCATGAAGACGGTCATTGGGAAACCTGTCTGTATTCACTGCTTGAAGACATCACTGACGCAGCTGCCTGCTGCACTCAGAACATGAGGAGCTAATCCCGGCGAGGCTGGCTGAGGCTTCCGAAACAGGACAGACAACCAGAGGAGCCTGGCAGACATGGGCGGTGCCAGGGAGAGCCCATTCTAGCAGCATCAGGAAGGAGATAGAGCCATGGCGTAGGTGCACCTTGGGAGGGATTTCACTAAGGCTAAGGCGGGAAGAGGCAGGTCACTCAGATTAGCTTGCCCATAATTGCTCTCAGCACCCACGCCACGCCATGGATGCAGTTCCCACTCCGTGCTTCCAGCCAGAGGTCCCCCACTCAGGAGGCAGGCCCACCCCGCGCCGTTCACAGGGCGCACATGCTCTCGCTGGTCACAGGGAGGAGGACCAGAACACCTACCTCGCTGTGTCTTTTCAGGCCACCCAAGTTCTAGTAGCTTCTGTTTCCTCCTAATACCTTCCCAGGAATTTGCTCTGCTAATGAGGGCCCTCCATCAGACAGCTGGTCATACAAGCTGCTCTCAGAAAACAAAAGCTGCATGTTGAGGTAACCAGTATTACACATGCGTGCACACACACGTACGCACTTTCCCCAGCACAATTCAGAAACTGTGGTTAGAATGAACCAGCACCACATGGAAGAAAAGGCAGCCTCCAGCATAGACTCCGCATTCCCACCTCTTCCTTTGCCAAGTGCACAGCCTATACCAGTGATGGTGAACCTTTTGAGCTCGGCGTGTCAGCATTTTGAAAAACCCTAACTTAACTCTGGTGCCGTGTCACATATAGAAATTTTTTGATATTTGCAACCATAGTAAAACAAAGACTTATATTTTTGATATTTATTTTATATATTTAAATGCCATTTAACAAAGAAAAATCAACCAAAAAAATGAGTTCACGTGTCACCTCTGACACGCGTGTCATAGGTTCGCCATCACTGGCCTATACTGTGTTCACCCATGAGCAGAGCTGGCCACAGCTTGCAGTTTCAGTGAAATGATAGTGACCCCTCTTCTGGTCTGCCACCTTCCCTTTTCCCTGGATGCCACACAAAGGGACGTGCTGTCGTCTCAGAACATCCTCTAAGAACTGCATTCTGCTGCTACAAGAGAATTCCAACGGAACCACTCATTGATCTGGTCACGTTAGAGCGATCATCACCACTACGGGCCTATCGGATAGAATGGCCAACATCCAGGACACCAACTGCTGGTGAGGATGCGGAGAGCAGGAACTCTCACCTTTGCTGGTAGGAAAGCAAAATGGCCCAAGCCACTGAGGAAGACAGTTTGGAGGTTTCTTACAAACAAAACACACTCTTACCTCGTGAGCCAGCAATCACAATCCTTGGCATTTGCTCAAAAGGACTGAAAGCGTATGTCCATGCAAAAACTTGCCCACAGGTGCTGCTAGCATCTTTATTCATGATGCCAAACTTGGAGGCAGCCAACACGCCCCACAGTAGGTGAATGGATAAATAAACTGTGGCCCATCTAGATCAGGGGTGGGGAACGTCCAACCCGCAGGCCGTACAAGTCCCATGAAATCATTTGGTCTGGCCCTGCCAAGGCAACCGCAGGCGGGACTGGAAATCCAATAAATCTAGAAGCTTTATTCATAGCAACATAAATTTATATTAAGTGAATTATATTCAGTGAATGATGTTATAAATATCCAAACGGCCTTTGGCAGAAAAAAAGGTTCCCCACCCTTGATCTAGATAATGAAATATTACTCAGTGAAATGAGCCATCAAACCATAAAAAGACTTGGAGGAAACTGAAATGCATATTACTATGTGAAAGAAGCCTGTTTGAAAAGGCTATATATATGGAAAAATTCCAACTATAGGCCATTCTAGAAAAGACAACAGTATGGTCAGTGGTTGCCAGAGGCTGGGGGAGAGAGCGATGAGTTGATGGGGCACAGAGGATATTTGGGGCAGTAAAACTATTCTATATGACACCATAATAATGGATATATGTCATTATGCATTTGTGCAAACCCAAGAGTGAACTTTAATGTAAACTAGGGACTTTGAGCGATAATGATATGTCACTGTGGGTCCATCAATGTAACAAATGTCCCTCTCTGGTTCCAGATGTTGACAGTGGGGCAGGCTGTATGGCGGGGGGTGGGGCGGGGGGAGAACTATATGGGAACTACCTGTGCCTTCCACTCAATTTTGCTATGCCACAATTTTTAAAACTGCTCTAAAGAAATAAAGCTTGTTGATTAAAAAAATAAATCCTCAGAGGCAGACAAAAGCCAAACCAAAAATATTAGTGGTGTGTTTTTTGTTGAAATAGATACCGAGTTATGGCAACCTAAAAGAATGCTGTCTTTACCAATTTGGGAAACTATGACTCCAAGTATGCCACAAACGAAGGCAACTGTTTGGGTTTTCTTTGCAAAGGCAACGAAACCCACCAAAACTGGTAGAGAGGCGGAAGGAAGGAATGTTTAGCAAAAATCACAGTTCTGATCCTCTGTCAAGACAAGCACTGGCCTGCGTTGTGAACTGCAAAAAAAACTAAAAAAAGAAAAAAAGTTTTTTATTTGTTAGACCAGAGGTTCTCAACCTGTGGGTCGCGATCCCTTTGGGGGTCAAACGACCCTTTCACAGGGGTCGCCTAAGACCATCAGAAAACACATATATAATTACATATTGTTTTTGTGATTAATCACTATGCTTTATGTTCAATTTGTAACAATGAAAATATATCCTGCATATCAGATATTTACATTACAATTCATAACAGTAGCAAAATTACAGTTATGAAGTAGCAACGAAAATAATTTTATGGTTGGGGGTCACCACAATATGAGGAACTGTATTAAAGGGTCGCAGCATTAGGAAGGTTGAGAACCATTGTGTTAGACTAATGTAGTGATTACCATTTCCTCAAATTCTTTACTTCCTGTTTCAGAGCAGCAAAAATCTAATATAATGTCTTACATTGAAACCATATTAAATATTCAAAAGCCAATCAGAAAAAAGGCATTAAAGCAAGTCTTCTTGGGATTCAGACTTAATCGCCTTTAGGGTTCTGGCCGGGTAGCTCAATTGGTTAGAGCAGCGGTCGCCAACCTTTCGGACCTCACGGACCACCAGTTGGTGACCGCTGCTCCAAAGGTTTCCTTAAACCAGTGGTCACCAACCTTTCAGACCTCATGGACCACCAGTGGTCTGCGGACCAACAATTGGCGACCGCTGGGTTAGAGCATCATCCTGATACACCAAGGTGGTAGATTCAATCCCTGGTCAGGGCACATATAAGAAGCAACCAATGAATGCATAAATAAGTGGAACAACAAATTGATGTTTCTCTCTCTTTCTCATCAATAAGTAAATTTTTTAAAATCACCTTTAGGGTCTAAAGGTGGGGTTACTACTGGAGTATGTCCTGAGCCAAGAGGGGGGTTCAGAAGCACCCCCAGCTCAGGGCCAGCCTTCCCCACCACTAACAGCCACAGCAGCGCTGGCCACGAGAAAGATGCTGTGAGTCACATTCAGCACTTGAAATTTTCTAGTAGCTCCATTTTAAAAAATAGGCAGGTGAAAGTAACAGCAATGGTATATTTTCTTTAACTCGGTGTACCCAGACGTTTACCATTTAACAGGTGGCAGTAGCAGCTACATTTCAAGGGCTCAGCAGCACAGATCTCAACTTTCAGTATAAATCTAAAAGGCTCCGAGCTTTCCCCTCCCAAATATGTATCCATTCAAACACACTTATTACATGTCTTCAAACATTTCATTATTCTTACAACTAGAAGTACACCAGAATAAGCAGTAAGGGCACTGGAGTGACCATTTCAATCTATTCAAATCATAAATAAAGAGCTATGCTGCCCTGACCAGTTTGGCTCAGTGGATAGAGCGTCAGCCTGCGGACTGAAAGGTCCCAGGTTTGATTCCGGTCAAGGGCATGTACCTTGGTTGTGGGCACATCCCCAGTAGGAGGTGTGCAGAAGGCAGCTGATCGATGTTTCTCTCTCATCAATGTTTCTAACTCCCCATCTCTCTCCCTTCCTCTCTGTAAAAAATAAATAAAATATATTTTTTAAAAAAGAAGAAAAAAAGAGCTATGCTAATGTGAAAACCAGCTCAACCTCAGTTTGTTCTTGTTGTTGTTGTTGTTGTTATTATTATTATTATTATTATTATTTTGTTTCCAGTTTTTATCCTTCCCATGTTATTTGGAAAAGCAAAGAATTGCTCATCTCAAGTTTACCTTTGTGATTGAAAGTGATGTTGTACATGCCTCTGTTTTAACAATGATCTGAAGATTTGAAACAGAATAAATCCAGAGATAATATGTGCAGTGCTACCTGGGACCTGAAAAAATAGTGGAGGTAAGTGTAGCGATCGGGGGAGGAGAGGGGGTACATATCACAGAATGTCATAGACATAAAGTCAAGGAATAGAGACTTGAGGTGCAGAATTTTCATGTATAATGACTTTCGCCCAAACAGGTAATGTGACCTAGGTTTAAAAATCTGTGTAAATCCTAAAGAAGGAATTTTCAAAGCAATGAACATCGATTACACGCACCAGTGCATCTGAAGAGCGAGACCTCGCGAGGATGGCTATTACATTTGTGCATTTTAAAGACTGTCCTTCATAAGCACAATAATGGGCCTTCCTTTGCACTGAGGCCTAACTTATCAAACTGCAAACAACCTAAATCCTATTATCAGGAGAACATCCCCATTATTTATGATTTAGCCAATATTATGAATTTTTTAAAGAAGTAAATTTTTATGAGTGACATAGAAAAACCTCCAAGGTATGACTGAGTGAAAATGCAAGGTGCAGAAAAATACGTATTATAAAAATACCCACACTGATAACAGTCATATTTCAGGAGGAACCTGGGTAAGGATGGCCGAGGGGACGAAGGGGGTCTGGGTCAAAGAGGACTGGACACTTCAGCCTTCTTTGGAATATTTTAATTTTTTATAGAGAGAATCTAACCTAATAAAAGAGAAACAGGCAAATTGACTGCACCTCCGCTACGCCCCAAGCCACGCCCACCAGCCAATCAGAGTGACTATATGCAAATTAATCCAACCAAGATGGCAGCCGGCAGCCATGGAGCTGGAGCAAGCAGGAGGTTTGGTTGCCCCAGCGATGGAGGAAGCCAAGCTTCCCGCCTGCCCTGGCTGGCTGTGGCCTCTGCTCAAGGCAACAAAGTTTCAATTATAGAAGATAAATAAATCCCAGATACCTGCTTCCAGTCAACCTCCACAGGGAGCTTGGGTGGCTGGGGGCCGTGGCCAGCCTGCAAACAGCCATCAGCCACTCACCCAGGCTGGCCACACCCTCATGGGGTGAGGGTCCCCGCTGGGGGGCTTGGCCAGCCTGCAAACAGCCATCAGCCCCTCACCCAGACTGGCCAGGCACCCCAGCAGGACCTCCACCCTGAAAGGGGTGTGGCCAGCCTGAAAACGGCCCTCAGCCACTCACCTAGGCTGGCCACACCCTCATGTGAAGAGGACAGAAGCAAGAGAAAGATAGTGCCTCTCAGCACCTACACTCCAACCTGTGCGCCTCGCTAATCAAAGGCACGTCACAGACCAGGGGCACCAGCACCACCAGCACCACCCTTGGAAAGCAGACGGAGGAAGGAAGCAAGTCCTCGGGGGGCCTAACAGATGGGGCTGCAGCTTCGAGAGAGTCCCCCACCCCTACCCCACCCCACCTCTGAGCCGCTTCCCAGTTATGGCTCAATCAGAAGCCACATCTCAGCGTAAACCTCACAGGCAGGGAGAGAAGCGGATGTGTGCCAGCACAGACTTGCGCCTTGCACAGAGATGCCAATCTGGCACGTGGACCCCCCTTGGCAGGGAAAGAAGAGGCTCAGCAACTGGCTCCTTTTCCTTGGCATGGTTTTCACCCAAGTCCTCATTCTCTACAGCGATTACTTTCCCTTTCTCCCTCAGGTATGTATGTCCATGGGAGCCCCCCCAGGCTCAGCTTTGAAGGCACAGGAAAACAAAACAGAGGCATCACAGATGCCCAATCCATCCACAGAGATTCAACTGTGCTCAGCACTGGTGATGAATGTCATGCAAACACCAAGTCACAGCCCCCCTCTTACCTCCAATCCCTACATCCCCAAAGTCAAGGAGAGAGGCAGGATAACACAGGAGTTAAGAGGTTAGGGGTCAAGAGCCAAAGCGACCTCAACTGAGCCCAAGCCCTACGATTTCTCACCCATAAAGTAAGGACAGCCATAGCACCTACCTCAGAGAGTGTAGTAAAAAGTAAATGAGACACACGTGGAAAGCACTTAGCCCAGTGCCGGGAATATGGTGACTATCATGGAGTACCGCGCATCATTATGCCTATTGTATTCTTATCATCAGTCCTTATTATTTCAAAGCAAAGTTTAACATCCCCTCGGCCTAGCTAGTTTGTTTGTTGTTTTGAGATCTATACACTGCTGTAGATTTAAAAGTACAAGAATCAAGAAATAATATTTTGTTATAAATGTGTATTAGACATGATTTGCACAATGATGGGCCCCCACACTAAACCCCCCAGGGAAGTTCCAATTTCCCCTGGAAGGGGACGGGGGGAGACATCATGATTCTTCTCCCTTTAAATGAATTATCAAAAACCCCAAAAAAAAAAATCCATGCATTTGAGAGTTTTCATCCCTAGAGATGCAGGAGCTGGGAATTCCTAGAGCAGCGGTTCTCAACCTGTGGGTTGTGACCCCTTTGACTGTCGAACGACCCTATCACAGGGGTCGCCTAAGACCATCCTGCATATCAGATATTTACATTACGATTCATAACATTAGCGACATTAAGTTATGAAGTAGCAACGAAAATAATTTTATGGTTGGGTCACAACATGAGGAACTGTATTTAAAGGGCCAGAAGGTTGAGAACCACTGTCCTAGAGGATGAGTCCACACTGTCTTAGTGTATGAAGTGCGTTAACGGGGCAGTTCTTGCCTCTAACAGCAACGGACCCCAGCTGCTGCGGAGGAAATGGGAAAAGCAGCCCCACATCTCAGCCATGAGGCCTCAGGTCAATTGTGAAATCTGACTTGAAGAGAGAGGAAGCTCATCTTGACCCCATGTGATAATGAGCATGAAGGACGACCTGGCCTCGGGAGGAGCCCCAGGGAGGGAGCAGCTCAGAGAAAACTCAACAGACTTGGGCAGCGGAATAAGGTTCTCTGGGTGCCAGGCCAGCCTCACTGCTACTAGGATAACAGGTTCTCAAACAAGGGCTTCTCCACTCCCTCGGAGTTGGCTTCAGAGATGACCTTTCTTCTTAGAAATGGTGTCCCTTTGTCCGAGAATCCTCCGCTATGCCTCTGCACCTCCCTCAAAAAACTTATATGAAAATTACCTTCCTCCATCTCTACCTCCCTCCCATTAGGCCTTTAGCTCCTTGTGGGTAGAAACCACATCTCATTCTATTCTTTTTTTTAATGTTCTCACGGTGTTTAACCATCACATAGTTGACACTCAGTAAACATATAGTGAAATAAAGAGTCTGGGAGTGAAGTCAGACAGGCCAAAACCACATCCATAAATAAAATATGCTTAGCTTTAGTTTACCCAGTACTTTCGGTAGAACTCATTTTTAAAACAAAGTATTTTTCATTTGCTCTTTGTTCAACCTCTCAGGAGTATCATCAATGCAAACCATGTGGACTGGCTTTCATTTTGCAAATCTGACCTCCCCCTTTGAAATCACTGATGGGTATGTTAGGTCCCTGCCCACTGACCTGTGCATTCTTAGAGGGACCAGGACAGTAGCTGTGAACCGATGACACCTAGAATCTTAGGCTAAATCAGTTGGATTCTTTTTTAAAGGTTCTTTCTGCAGACCTCTACTTTGTCCTCACAGCCTGAAGCACCAGGCAGCAGCCCCTCCCACCTCTTCCCATAATCTGCTGGCTCCATTGCAACTACGGCTGATGCAAGACCCTGAAGAATTCACCTCTAGTACAAGGAGAATAAGTCCTTGACAGAGGCCCAGTTTTGCAGAAATTTTGCAAGGTCTCACTCTTAATTATGATAGAGAATGGCACTCTGTGGCTATTAATATTTAGTGGAAGGGAGGATGCTATATTAACAGCTAATATTTATTAAGTACTTACTATAATATACCAAGAAATGGGTCATATACCACACATACATTCTCTCATTTAATCCTTATCAACAACCCTATAGGTTAGGTACTGTCATGAGTAACCTGAGAATATGTATGCTTACCTGGCTGAAAACTCAAAAGGTTAAGGAGAAGTGGAAGTGAGGTTTAAATTTGGGCCTCTCAGATCCCTAAATCCATGCTAAGTGCCAACACCATTATCACCTTGTTTGTAGACTTCTGGCATAATTATGTCCTGACAATGTCCCACACAAACCATTAGCAGAAGTAAGTCACTGATATCAAAGAGGGGAACCACCCACCCCACCAATCTAAAGAGCAAAAGTAACCTTTAAACATGATCCACTTTCCACACAAGAGACTAATTTAGGGGAAATTTCTTTCGATTCAAAATAATGATGCTAAGTGGGAAGCAATTTAAGCTTTACAATGGCTTCATCAGAGCCTCATCTGTCAAATCCCCAAATTGTGCTCCCAGAACACGCTTCTCAATACAGAGAATCAGCAGGGAGTAGAAATGCAGATGTGAAGCAAACAGGTGGAAATCAAGGAGTCAGTGTGATCTAATGAGCATGATCCAGTCTTAATGCAATGCTGTGCTCATGGCCACCATCATCACCATCACTGCCACCACCACCATCACCGCCATCATCCTCACCGGCATTGGTAGTACCTTCATAATTATGTCCTTTGAAGAAATGAGGCTTCCAGGTACCCAGGTAACAGGCACTGTTTGCAATACCAGGAGAGTGCTTTTTCCATCTTTCTCTCTTGATAGTGGGTTATGAGTTAGCAGCGGTGACTAGCAACTCTATTACTATTACTAACAACATAGTACACTAGAATTAGTAAAACTGTCACAAAACCATTGCAAAACTTTTTGGAATTTTGGATTTGGCATAACAGCAGAAGGCTGGTACCCACCTCACACCCCGTATTGCAGGTATCAGGTTCTTAAACTATTTGATAAAATAAAATCTAAATGATAAAATACACACCAAAGATTAAGGAACTGCCTATAGAAAAGTCAACCCACAAGCCCTCCATTTGTATTTACACCAGAGGGCAACAAGACAATGGGGGCAGCCCTATGCTCTGGGGGCAGAACACGGCAATTCACAAACTCACAGCAGGAGACCTTGACTCCAGACTGAGCCCGGCTTTCAGAGAGGCACTGCACTGGCTACTGGGCCTGCAGCATTTCAAGGGACGTTTTTTTCTTTCTTAAACAGAGAGGAAGGGAGAGGGATAAAGAGATACCAAGAGGGAACCACTGATAGGCTTCCTCCTGCACGCCCCCTACTGGGGGTCAAGCCCACAACCCGGGCATGTCCCCCGAATGGGAATCAACCGGTGACCTCTTGTTTATGGGTTGACGCTCAATCATACAGGCTGGGCTCGAGGGACATTTTTGTCTTCTAGGGTACTAAGCAGGAATCCATTCTAATCTCTACTGGGGCCCACTTTGTAGGTACTACTTTTCACTGAAATTGCTATGATAATTTCTTTTCTGTCCTCCCACATGTAAGGGATGGCACATCATGCACCAGTAAATTTGTTTTGTTTTATTGCTTCCTATGTAACAATATGCAATGATAGCAAAGTGTTTCTTTTACGACCTGTGAATTTATGCTTTTTCATGGGTAATGGAATATAACAGCATGGAGACTTATGCTTTCTGATTTGATTCAGTATAGAGCATATTGTATTTACATACACCAAACAATATTATCCCTTTCAGACTATCTCAAAATCTCTTTCAATGCAAGATTTAAAGTGTTTTTAAATTTTATTCTTTATAAAATTTAAATCCATCTAATACACCTGTAAAATCTTATATGTCAGTTACATAAAGTACATAACAAAATTCATGTATCTGCTACATAAACAATGAATCATTGGTCAAAACAGTCCTGCTAACATAACAGCTAAAGTACTCTATACACTTACTAAAAGCCAGGAAGTACACTTAATGCTTTCAATATTTGTCTCATTTAACCCTTACCACAACCCTATGTGCTGAGTACTATTATTATTCCCTTTTGTACAGATGAAGAAAGTGAGACATAGAGCAAGTTTTGTCAACCTTGACACTATTGACATTTTGGACAAGATTGTTCTTTGTTACGGTGGTGATGTTCTGTGCACTGTAGGATGTTTAGCAGCACCCTTGACCTCTATCTAGATGCCAGCAGGAGACCCCAGTCCCAGATGTGACAACCAAAAATGTCTCCAGACACTGCCAAATGTCCCCTTGTGACAAAATCGCTCCCACCTGAGAACCACTGGCATAGAGAAATTAAGTAATTTACTGAAGATCACACACTTAGGAAATAGGAGAGCCAGGCATGCTGACGCTAGAATGTATGCTATCAATGAGTGAAATACAGTGCTAGTCACTCTGTGATAGTTTAAAGAACATAAATTTTGCCCTCATCGGTTTGGCTCAGTGGATAGAACATCAGCCTGCGGACTGAAGGGTCCCAGGTTCGATTCTGGTCAAGGGCACATGCCTGTGTTGCAGGCTCGATCCCCAGTGGGGGGTGTCAAAGACTGCCTATGTGCTTCACATATACTATTTCATCCTGGGCTCCCAAGAACCCTAGGATGCAAGTTATATTATTTCCATTTGACAACGAAGAAACTAGTATTCTGTTAAGTAGGGGAATCTACCCAAACCTTACACAGGATTTGTGCTAGAACTCAGATTTCAAGCTAAGTATAGGTGACGCCAAGCCGCTGCTCTTGACCCAACCCAATGTCCTTCTCAGTTCATGGATAAACGAAGACCACAGACATGTCTCTCCCAAAGCATGTTCTCGATTTAGTCTACTCCCTCCAGCTTTGCTTAGAAATTTTCATTCAGATCCCCTCCCCTGACATCCCAAAGTTATGGGAATAAGTCCACCAATGTGGCTCGTAAGTTGAGCATTGACCCAAGAACCAAGAGATCACTGGTTTGATTCTGGGTCAGAGCACATGCTCAGGTTTCAGGTTTGATCCCCAGTAGGGGGCATGCAGGGTAGCTGATCGATAATGTTTCTCTCTCATTGATGTTTATCTCTCTATCCCTCTCCTTTCTTCTCTTTCTCTTAAAAAACAAAACAAAACAAAACAAACAAACAAACAAAAAAAATGCCAAGAGCAAAAGACAAAGAGAGAATCTTAAAAGCAGCAAGAGAAAAACAGTTAGTTACCTACAAGGAAGTACCCATACGATTGTCAGCTGATTTCTCAACAGAAACTATGCAGGCCAGAAGGGAGTGGCAAGAAATATTCAAAGTGATGAATAGCAAGAACCTACAACCAAGATTACTTTACCCAGCAAAGCTATCATTCAGAATTGAAGGTCAGATAAAGAGCTTCACAGATAAGGAAAAGCTAAAGGAGTTCATCACCACCAAACCAGTATTATATGAAATGCTGAAAGGTATTCTTTAAGAATAGGAAGAAGAAGAAAAAGGTAAAGATAAAAATTATGAACAACAAATACATATCTATCAACAAGTGAATCTAAAAATCAAGTGAATAAAAAATCTGATGAACAGAGTAAACTGGTGAATATAATAGAATCAGGGGCAAAGAAAGGGAGTGGACTGACAATTCTCGGGAGTTAAGGGGTCTGGGGGTTGTGGGAAGAGACTGGAAAAAATCGTACACCTATGGATGAGGACAGTGGGGGAGGTAAGGGCAGAGGGTGGGGTGGGAACCAGGTGGAGGGGAGCTATGGGGGGAAAAAAGAGAAACAACTGCAATAATCTGAACAATAAAGATTTATTTTAAAAAAATAAGAAGAAGGAGGAGGAGGAGGTTGTTGTTTGGAGAGGCAAAGGGAAAACTTCAAGCAGTGACCTCAAGAACTTTGAAAAGGGATTATCATATTAAATCACAGGATAGGAAAATATAGAATGAGTTTTCTTTTATCTGATTCTATTTTTGTTATCTACTTTTTATGCATAATGAATTTTATATTTTTTAGGGTTCGGGGGGTTGTTTTCATTAAACTTTCCTGAGAGCTTTAACTTTTGGGTTGAGGCCAAATTTGAAAATGTTCAAGCATAAAATATCCTGATGAGAAAAAACAATTGATGGAGTGTCGAAATGAATTCCAAAAGGCGTATCTTTCTGACCCTTTGGTTTTATTCAATTTTGAGTGGCTTCATGGGGGTGGGGAGCTTCCACAGCTGTAAAAAATTATGGAACCACCAGGGTGGAAAGAACTCAAGAAGCTTCTGGCATCTGAAAGGCCTTCCTTTAAGTCCTAGCCCAACCCCTTCTCTGCTTGGTGACCTGTCAAGTGACTTACTGTCCCTGAGTCCCTCACCTGTAAAACAGGCTCACTGTGAAGATTAAATAAGATAATGCATGAGAATCAACTGGCACACAGCAGACTCACAATCAACTGGGCGCCCTTCAGACGTATCTGTGTTTTTTACCAAAGTTTGTGTTTTGGTCATTGTCCTTTTAATGCCTTGCTCACATTATTTAGGTGAAATTAGGAGTGTCTAAACCAGCCGTGGGCAAACTATGGCCCGCGGGCCGGATCCGGCCCATTTGAAATGAATAAAACTAAAAAAAAAAAAAAAGACCGTACCCTTTTATGTAATGATGTTTACTTTGAATTTATATTAGTTCACACAAACACTCCATCCATGCTTTTTTTCCGGCCCTCCGGTCCAGTTTAAGAACCCATTGTGGCCCTCGAGTCAAAAAGTTTGCCCACCCCTGGTCTAAACCAAGAGTGATCTAGCTGGTGGCCAAAGGACCATCACTATGGGGCCAGATTCTGTCACCCACCCAGTGATCTCCCTGCTCATCAGCAATGCTGCTCCTTGCCAGTGATTCAGTTACAGGACACAGAGTGCTGGCCATCACAACAAATGCCATTCAGTAGTCGGGCTTTCTTGCGGGAGAACCTCAGTAATTCAATCAGAGAATATCATTTTTAAGCTAAAGGAACCAGAGCCATACTCATGTTTAACCTCATCTCTCTACAGATGAGGACACAGGAATCACAGAGGAGAATTTTGACACAGCTAAATTAAGGCAAAATCCTGACCTGGTTCTTAACCTTTTACCTAGACCAGTGGTTCTCTAGCAGAAATGATTTTACCCTCCGGGGGCCATTTTTGGTCATTACAACTAGGGGAAGAGGGATTGCTACTGGTATCTAGTGAGTAAAAGCTAGGGATGTTACTAAATGCACAGAACAGCCCCACAGTGAAAACATCAGTAATACCATGGTTAGCAAACTCTAACCTGCACTGTTGGACTCCGTGCCTCCAAGGACTCCAAAAGCTGCCTCTTAAGTTGCTACTGTTGGAGATTGGACTTGGCCCACTTTGGAAGCTCTTATTCATGATTGAGTCAATTGTGCCTCTTTAGCATTGAGGGCCACTGGGATTAGGAGGGATTTAGAGCCTTACCTACTCAGGCAACTTAAAGTCTGGGTTTAACTTTAAAGCACAGTGATATGCCCAGCGTGAGTTCTACCAATGTTTTAAAGACATAAGTGGGCCTTATTAGACAATTTAAGAAAATGATTCTCAAAACTATTTTGGCAAAATACCATAGAACAACCAAATAATGTACACCATGTAGTTATCAAATATTCATTCTAATACACCTTAAATAAATACATTTGACACTGCATTAAATACCTTCAAGATTTGTGGTTTGAATGGAGGAAAGACAGAAATTGAAGGATTGATGTAGAACGAAAGTACGCTCAGAGTTTCCACCCAAAGCTAGAGTTCCATGTTAGAATAACTTAAATAGAAAAGAAAATCAGAGTCAATGATCCAGGCAAACAATTATGTACTTTCTGATTCTTGCCCATGCATGCCATCTGGCTTGCTGACCTCATAGGACTCCACCCTGGCCAGCAGGAAGGCCAAATTGAGCCTGAATGTGGGAGTATCTGGTGATCTGCAAAAAACACTTATGAGTCATCTATCAATCTGAGTTTATTTATCCACAGTTTCACCTGGTAATTCTGACTTTAGTTCTGACCCATGGTAGCAATATATAGAGCACCCCAATCTGATTCACTCATAAATTCAATCCACGTTTAATAATTATGTCCAGGGCACCATTCTTTGGGGAACATATTCCCTACTCAATAAAATCACAATGATGCCAAGAAGAATAACATGCACCCAACTAACTCTTGTACACAGAATCAGGGCAGCAGTAATTGGAAGAGCAAGATCTCTTTTAGGTAGAAAGATCAAGAAGGCTCCATGAAACAAAAAATGGCCTTTGAATTGGATCTTGAAGAAAGATGGGATTTCAGCACATAAAAAGAAAACATCCATGAATAAGGGTGATAGAAAACACAAGGCAATTCTGATATGACAGTCAGTGAGGCATATGGGAAAGGAGACTGGACCACAGGAATGAAAACAATGAGAAGGAAAAGCCCACAACCTGTAAGAGACTCATGTATCATGGGTGACAGAGGAGAAAAAAAGGTCAAGTTGAAGAAATACACCCAACAGAAGAACATATAAAGTGACTCAAAAGTTTGGATCCTGGGTCAGTTGGAGAATAGTAGCAATTATCAGACCTGAAAATAGAAGAGGAAAGAAGATTGAATTGTGTCAAGATTTTTCTATGGACTCAGAAAATGACAGCTCAGCACCAAATTCATTCCTGCTATTAATATCAGACTCAGTTGTTGAGCTACTTACTACATCTCAGCACCCTCTCTCACCGTATCTAATTCCTAACTCCTGTTACACAGTCTTTCTGGGTCTATCTCCCTATACCTGCTCCCCACACTCCTGCTGACATAGACAGAGAGTGACTATAAGGCATGAGTGAGTGGCAGTTGCCTGATACTCTGAACTCTGACCAAACTATCTATGTAGACTCTCTTACCTTCCTTTTTCCCCAGGCTATTATAGTATTTATAGGCCCTTTCCCATGTTAACTGCCTTGGGCATTACCCTTTGTGGGATAATGTGTCCATCTGTGACCTGAGTTCTAAACAGACCTCTTTGCTACTCTTTCTGATCTGCTCTGACATCCTACCACTCACTACAAAATTGCTCTCATTTAGTTGGCAATCTTGGAATGTAAAGTCATTAATCCTTAGGTGCTAAATGTCAATACTACTAAGGAAGTAGTAGTATGTGGGATTGATTATCCATAAGTATGTAAAAGGACTTCATTGTTTGGAGGATCCTCTTGTCCCTGATTGCATCATTAATCCTTAGGTGCTAAATGTCAATACTACTAAGGAAGTCCACAGATTCTATGTTAATGGTGCCAAAAGAGCTTCAGAATCCACAAGTCTTAATATGTCCCAGGAATGAAACAGGGGCATAATTCAGCAGAAGAGGCATCTGCTAACACAGTGATACAACTACTTAGAAGGCAACTTTCCCAAAGGGTGATATCCACTCACTTTCCACCCCCTACACATGAAAATCTATTTTTAACAGCAAAGGTGGTGGTGCTGTTGATGACTCATAAGTATGCTAATTTGTGATGGCTGATCATGGGCAATCTTGACTAAGGGAATTATTTGCTGGATTTAATCAATTATTGGGCTCATCAAATGTGATTACATAAAAATCCAAGTGAAAGAAGGCATTAGACACTTGGGAGGAAAAATAACTCTTTGTTTGCCTTGCAATAGAGAGAGTTCATTCTATTATCTACATGTGCAATATCCACATGACCGATTGTCTCCACATATGTTTGTGTCTCAGGCTGTCTTCCTCCTAATGTCCAGAATATTTTTCAGCCATTTGCCCTTTTGAGAAAACGCCTAACGAATCAGCAAGACATACAATTTTTAAAGAATTAAAAATATGAAGAAAACAAAGAGAAAGGATTCTGAACTATCCTACTAGACTTTAATAAGCCCATACTTTCAAGCACAATAAATAATAAGCAATAGTGTATGCTATCTTTGTGATCTAGTGAGAGAAGTGAGTATCCTATATAATAAAAGCCTAATATACTAAGTGTCCGGTCATCCGGTTGGCCGTTCAACCAATCAAAGCGTAATATGCTAATGATATGCTAAGGCTGCTCAACCGCTCACTATGACGTGCACTGACCACCAGGGGGCAGACAGTCAACTGGTTGACCAGTCGCTATGACGTGCACTGACTACTAGGGGGCAGATGCTCCGACCAGTAAGTTAGCTTGCTGCTGGGGTCCGGCTGATCAGAACTGAGCGAGATGGGCCAGAAATGCCCTGGAGCCCTCCCTCGGTCCCTCCCTGGCTGGCCAACCTCCTGCATTCCTCTCTGGCCCCAATCGTGCACTGGTGGGGTCCCTTGGCCTGCCCTCCACCCTCTCACAATCCGGGACCCCTCGGGGGATATCGGAGAGCTGGTTTCGGCCCAATCCCACAGGCCAGGCCAAGAGACCCCACTGGTGCACAAATTCGTGCACCAGGCATCTAGTATAATGTAAGTTCCTCCCAACAGACCTAATTGTCCTCAATGACCTTCAATACCGGTATCTCTTACAGCGTTTACCAACTCCTATTATAACTATTTTGTTCACCTATGTCTAACCTACAAGCCTGTGTACATCCTCACAGAGGGTGTTTCTTACAGATCTATTTCCAGTATTTAGTTAAGTGTATGACAATAGTAAGTACTAATGGAAAGATTCTTGTAAAGTACTATGCAGGTAACTATTGGTACAATATGATTATCAAAAAGATGAGAGATGCCTTTGGATAACTTCAATTACTCACAGAAATATTTCTAGATTTATAAAATGAGACATATGAAAACTGGACATGTGTCTGCAGAGGTCCTCGGATTTGTGACTATGCCTTTATTTGTACCTCTGTCTTTGGTTTTGCTAACCAATCACACCATTCACTAACATAAAATCATGAGCAAATAAAAACAGTTGTTTTAAACCATTAGTTTAGAAATGGTTTACTACTCAACCATAGATTAGTAGACATGGCTCTATCTCATATGAAAATATGTGGGTAATAAAAAAGAAAGTTCAAATCAATCCTCTACTACTTTGTACTTTATATGACTTCAGTGAAACTGGTACAAGACAATCTGGATGTTGTTTTTTTACATCAACATAAAAAATGCAACAGCATTCACATCAGATATGTAAAAATATGCTTTTAAAAATAATCAACATAGTAATTGGAAACTGGACAGGTCTGAGCAACTCTCTTGTAAGACTCCCTCTTACCTGTCCATTGATCGCTCCTTAAAATAAAACTGAGACAACTTTGAAACATCTCATACCCCAGGTTAACTACACATGAAAGTGGTATGTTACCTTTTACTACTGAAGACTATTATGCTCTCTAACTTGAGTGTTTAATTTACATCCTGCTCAGTGGTTCATATCCAATTACTACCATGTGCCCGATGAACCTGAACAAGACACAATTATTTAGCCATCTGTATAAGCTCACCATATTTAGGAAAGACTAGCAATCTTGGAAGCTTTAAAGTCTTAGTCCATTTTCTCTCAAAGATTTGTGCACCTCTATCATGCATATCAAATTACCACACCACCACTGTAGACTATTGACTTTATTTGGAAACCATACGACACAAGAGTCTCTGCTATGAGATGATATACAAAAATAATGCTTTCAAAAATAATTGACATAGGAATTCCAAACTTGACTCACCAGAAAAGGTAACATTCAAGTGGTCATCTGAAAGCATGACCACTTGTCGATACCTACTGGCATTCTAACTGCCTCAGTGATTCTTGATCTGAATGTCATTGGTTTAAAGCTATGATACCAAAGTCAAATACAATCACTGAAAAGCACACACGAGCCTTTGAGACTAAGGCGTGGGCTTTCAGTGATTGGTGAACAAACAGTCTAAGCAACTCTATTCCTTTGGCACATGCTGTCCAAGCTCTTCTCAATGAAGCAGAGTAATGGAGGGTGATGATGGATGAGAGTCTTCTTTAAATTGGCCTTTCCACAGTGAAATCGAAAAGATATCACTGCCCTTCAAGGAATTTGTACCTACACTTTGAGCTCAACAGCACTTTGTCAGCAAAATGGGCAAAGGATAATTTTAGACAAAGGAGAATTCAAACACTAAAACGTGTAAAGACCCATTTGTGCTCTCATCCATATACCTGCAACACACACCCCCTCTTCTCCCCCCGCCCCCATACACAGCCCCTCTCTGGCCAAGTTTTTAGCAAAATCACCAGACAGCTCAGCAGGAATATGCTTTTCAATTCCTTGGGCCCACTCTCATGTGAATGTAGACACTCACTGGGCCATGCTGAATGCCTACGATCAATTTTTAATTACAACAGCAGTAGCGATCCGAGATAAAGCAGGCAACTGAGAAGGGACCAAGAGACAGTTTATTACAAATGAACGTCCACCATGAGCCAAATTTGCAGAGTTGTGCCCCAAATGACTCGAGCAACCAGCGGCCCTTTCTCAGAAAGAGGCTCTTACCTCTGGGATGTTTTCTTATATTTCCTCCTGTGGGTAAAGAAGCATAAACACGTATCAGGAAAGGGTTTGCGATAGGCAGTGGGTTAGAAAAATACCGCTTCAGTGGGGATGGACAGGGAGGGGAACTCTTTGTAGAAGGAACTCTCTGTGAGGCTTGGGGGTCTCAAGTTAAAAGCTTTGGATTATTGTGTTATTTTGTGGCCAGATGCATATAACCAGAGTCTTAACAGTTACAAATAGCAGCCCAAGAGCTTGAGGGCTCGGCTCCCTATGTTTTTTCCTTTCCCTTCTGAGGGTACCGAGGTCAAACTTTAAAGACATCAGGATCCAGGTTCAAATCTCAGGTCTTCCATTTACCAGATTCATGGGCTTGCTGAGGTGTAAAGGGCCAGAGGCTTATAAAGCACTTCTTTTGCTGGCAAATAGTAAATCGTTAATAACCATTGGCTCCTAGCACTGTCACTATCCTTACTGTTACCCCCATTGTCTAGCACTGAAGTCCCTTTAAAGACATGCCTTTTAAAATGTAAATGCATAATCATGCAGCTAAACCATAAGATCAGACACCAGGTCTTCAAAGAAGAAGGAAGGGAGGAAGGGGAAATTAGAAGGTCTAGAAGCAGAGTCCTGAGAGCAGCATTAGCACCACGCTAATGGCTCAGCTGTGAGCTCAGTCTGGAGGGACACCTCCCCAGGAAGCAGGAGAGACTGAGTCCGTCTCTGCTATTTACAGTCCCTACGTAGCCTCGGGACAATCTATTGGGCTCAGGGCTTCTTCATCTATCAGTGCGCTAACACCTACCTGGCTCTCTCACCTAGGACACAGTGGCATTCGAGGTGGAAATGGCCATGGAAGTTTATTTCCCAGGATCCCCATGTTGTTCATGCCCAGGTCAGTTTTTGTAGACTCTAAAGACCCTCAGAAGGGTTTTGATCGGCTTTTCACTGGAAGGGATTGGAGGAAAGGCATCTCCAGGAAGTGCAATGCTTCCCAGTCACCCTCAGTTCCACACCTGCTTTCCCATTACAGTCACTGCACCCAGGAAGCCAAGCCACTGATTGGCTAACAGATCGGTATGTCACAAGTTAAAAAAAAAAAAAGCACAGCTGTTTCAAGTTCAGGATCCCTATGACCTGTTACATCTCTGTCCAAATGGAAACATGCATGGTAGTGTTAGGTGTTAAGTAAAGAAACGGCACGCCACACAGAACCCACAGCGTGAACCTGCCTAGATGTGTGCTGACATCTATTCATCTGAAAGCAAACACAGCAGAATGACAGCCATGACCCCAGGTAATGGGTTAATGGATCACTTCTTTTCACTTTATGGATTTTCCAAATTCTCTTTTTAAAATGAGCATTATGAATCATATTGGAAAAAAACAAAATATTCATACACCTATACATACATAGTCACATATACAGATAGACATGCATATATAGGACTATATGGATCTACAGAGATATTTACATGTGTGCGTTAGATCATATAAATCGGGAGGAGGGCCAGCTAACTGTGTAGCTATAAAGTGGGAATAATCAGAGCACCTCTCTCAGAAGCTTGTGGTGAGAAATGAGTGATAACCCATCTAATGTCGGCTCCCGGAGGCAGATTCTTTGTAAGCTTCCCCACTGCATCCCAGCACTTAAAGCAGTGCCCTGCATTCCCTCCAAAAGCTGTGATGCATGTGCGCTGACCATCTACTCTCTCATACATGGACCCTCTCACCAGTGACCTATCACTCACACTCTCTAGGCAGTAGCCGAGGGCAGAGGTTTCATCGACAGGCATAGAGCATAGTGAGCTGTGGGTCTGCCCTTGCCCTTGGTCCTTGTTAGAACTGCTGTCAAATGAACTGGACTAAGGAGTCTTTAGCAGGAGCAGAAAATAACCCATTGAGAGTGCAAGGATCGACATTAAGGGGGATGGACGCCCGATGGACACCGCTGGCTCCTACCCAGAGCCCAACTAGTTCTATCGGCAGAGGGTGTCTTCAGAGGCCGGAAGAAGGCAACTTTAGCTCTTGGCTTCCACAGAATTCTCCCAGCATCTGCCAAGCACCGTACAAAGGCCCTGCTGCGAGCACCAAGACAGTCAAAGATAAACAAAAATAATAGCTTCCATTTTCCATACCTACCAGTAACGGGCACTTAACATACATTGCTAATCCTCATAATAACTCCAAGACCCATTCTCTGAAAGAATTTGAATTTTAAAAAAGGAAGTTAATACATGTACCTAAAGTGTTGTTTTGTGACCATAACCTATACAAGGGTTGGCTAAAGAAGCTTTATGAAGGAGATAGTCTAGATCAGCCGTGGGCAAACTACGGCCCTCGGGCTGGATCCGGCCCGTTTGAAATGAATAAAACTAAAAAAAAACAAAGACCGTACCCTTTTATGTAATGATGTTTACTTTGAATTTATATTAGTTCACACAAACACTCCATCCATGCTTTTGTTCCGGCCCTCCGGTCCAGTTTAAGAACCCATTGTGGCCCTCAAGTCAAAAAGTTTGCCCACCCCTAGTCTAGATTGATGGGGGGGGAGGTTCAACAAGGAGAAATGTGTCAGGAGGAGGCAAGCAGGTAAGGAAAGCACACCTAGCAGCCTCAACATGCCCACCCAGTTCAACCCAACCAGATATGGAGGAAAACAGCAAGTAATAAGGCTGCAAAGTGCCTAGGACAAAGTTTTCAAAAGTAATAACATTTATACTTATTTTTTTAAAGGTGATACCTGGGAAAAGGGATAACCACTTACATTGCCTTGTCTCAACTTTGCTTATGTGGAAAGACAAGTGGGCTCTGGAATGTGACAGACCTGATTCAAAACCCAATTTCCCCTCCTCTCTAGCTATGAGACCTCAGGCAAGCTCTATGCAAAATCAAGCTTTAGTCTCCACATCTATCGTGTAGAAGGAATTATCTCAGAGGACACACTGGATTGAATTTGCCAGAGACTCTGCATGCCATGTAAAGGGCATTCTAAAAAGTGTAGGTCCCTTTGCCCCTTGTTTTGAGCCTCTTGAAGTCAGGGGTGCTATTAGATGAATCTCTGTGTCTATCCCAAGGGCTTGTACGTGTTGGCACACAACGAACGCCTGTTGGCCAAACAGCAGAATCATCTGCACCTGCCACTCACACCTATCAAAATATGGGTCGTGCATTTAGGACACCCAAAGAGAGACCAAATCTGATTTTCAGTCCAGCTCCCCTTCCTGCCACTCACTCCCCTCTCCAGAGATGCATTCTTGGCTTCACAGGTCATGAAGGTCTCCCTCCCCATCTTGCCCCTTTTAGACACAGATAGCTCCCAAATCAAGATAGCCAAATCCAAACAGCATCATCTTATGCTGGAGTTGAAAGGTCAGCACTTAACGCACAAGAGAAAATGCAAGTCCATGGAAATCACTCTATTGAAGATCCTACTCACAGATCAGCGTGACTGGCAAGACTAGTGAGGCCGTACCGAGCCCTTCTCATCCTTCAGTTCTCAGCGGAGACATCACTTCCTCCTGAGAACCTTCCAGGGCCTCCCCAACCCGGAAGTGCCCCTTTCAGTGTCGCTGCATTTGTCACTCTGGGAGGTTATGCTGGTGGCAAGAATGATGGCTTGTCCGGAACCTGCTAGAGTTTCTCTCTTGCCAGACACAGTGCTTGGCAGTGCTCATTATATTGTTGTGGAATGATGAGTTTATCAGGAAACTGCTCCCCAAAATGCTTTCTTCCTACTGATGTCCCTGTTTTTGCTGAGGATTCCCAAGCAGTGAGGCATCTCCCACAGCCATGCTGTCTACACACAGGAGGGATGTGATGAGAGAAGGCTGGGGGCTTGAGACTGTGGAGTAGCTCCTTTGACCTCCTACAGATGCTGGGAGGTGCATCTCACATTATACGGATGGAAATGGGGCTCAGAGAGGTTAAGCAACTATCTAAGGATTCAGAACCTTAAAGGGGTTCAGACTGAAAGCGAGCTCTAAGGCCTTCAAAGAAAATTGGGGAAATTAGGCAAAGAAGTCAAAGGATGCCAGGAGGAAACTTAGACACGAGACAAAAACAAACAAAACCAACAACAATAGAACATATCGGGTTCTTTCCATCCAAACACAGGAAATGAGCTGGAAAAGAAGCCAGTTTATTTTCGGCCTTTTGTTTTTAAAAATGTCAACAGAATTTACCCCTGATCCACGCCCTGAAAGACCGAGGGAATGTTTTCACATGGTCTGTTTGGGTGTTTCAAACTTACTTTCGATGGATAATGATTTTGAAACTTGGAGCAATGCAACACTAATCTCAAGATTCATGGAGCCCGTTGGAGCTGTTGGAGAAAGGAGAGAATGACGGGAGCTGCAGTGCTGTGGGAGCTAGCAAGGTTGGTGGGGTGGGCGATGAAGAGAGGGCGGTGGCTGGACCAGGCAGAAGACAGGTCATCCAACAGGGCCAGGCTGAAAACCCCATCCATGGAGGCCCAGAGCAATGCCTTCCAAACCGTACCCAGAAGGGTCCCTGCTCTTCACATACAGGCACATGCATGTGCACACGCGCGCGCACACACACACACACACACACACACAGGCACAGCATTGTTTGTCTGTTTGTTTTAAGGAGAAGCATTACAGCACAATGCTTCAGATCTCTTGCCTGAGCTCAAACCTCTTCTCCAATGTTTTGTGTCTAATAAGCCATGTGAATTTTAGCAACTTTCATCATGTCCCCAACCACCGGTCTCCTCAACTGTAAACGTGGGCAACAATCATACCTGCTTCACAAGGGGGGGTGAGAATGGAAAAATGAGTCTACCTATTTGCATTTGGCACAGTACTGGGTATCCAGTTCATGTCAAAATCAAGTCAGTGGTTGTATTAACAACAACAGTACTGAACAAATAATGGTATTGTAATTCAATCGGTTTCCAAATTTTGTGTTGGGTGAAAAAAGTCATTCATTGATTTACAAGGTAAAGAAAAAAGGTCGAAGATTGGTTTTGAAACTGGAAAATTGAATACTCCCAACTCTCCCTATCTTAGAAAACTTGAATCACAAAGGAAGTGGGTGCTAATCTCAGTGCTGCTAAGAGGAGGAGCTGAAACCCTGCCCAGCTGCCTCCTGTCCCCTGTGCTCAACCTGTACACGGAGACACCACCCACCAGAGGCCCCATGTACCTTAGCAGAACAACACACTTCCCTCTAAAACAGTGGTTCTCAACCTTGGCTGCACATTAGAATCACCTGGGAATCTTTTTAAAATCCTGATTTCTGGGCCTCATCATTAGGAAAATAGAAACAGAATTTCCGGAGGATGAGGCCCCAGAAATCAGGATTTTAAAAAGATTCCCAGGTGATTCTAATGTGCAGCCAAGGTTGAGAACCACTGCTCTAATATGACAAGGTAGGCCATCACTCCGACGGCAGGAAAAAAGAAAGTGAGGGTGTTTAAAAACTGGACACCATCATAATCCCTAGGAATGTCTAAAATTATCTTTCAACAAAGATCCTTTTCATCAACAAGAACCTAAAAACTGAACCCCCATGAGTTGCTTTCACAGAATCCCTAAGCATCCTCCAAAAGTTGTAACTCTATGCCGAGATCACAGGTGCTATAACCAGAGTTATTGATTGGCCCATATCCACTTAATTTTGCAAGCAAATTAGGACTCCTGGTCTTCATTGAAAATCAATGTCTGTTTAAGTTTTTCTAGGAAATTGTGGATTTCCCAAGAAGTATTAAATGGGGTGTGCACGGCATGTGTGCACATGTATGTGTGCATGTGTGTGTGTTCACCTGTACATGTGCACATTCGTGTACAGACAGAGAAAGTGATGAGCTTGGAAATCGACCCTCGAAGTCTTCCGATCACATTCTGACAAGTGGATACTGAAATCATCGAAGGGCAAAGAGCACTGACCCCCAATATTTTAAAAGGTCCCCAAAGCTCTCCATGGCTGTGTCGGCCAGCAGAAACTTCTAGACCCTGCACTTCATGTTACCTCTCCTGGCCCCAGTCAGGGAGAGAAGGATGATTCTGTCCATAGTAAACTTGGACCTGCCTGGGGGCAGAGCAGAGAACAAGGAAACAGCAAAAAAAAAAAAACAGCAATGAGGTGGGGGCAAGGATGCTTCGGAGGGGCTTGCTTAGCTTTTTGATGGCTAGGAGTTCTCAAAGTGCTGGGCACACCCACAAGCAAGTTTCACACACGCCCAAGGCAAACAGATGATTGGGAACCATTCCTGATAGCTGGACAAGTGAGAGTCAATTAAGCATTGATGTGAAATTGCGAAGCGCCTGGCAGTCTTTCACTTCTTAAAAGTGCGTATCTTTGAGGAAGAGCCATATGGGTGCTGCAATCATGAGGTTTATAAATAGGCTTAATATTCAAACAAGCTGGCTTAGAAAAACCAAAACTTGTGTTCAGTTTCTAAGTCGCCAGCAAGACACCTCCCAGCTGGGCCCAGGAAGGTTTCCTGGTCGGGGATGTTGAATCTGTAACAACTACACGCAGGCAGCGTGAGACATGCAACGCTGCCTGGAGTGTCCTCCGGGTTTTCTGCGCGATGATGACTCACTCGGTTCCAGATCCCATCACATCCCATCTCCATCCTTCCTTACTGAGGTCACTGCTGCTGCCCATGCACAGACAGCTTTGGAAATTTTGGTTCTCAGCCCTCACTTCCCTCAAGGGAGAGGAAATTGGAGGACAGAGTCAGACAAACAAAGAACACAGCAAGACTCGCAGAGTTCAGGTCATATGTGGCTCACTCGTGGGAAAGTGCACGGAGATAAAACGCCACAAATACCCGTGAAATGAGAGAAATACCCGTGAAATGAGAGAGGGGCTGCACGATCATCTGAGCCTCTGGTTTTGTTTTTCATTGGCATATGGTCTCTAGAAACTTCGACTGAATCATGTGTAAACTTCGACTGAATCATGTGTATGAACTACTCGACATGTTGCTGAGAATGCAAGGTCCTCGTGCATTCCCATGACACGTATGTTAAAGCCTAGACTTGCAAAACTATGTATATTGATTGTCTGATGGCCTTGCCCATATTTTGAACAAGTAAATGCCAGTGAGAAAATCTATATAAATTTGGTCTCCTGGCACTTTCCAGCAGACTATTTCTTTTTTTTTTGGGGGGGGGGGTTAAAGATATTAGAGAAACAAGAACCTCTCTTCTGTTACTAGTCCAAATATTTCTTAACTGATGCTACAGATTAACAATCCATGTGGGCAATGATTATATTTTCCTGCTTGGCCGAAGATCCAAAGTAAGATAAAATATAAAAAATAATGAGAGGACATAAACTCTCCTTCACCTGGAATAACCCAATGGTTAGGAAAGGGCTGTTTCTGTTTACATTTTCTAAAGAATTTTTCTGCTGGGTTTTCCACTGGGGAAATGGTCCTCACACCCTCTCACTTAGCCACTGACAAAAGGAAGATCATATTCGAGGGCAGCGACTCCCAAAGCATAAGACTCCCACAGGTTTAACCAAGAGGGATGAGATGAAACAACTGGAGGAGGCCTTTGACAGTGCGGTTTAGGGGTGAGGATGGCGCATCTGAAGCATGAGAGAACGCTCATCTGAAAAAGAGCCGTAAATAAGATGATCAATTTTTAACTCACTCCTGGAAGCAAACGTGTCTCTATCTAGTGCTGGCTGCGCAGTGAAAAGAGGAGAAACCTTTGAAGAGGAGCTTCCATCCAAACTAAACAACCCCATCAGCAGCTCCCCCTGGGACGGCCAATCAACACCCTTTCCACTCTGCTCTCCTGCCCCAGCCCCCTCGTGCGTCTGCAGACAGCTGGCCAGACACAGAAATCCAAATCTCCTGTTCATGCCTGCTTCTCTCCCGGGCCTGGGTTAAAAATTCCAGCACTCGGATTACTGTCTAACGGACCCCCAATTGGGATCCCTTCTTCTGAAAAACAAGATTTTTTTAAGCAAACCAAACACTGCCTTTCCCTCCAGCTAAAAACCTATTCCTAAAAGCTGGGCAATGAACTAATCAGTGGTACCAGTGAGAGAAAATGGTAAGTTTTTAGAGGGGAAAAAAATAGAAAGTTAATGTCACCCTTGTAGAAGTCACCCTTGCATAAATGACTTTCCCTCTAGTCACATAGTTACAACCACTTGCTATGTTATAAGTGCAGCAAAACTGTGTGGGTGGAACTGGAAAAGACTTTTTGTGGCCTCCTTCCTGGGAGCCTGGCTCCTAGTTAGATAAACATCAATGAGAAAAGCTGAAAACAAAAATATGTCTTCATATCTGTGACAGCACTGTGAAAGCAGAGAGACATCCAGAGGATGAAGACAAAATGTCACTCTTCACAGATTGATCCTTGGAGTTAGGGGACGGGTAGGTTTTTTAATTTTAATTATCTATAGAGTTGCTTCAATGAATTCTCTGCTTGATTTTCTCCATGTAGATCGACCCAGAACAAAAACTGTATCTTCTACCAAGTTCAACATCAGTAATCAGTCTGATTTTTCTAAGCCTTTTCTATTTACTCCCATTCCCTCTCTCCTCTCATCCTCCCTTCCTCCCAATCCTTATCAAGAACCATAAAATTTCACTCAGATGTGGTATACAAAACAAAAATCAACAAATAAATTCATAGATACAAACAACAGGGGGGAGGGGAGGGGAGAAGATGGTAAAGGGGGTCAAATATATGGTGACTAGATTTTGGGTGATGAGCATGCATAGAGCATACAGATGTTGTATTATAACGTTTTATACCTGAAACGTACATAATGTTATTAACCAATGTTACCCCAATAAAGTTAATTTTATAGAAAGAAAAATCCTACTCCTACCAGAAAGCAGCTATTGGCAATTTACCCTTCCAAGTGAATTTACGCCAATACAACAGCTCCTTGGAGCAGAAGTCCTTCCTAGTTCCTCTGAAGCCTTCTCTCCCCCTTAACATCATCTGGACGCAGACCCTGTCCATTTTAACAATTTAAATATAACAAAAATGAGGCCCAAATCCAAAACAGAGAACACTAACAACAACAATGAAACCCAATTAGCGGATGCATTCCCGGGACCATGCTGAGCGCTCTACTGCCATTAGAAGCGAGTCCTCCTGAGCTGCAGTGAGCTTCCCTGATATCACACCAGACGCCTGGGAAGGGGGCGCTGGACAATTCTTCCCTTTTGGAAGGATGACTCATTTCAGTCAGTGGCTTTATAGGCAGTATGGCAGCTCTACACAGCATGTACGAAGCTTGATTTATGATCATTAATCCTTATGTTTCACAAACTACAGAGGCCCCTATTCATGAAAGTGTTTACAGTGCCCCAGTTAGCAGACAGGGTTTCCAGTAACAACCACCTGGACTAGGAAACTACATGTAACCTACTTTGGGGGGATCCGTTGTAAGGCAGTGTAAGACCCCCTCAGAGTCATCCTGAGACAAGACTCAGAGGGGTAGAGACAGAAAAGTGGGGGGAGGGGGATATCAGTCTGAACTTGAACTATTCCTAAAATACACCTGCAAGTAGCTTGCAAGGATTCATCTTTCACTGCCAGATACACTCAGCATGTCTAGAGTGTGGGGAAAGTCTTGGTTAAGCGTTTTGGTTGTTTGGACTCGGGATTAACAGAATATAATGTTCTCTGGATGTCCCCACAGTGACTTTCAGCGAAAACACTCAGTGCACTCTCATGGTAATTGTCTACAATTTCACTCTCCTGTAGACCGTAAGGGGCAGAGAAGCTGTATATGGGCAGAATGTTGCCTGTTGGGTCCCTGCAATAGACCCTTGGAAGAGGGTGGAAATGGAGGGAAGAAGTACCATTTTTGGAAGGTCTTAAAGAGCAGAGCAGGAAAAGGGCTTGAACGAAGCAGAGATGTGGTGGAGAGCGAGCACTAAGGCAGGGCTGTGGACTGTCCCAGGAGCCAGGAGCCAGGTGTGTCCATCAGAGGACGCCTGTGGGGCAGCAGCAGGAGGCTGTGCCCACCGGCCAAGCCTAGACGAGAGGACAGCCACTTGCAGGATCTAGGGAGCCTCCACCCAGCCGAGCTTCCCCAGCCCCCTCTGCGGTGGGCTGCTCTCGCCTGACTCCTGTCGCATGGTCCCCAGAAGGTCCATGACAAGAGCCCGATCTTGTTTGGCTTCTTGGGCTGTGGTCTCTTTCTGCCTTTGGAATCCTGGAAATGACCCTGCCTACCCCTCAGGTTTTGGTTTCGGCTCCAAATCCACATGTGCGGGCATGACACCAAGCAGTCATAGAAGGTTTCCAAGCAAAGCAATGTACATCAACGGCCAGCTGGCCTTGCCCATATGTTGAACAAGTACTGGTAAATGGCAGTGAGAAATATACATGAGTTTGTACATTCTATATACATGTGAAAAGTTAAAAAACAAAACAAAACATGAACTTGTCTTCTGGCACCTCATGTCAGATTATTTAGGGAGAGTCACACTAAACTATGTTTTTTCTCTACTTCTAAAATTTATAGGAATACTAATTTAGCATCATTCAGACACATACACACACATATTCATACCCACATTATATATGTGTACATTTTTTCTTCATGTTTTTGGGCTGTATATTACATCTCTAATCCAGACCTTTCCTTTCATCTCCAGGCCTACTTATTCAACTGCTCATGCCTCCACATCTCCTCCAGGACATCTGTAGGCCCCTCATACTCAATACATCCCAAACCGAGGTCATGACCTCTGTTCTCCATTCATTCTGCTCCCACCCACAACCAAACCTGCACACTTGTTCCCGCCTCAGTGATCCAGATCTAAGTAAACAGCACCTGGGGACTCGAGCTAAGCACCTGGGAGTCATTCTACATTCTACTTCCCTCCTCATTCCCATGTCCAAGTCCTCTTGAGTCAACCTCCTGAAAATCTCTCACATCCATCCCTACAGACCTGCCATGGCTCCCCACTGCTATGGCCCCGGGTCTAAAAGATGAAGCAAGATCTGTCCCTGCCCAGGGTGGAGTGGAGGGTGGGGGAGAAAGGGTTTGTTCCCATAATAAGGAGGGGGGGGGGTGCTTGCTGGTTAGACAAAAACAATAGTCCCTAGTAACCAATGCCACCCTTTATATTCGTAAGACTACTGAGGTACTAGGAGGGGAAAGCATCATCATCATCATGTTGAGAATGTTGCATAAGCATAAAGTGTCTTCCACTGGCTACCTCTTAGGTGGGCAAAATGAACACTGGACGGCTTCATTACGATTGTGGCCGTGATGGCCAAGGAGGAAGTGAGACCTGAACCCTATTCTTTGCTTTAGGCCGTCTCATAGCAGGCTGGCCAAAGGAAAACGCCTGGGCAGGGCCCAAGGTATGAGTCATGATTCAAACCTGAGCAGCCTGAGGCTCCCCCACATCACCAGAGGAATAAAGTGCAGCCATTATCATATGTTTCCTGCCTGGAAGATTCCGGAACAAAACAGCCATGGTGGGGGGGGGGGGGGCTCTTAAAAATTCCACCCACTCCTACAACTGAGGTTGACAGAAAAACAAACAAAAAAAGGCTCCTCCCCAAAACGTTGGAGGGCAGCATCCTCTGAGAGATGCGACGCAGAAAGCTCCAGTGTGCAGGGCTTGCTCCTTTCCCGTTAGACACGTGGGAGCATGTGGATGAGAGCAGTCGGCGCTGCAGGGGGAGGCTGAGGACCACAGCTCCAGAAGCGTAGCCAGCCTCTGAGTGCCGGTGTGCAGGGAAGTGACGGTCGTCAGGAGTGTAAACACCTAAGCTGGCGGGTGTTGTCATCTCAGCTGGGGCAGACAGCGTTCAAAATTCCCATTTCCAATATCCGATGCACCGTTAGGAAGCTGATGATGCCACAAGGCTAGGTTGAGAGCTTTTTCTAAGTCTTCCCAAGACAAACATGTGAAACAACCCCGGGTTTCAAATCCTCACTGATAATTTACTGCACACCAGGTAGTATCATAGGCACAGGGGCTGCACCAGTGGCCAAAACAGGCCACAAAAACCTCTGTCCTCAGGGAGCTTATGTTCTAGTTGGAGGAGAAAGACAACAGACATAATAAATAAGATCAAGTATATAGTATTCAGAGAGAGGAAAATAAAGAGTAAAAGAAGGCGTGGAAGGGGGAAGGGGGGTTGTAACATATAGGCCCGTCTCCCGCGTCCTCCTACACCGGCATTCTTGGCGGACCACAGCCTCGGCAAGCCTCTTGCTGCTGGAAAGCCCACTCCTGGCCAGTGCAGAAAAGGGGGCAGATGAGGGGACGGAAAGACAGAACCGGGCACCCACAAGAGTAGGATTCAGCCTTGGGCCGTGGCTTTGCCACATCTTGCCCAGACCCACCTCACTTTAGATGTCTGTGCCCAACCTGGTTAACGATGTCAATAAAACCTGCCTCCCCTCTAGCTCATGGAATATATAGTGTTGCTAAGTCACATGGCCTATAAGCTGACCAAATATACATTATCTGCATTTCTAACATTAAAAGTTCACACTTAGGCCTTTATGCTTCTGTCATCACCTGTTGGTTGAGCACCTACTATGTGCCAAACCCTGTTCTAGGCACTGGAGGTACCAGAGTGAGCAAGACACACAAGTGTCTGACCCCAAGGAACGTACAGGATCAGGGAGGAGATGACAAATTCAATAACCGGTTAAACAGGACAGATAGTGACAAAAAGGAGACAGATACCATTGAATCGTCCACGCATGAGATGATCAAGCCCTGGACTTGGCAGTTCTCAGACAAGCAGAACTGAACCCCTGACTACCCGTGATTCCCTCCAAAGCCCTTTCTAGAAGGGTGCCATGGCAATAAATTGATATGAAAATCCAATTGTGGCTCCTGGGTCTTCCTAAAATGTTGGCACAGCAGCTTCCTTTTTCTCACTGAGAGTCTGTTGTGTGGACAAACACACACTTCCCTCCCCTGGGCTTTCTATTTTGTGAACTGCAAAAGTGTTATTTCGAGTTGTATAAATAAGCATGTGTTTTGGTTTCCAGAGTCTTTAGCAGCTTATTATAGCGCTACTGTTATGTTTCTTTAAAAAGTCGTAGTGAGAACCATAATTGTAGTAAAAAGAAAATATATATTATGTATATAATAATAACAATAGGCACATGTCCTTTTCACCAATTAGAAAGGGAAGTTACAGATCTCCCACGACTACTGTTGGGCAGGGTGTTTCGGTAGGAAGAGTAAAGAGAGGGGTTCCAAACCCCACATTTGGAGAAGAATCAATCAACCCACACCTTTTATGCTTCACAACACTGGATGCTGAGTAGATTTGAGAGACTAGAAAACAAAAATTCAGATAACATCACGCCCAATACCTTGGGAGAGAAGCCTAACAGACATGAGAGAAAGCTACAAGCGAGCTGTGAGGGATAAATGCTCTATGGCACAAGGTCCCCCCTCAGCCTGGCTGAATCGCCCAAATGCTCTCTCCAGCCGGAGCAGCTGGAGGGAGCTGGTGTGAACTGAGAAGCAGCCAGGAGAAGCAGTTTCTGAGGGTGGGAGTCCCTCCACCAGGGCTGGCAAGGAGACCCAGCAGCACCACACTTGGACACTGTATACCTTGGACCCAGGCTTAGTGGATACAACAAACTTTCTGTGTGCACCAAAATACGATCAGATGTCATGTTCGTTCCGCATGACACGAGCTTACTGTAAACACCGCTCAGACCCAGGCGCTGTCGCCTGTGCCTCCAGCTTAAGGACAGCCTGCCAGCCAGAAAGAGAATTTCCAAGTAAGTTACAGCCCCTGCTTGCAGCAGCCAGATGCGCCAAGCGTCCTGTTGTCTGGCCTGGTTTCCCGTTTAGAGCAATAGCAGCGAAGCTCATGAAGGTTGCTGAAGGAAGCGCTTTTATAAATTGCACTTTAAACAGGGACCCCCTTTAAGGAAACACAGACTACCTTGGCTCCCCTTTTGCATATCCCAGTTGGGATGCAGCCTCCCTAAGATGGAACTAACCACTAACCGAGAGCCTTGCCTTTTTTATTTGTTTTGTTTGGGCTTCTGTTCGTGCTTTCAAAAACAAACTCTCTGCCAGGGTCCCCTCGCTGCCTAGAGAATGTATGTGCAGAAAAACTTTTTCTTTTCAACAGCACTACACATTTGATGCCAAATGCCCGAGGCAGTGTTTCTGGTCATGACGGAAGGTGTCTTTGGGACCTGCCTGGCCACCTGAGAAGCAAACTGTAGACATGCAGCCACCACTATAGCTTATGAACTTGTTTCCCAAAAGACACCCCATATTTTCAGGACACCGCTCCTCGCTACTCAAAGCCAGACAGAGCCCAATGAAGTGAATGAAATTCAGAGATCTTTGTCCATCAGTCCAACTAGAAGCCTGGGGCCACTGTATTGAGAGCAAACACCCTATTTCACTGTTCAAAGATTATTAGGAAATCCTATATTGCGCTGGCCCCCCACTGTCTCCAAAATCGCCCTTTCTTTCAGTGACCATCTCCCTGCCAGAAAGAAGCCTAAGAAAATGTCGGAAGTTGAACTAGGCTGGGACAAGGGAGAAGAGAATTTGGCAGCCAGAATGCATGTTGAAGTTGAACTATTGTTCAGTTCTTGGACCTCCTGCCACGGTGTTTGCAAGCACTCTGCAGAGAAAATTCTTCCTGTGATTAAAAAAAAAAAAAGTCTGTGACCTGAGTCCCCAAACTTTTCTCCCCAGGGGCAAAAAGGACCGGAAACATCTCTGTGGGGACTGAGCAGCTACAACAGAAATCTAAAGACCCATCCCCTTCCCCCAGAGAAAGCGTGACTTGGAAACAGCAAGGCATTGTAAGTCAGGAAGACAAGTCTCCCTGTTTAAAGGAAGGCAGCAGTGACTGTAATTCACAGAGAAGCAGTTGTGGAACTTCTGGGCTGTGTTTAAAGGGCCCTGCAGGATCCCGGGAGCCATGTGAGCCTGGCCTGGAGTAGCACACTGACGGGAGAGGGAAAGGGGGCAAGAGAAGGAAACAGCTGTACTTACAGCCCGCGGAGCCGAAGCCAGATTTTCTCGATCTGTTCGGGCTGCAAGTATTTCAGAGAGTTGCTCTCAAATTCTTCAATCTCCTTGGTCGGGGACTCCATAGCTGCAGGTGATCACTGGGAGTGAGGCTGAGAGAGTTCAGGCTGTCCCCTCCTCGCCTGCCACTTGCTCTGTGCGCTCCCCGGTCTGTGCGCCCCAAATCCAGCCTCAAAGCGGGTTGGGACTGCGGGATCCCCCAGGCCCCGGTGCCCCAGGAGGGAGGCAGCTACGGTAAGCAGCCATGGTCAGGGGCAAGGTCGGGGATACGGACTGTGCTCCTAACTCGGGAAGAAAGCGCCTCGGATCTATTTGGACATGTATATATTTTTTAAACAAAGCCACCGAAGCAATCAGTGTGGCAGCTGAAGGACTGGGGGGGAGAGGGAGGGCCAGGTGGTGAGGAGAGGACGCGAGCAGGGAGAGAGTGGGAAGGGGGAGCGGGGAGGGGAATGAGCCGGGGGAGCTGGCAGGAGGCCGGCGGCGGTTTGACCGGAGGCCGGGCACCCCACTCCCCCGGCTCCGCCCTGCGCCCCCCGGCCCAGTGCGGCTCCCCGCCCCTCCCCGCTCCGGCTCCCCAGCCTGGCCGCCTGCGCCCCCTCGCCGTCTTCTCTCACTTACCAGCAGCGGCTCTGCTGACAAGCGAGAAAACTGACAACTGGGAAAAGTCGTCCGTCAGCGCCCCGGCCCCGGCACCCGGGCTGGCGTCCGGTCCAGCACCCGCGGGCGCGGAGGGAGGGGTGCGCGGGGCACCGCTGTCTGCAGGGCACACGCCGGGCTCCAGCCTCGCACCCCGGGGGCCCGCATGTGCCAGGGCCCCCCACCGGGTGTGTCCGGGGCTCCTGAAGCTCGCACGGGAGGAGGAGCACGGCACCTGCACGGAGATCCGAGCGAGCAGAGGGATCTGGGGGCTCCCCGCTCCCCGGGGACTGCTGGGGCCACCGCAGCGCTGCGAGGGTCGGGGAGTGGGTGCCTGGGGCTCCTGTTCACGGCCAGCGCTCACTCACAAGCCCAAGCCGCCCGGAACCGGTTCCATTTTAAAATATCAAAGCAATTGATGAGGACTAAAGTAACCACACTTCCCACTTACAAAGTCCTCTCCCTCTCTCTCTCTCTCTCTCTCTCTCTCTCTCTCTCTCTCTCTCTCTCTCAATGTGTGTGTGTGGGGGGGGGGGGGCAAGATAAACCAACAGTGAGGAGGTAGAAGTGGCTGCTGGTTAACGCGGCATACTCCTCAAGGGGTTCCTGTTGGGTGATGGGGGGCAGGTGCTGAGACTAGGAGAGTCTGGGCTCCACAAAGCTGCAGCTCCCTGTCATTGTCCTCCTGGGTCAATGTCATTAAAGCGGAAGCTCTGGCAGGTGGGGCCAGGTGCGGAGTTGGGAGGGGATAACAGGGGGATCAAAGGCAGAAAAAGGCCCAGTGGGTGCTCACGCGGACTGCAGCCCTGACACCACAGAACTGGTGGTCAGGCCCCTTGTAAATGAAGTCCCCTCACTCCCAGGAGCCAGGGCACACCTGGGACTCCAACCCCTGAGAGTCCTTACACCCTGCTTTTCCTCGCTGGCAGGCGATGGTTCTCCCAGCATTCTTTTTCTATCAGATATTTTCCCGCTTCTCCAACGCAAGATAAACTTCAAGGTGAGGACTCAGGCTCAGTCCCATGCATGGGACCCGGGTAAAGGAATAGGATCAGAGTGTCTAAAGCAGCGGCTCTCAACCTGTGGGTCGCGACCCCTTTGGGGGTCGAACGACCCTTTCACAGGGGTCGCCTAAGACCATCAGAAAATACATATATAATTACATATTGTTTTTGTGATTAATCGCTGTGCTTTAATTATGTTCAATTTGTAACAATGAAAATACATCCTGCATATCAGATATTTACATTACGATTCATAACAGTAGCAAAATTACAGTTATGAAGTAGCAACGAAAATAATTTTATGGTTGGGGGTCACCACAACATGAGGAACTGTATTAAAGGGTCGCGGCATTAGGAAGGTTGAGAACCACTGGTCTAAATCCTTATGCTCACCCATTTGGTAGTTGCCATTCACCTTCTGGGAATCAGAGGTGAGATCGATGGGGATGGCATGGCCAGCCCGCCCACTCCAGAGGAGAAGGCGCCTGCCTCCAGGGGAGGCCACCGACCTGTTTGATGGAAGAGGACTCGCACCCTCACCGGCCACACAACCTGGAGCCACCTCACTAAAGGTTTTCTGGAAGCACACACATCTTCACGGTGCTCAGGCATTCCTACCAGGCAGTAAGCAGCCAACATATGAACGTGAAATCCATTTACCTGAGTTGCCACCCAATGTCACCCACAGGGAACAGTCACCTGGAGGAGCGGGGAAGATGTTGAAAGAAGAGATTATTTTAGCAACTTGTTTTGGGAATTCGAGACAGAGGCAAGTCCCCAACGGGGGTTCCGGCCAGACTGCGCACCGTGGGCTACCTCTGCCTGAACCTGGAAGTGTGGTAACTATGACAATAGCAAACACGTGACAGAACTTTCTGTGGTCCCAGCACTGTGCTAAGGGTTCCACAGCACCATGCGGCAAACACTATGATTATCACCCCATTGTACAGTAAGGAAACTGAAGTTCTAGGGGCTTACCTACACCCAATAGCCCAAGAACTAGACTGGCAAAGACCACATGAACTTATGACGGCCCATGACCTTATCCCATACAAATCTGTCCCCAGCACGGGTCCCATTTTCCACACCCACCGTTTTTATGTCTGGCGCACCTGTATGAGTCTCTGGGTTAGCTGGAGATACTTGGGGAAGGAATTGTCAGAGAGAGACGCTTATTGCCTAATACATACTTAACTACATGAAAAGATAGAAGGGAGTGACCATGATGACATTCGTCTTCCTGCCCCACACCACCCCTAGGACTTTTTCCTGGTATTAGTGGGATTTTGATTCAGCCAGAGAAAAGCAAATTTTAGAAGAAAAGGGAAAGGGATAGCTTTTCACTGCAATTAAGCTCACCCAAAAGAGAGGACAAAAAATATTCTTTAAAAAACTTTTCTGAAATATGATTTTGTTTCATTTTAGAAACATTTTTACAGATTAAACGTGTAGTAGAAAGTCACTAAGGATATAACTTTGCTTTATTTGAGGGCCATCATAGCTGTTGGAGCTAGAAGATCCTTCGAGATAATCCACATTAGAAGTTTTTGAATTTTTTTAAGCAACAGAGTATTATATTTCAAATAACAACGAAGGGCTGCCAATGCATACCACAGATTTCAAAAGCAAGGACAGAGCTGCCCTGGTTGAATGGGGAATGGGGGTAGCTAGTTCTCATTTACCTAAAGAAAACCAGTTGCCACCCAATGTCACCCACAGGGAACAGTCACCTGGAGGGTTGGGGGGAAGATGTTACAAGGGGTCTGACCGCCTCTGCCTTCTTAGCTGGTCTCTGCGTGACAGCGCTCCCACTTCCCAGCTAACGGAGGCCCAAGTGCTGCAAAGTATCACAGGGTCCTTGCTGCTCATCCAGGCTCTTCCTAAACCACATCAGGAAAAGCTTGTCTTCTCTCGGCCAACAACATGGCACTCCTTGTAGCTGTCGTGTTATTATGTCAGGGGGTTGTGTTCCTTCTGTGTCTATCACAGACAGGGTGAGCCTGATCATCGCGGCAACGTGACAAGCCACGGTTCCTCCTGGAGCTCTGCTCAGAGGCAAGCAAAACACAGGTGCAAACCCGCCGAGAAGCACAAGGTCTAGGAAAATGCTAAGTCACTCACAACCTGGCTTGGGAGGTTCATTTCCACTGTGATTTCCTCTCCCAGCTTTTTGAGTTAGACTTCTTAGGAAATCCTCTGTGGTCACATATGGCTAAATACATACAGACATGCATGCATGCATGCATACATGCATACACATGACTGCTAATTTATAATAGTCCCCCAAGTCCTAGCCGGTTTGGCTCAGTGGATAGAGTGTAGGCCCATGGAATGAAGGGTCCAGGTACGATTCTGGTCAAGAGCATGTACCTTAGTTGCAGGTTCCCCGACTCTGGTCGGAGTTCGTGCAGGATACACCCAATCGATGTGTCTCTCTCACATCTCTCCATTTCTCCATCTCCCTTCCACTCTCTCTTTAAAAAAAAAAATCAATGGAAAAATATCCTCGGATGAGGATTAACTAAAAGTAAATAAATAAATAAATAAATAACCTGTTAAAAAAATGATAATAAAAAAATAAAATAGTCCACCAAGTAGACATATAGTAACTTAGCCTACATACTAGCCAACCTTTGCCAGCGTCAGCATTAAGTATTACAAGATCAGAAAGAAAGTGAACTGCCGGTCCCTGGGCAGAGTTCAAGGAGAAGCTGATGATTAACAAGGGGAGAGGAATCAGGCTTTGAAGGCATGAAAATGACCCCTGCGATCCCTTTTGCCTCTAAGATTTCATGAATCAATAATAATTACAATAACGACAACTACTACCGTTACCAGCTGGCACCATGCTAAGCAGCTCACAGGTTGGTTCATTCATCCTCAACAAAACACTTCAGAAGAGTTCATGATGCCTGTTTACCGGTAAAGACACAGAAGTCCCAAAGGTCAGATCACTTTTGCAAAGACCTCTAGCTAATAAGGGGCAGAGCCAAATTTTCAAAACCAGACCAGCGTGCAAAGCTCCAGTCTCTTAGTTATACCACCTCCCTGCAGACATCTGAAAACACAAGCAATGGGGCATATGGCAGGGAAGGTGGGGCTGCAGGAGCACAGGTGGAGGGGTCACTACACTGGGGGAAATTAGGGAGGCTGCATAGTGGGGGTGACCTTTGAACTGAATCTTGAAGGTGGGTGAATGGAAGGTACTTACATGAAGGTGAGTGGAGGCGGGTGAGTGGAGGCAGTGGCTCTGGAACCAGGCGCTGCATGTAAAGTTGCCCAGAGGCATGAGAAGGGATGGGGTGTCCAGCGACCCACAAGCAGAAGCATATGACAAGGAAGAGCAAGAGAAAAAGCTGGAAGGGTGAGCTGGATCCTTGTGGTCATGGAAGAAGCTTGGGCTCTCTCCTTCAGAGGACAGGGAGCCCTGGGTGGCTCTAAGCAGAGGGAGGCCAGGTCACACGTGGAGGGTACTTGCTGTCCTGAACATACATCATACACTTGGGTTGGTTCTCTGGGAACCTGTGTGCAGTGACCACGGGGCAAAGGATAACCAGGGCTCCAGAGGAGGAATCCAGCTGCCAAATGCAGCCAAGCCCTTCAGGTTACAAAGAGGGAAGGATCAGTCAAAGAAAAGACAGCAAATCAGAAAGAGCACAGCACTGTCTCCCATGAGCACCCATCTTCCTGCTGCGATTATAACCGCTGGCTTTGACCTCCACGAAGCCAGCCAGTGCCCTGAGTACATTCTCCAGAACTTGGCACTGGCATCATCGAGGGAGTCTGCTGAGGGGGAAATTATGGAGAAGCATTTGGGACATTGGAAGCCACACCACTAGGCACAGCAACCCCTCCTCCCCTCCCACACCAGGTACTGCCCCATAACACGCTGCCCACAGAGGCTCTTCTCCTCTGGCTTCCCTTCCCAGCAAGAGGTGACAGCTTTTCCCTTTGATGTCTTCTCTGTTTGGTTTTATGATTTAGCCCAGACTCTGTCCTAGGATCCACCTTCACTACAGAAAAAAGGTACAGGAAGAGGCAGGCAGTGAACTGGCTAAACCCAGAGGACGCCCATTCTCAGCCCCATCTGAAATGGGGCTCTGAGTAGCCAACATCTCAACTGTCCAGAGAGTAGTCCAGAGAGGTGGGGAGAGGAACAGGAGAAGAGACAGGAGGAGTCCCAGCTCAGGATGGTCCGATGGAACCTGCCTGGGACCCACAGTTTTTGCCCCTCTCTCTGGCAGGATCCTTCCGTTGTCCTGACAGGAGAGCTCGTGGAATCCTCCCAGTAGAGGTGGCCCAGGCAGTGGCACTGAACCATGTGGGACCTAGAATAAGACACTTTTCTTCTCCGGCCATGGCTGGGTTGGGCTCAGTGACCTCTGGATTCCTTTCCAGCACTCACATTCCCTGATTTGAAACCCACAACCTGGCCTGGGATGACCAAGCTTTTCATGGGCCCAAACAAGCTATAGGAAAACCAGAATCTAGATGTGACTGGGCTAGATTTGTCTGTCACAGACATAACCTAAGCTGGCCAATCAGAGACCTCCACCCATACTTCTGTCTCTCATGATTATTTCTCATGATTTTTATCTCTCATGATTCTGTGGTCCTCAGTTCTTCTGCTGGTCTCATTTGGGGTTTCTTATGCAGCTGCAGTCAGATGGCAACTAGGACTGGAATATCCAATATGGTTTCACTCACGTGCCTGAGGCCCAGGCAGGGACAGCTGGAAGGCTAGGACCTCTCCCTTGCTCTCTCTCCGCGGTGTCTCCATGACTTCTTTACATGGCAGCTAGATGGCAAGAATAAGTGTTCTAAGGACAGGCCCAGCACCAGCACGGTATCACTTCAGCTTCATCTGATTGATCACAGCCCTGATTCAAGGGCAAGAGAAATAAACTCCACCTCCCATTGGGGAATAGTGATAGATTTTATAGTCATCTTTAATCCACCTATGTGGTCAGGGATGGCCTCCATGAGCAGGTGACATCTGAGCCAAGACCTGAAAAAGGAAAAGGAGTCATCCAACTAACAAGCAGAAGGAAAAGCCTTTCTGACAAGCAGTAACAGCATGTGCAAAGACTCTGAGGCAGGAAGGATGTAGTCAAGGAATCAGTAGGAGGCAAGTTGTGTGGGAAGAGGTGGAAGAGGCAGGCGGGTAGGGGCCACAGCGGAGCCCTGCGGACACACTTAAGGTCAGGCTTGCATTTGAAGTGCATGGGAAATCATGGAGGGATTTCAACAGAAGATGGATGTTTATAAAAGATGACTCTAGTTGCTGCATGAAGAATGGCTGGGCCCCTGGCTTAATCAGAGCTGCTAAAAGGTCTCACAAAGTGGCCTAAGCTGAGGAAAGACTCCAGACCCATGAGCTCCAGCATCCAATCTGTGACAACACTGAGCTGTGCATCAGTAAATGGTAAAACCATTTCCCTGTTGGTAGTTGTACCATAGAGTCCACCAGACCAGTGTCCTGGAGGGCAGGGTCACAAATGTCTGGCCCGTCACTGTCCCCCAGTGTGTCACTGGCCAAAGGACCAACTGAGCTTCTCTGAGAAGGACTGTGAAATGCATTCGTTTATGGTCTGAGGTGATTCCTGCCAAATAAACTATATGCAACGAGCAAATCTGGGACATGGAAACAAAGGACTCTTCCACTAGACCAAACGCTAATGTGGAGTTACTGGGGGAAAGACAATAAGGTTCTACCTAGTTACCTTCTGGTGCATAAAGGGTTAACTTTCCATTGTCTGGCAGCTGCCCCTCCGGTCCCACACCCTCCAGATAAGTGATTCAGCACACAGGGGAATGGGGGAGACTAACTACTCCTGACAGGATTTTCAAAATTGTCCTCGGGCACATCTCCATGGTCCATTCTGGCTCCTGTGATTCTCAGAAGTGAAAGGATTTTTAAGATCCAGGAGAATAAGAGAATAACATCTCCATGAATGCCTTCCACCCACACGCTTCTGACAGATCCCTGCTAATAAAGAGACCCTGACGGCGCCTCGATTCCGCCCATGATCCTTCACACGTACAGCCTGACAGACCCATCAGAAGTTGATCTATGCGTATATTTATACGCCTGAGACATAAACAGACTCCTCTGAGCAGGGAGTGGGACTTGATTTATGGAGAGGAAGGGAAACTTAGAGGCGCCATTTAAAAGTAATTAGCATGCAAAGCAAATCTTAGCAAGAGACTCCCAAGTGCCCACGTGCTGCCCGCACACCATGGGCCCCGGTGGACCCTACCACGCACACAGTGTCTGCGTGGCTTCCCCACTGCCTGGGTTAATGCAAATGGAGAACTGAAAATCGCTCTCTTCAATAGAGATTGGAGGCACTGGAGGATTTTAACCAAGGCATTGAAAGGAAAGAGTGCTGAGCCCTTGAAAATGGCTCCAATCAAGTCAATTAAGATCCCATTAGAAGCTATTCGCCTTTCACTGTGGGCAAACCAAACAGAGCCTTCTGGATCAATTAGTCTCCAAGTAAGAAAGATTTCACTTAGCACTTCCCTCTCCTGCCCCAGCTCCAAGAACTTGTACGTGATTCAGTCTCCACCCCACCTTCCACATGACAGAGCTGAAGCGCCCCCTGCACCCTGCACAGAAATCAGGCTCATTTGCCTGGGGGTTCCAATCTTAAGGATCAGCTTACTAATTTCCCACATACTCCTAGTCTACGTGTGAATGATCCAATCTATCGGGAACCAAGCATTTTCACCAGATCCATTCCAAGCGGTCCCTAAAGAGGCAGCTACCTGGGACATCTGACCCCTTTTCCTCTGTACGTTTGGCAGGGTTTACCTGTCTCTCACTGTGTGCTGGAACCAGCTGGTCAGGGAATTTCAAGGCATGACCGTTTCTTTCTCTTTTTTTTTATTGCTTAAAGTATTACAAAGGGTATTACATATGTGTCCTTTTTTTTCTTCCCCGCCCTTGACAATCCCCTCCCCCCCCCACCCCCCAGTGTCTTATGTCCATTGGTTAAGGCATGACCTTTTCAAAGTCAAACTCGGTCAAGGACTTATTGGTCATTTATTCCTGGTGACCTCTGAACATCATTTGACGAAAATGTGTTTATGTGAAAATATTGGCAGGGAAACTTGAATCATTCAATTTGATTATAAATGTGGTTAAAATTCAGCAATAGCCTACTTCCCATGGTTACTATCTGGCCCTGGAAACCAGGATCACTTAAAACATAAAAGAAAAGAGGGTGGGAAAAAGGAAAGAAAACTATTCCTAAAAAGGTTACAGCATATTTCAAGGCCAAAAGACTTCTGCAAATGCAATGATTGGACTTTTCTTTTTCTCTCTCTCTTTTTTTTAAACCAATTAAGCAGATGCTTACATTTGAGAGCTTATCGGAGTTTGCTCTTCAGAAGTCCATGCCAAAGCATTATTCTGGGCATCATGGCAGCGGCCTGGCGCCATGTCCTTTCGTACCCTGCAAACATTCGGCAGGCCCACTTGTTTGGTGGGCGGGTTGCCCTGATGGCCGGAGCCCCTGCAGCATCTAGGAGGCCCCATTTGTCCCAGCTGCTGCTAATGTCACACCAAATCAATATCCCCACCAGAGGCACCTTCACAGCAGCAATTGATAGCATCCCAGAGGCTCCCCAGGTCCCTGGGTGTCAGCGAAGCTGCGGAAAATCCCTCTTTGCACCACCTGGTGGCTCTGACCTCACTCCCGCCCTGCGCGCTTGCCTATCTTTAATCACCCGTGAAATGATGCAGGGGGCGAAGCCGTGCGGAGGAGGCTGCGTGGAAATAACCCACGGGGACGACCAGATGTGACTCACACTTGTCACCTTTGAAGGGAAGTAACATCTTGGAGCAGGATTCTGCTCTGGCCTGCCTCCAAGGGACACGAGAGAGAATACCCTCCCTGTTCCGGGCAGGCAAGGGCCGTGCAATGCAGCTGAAGAAAAGGGCCAACATCAATAATGCATGCGGACCAGGGCTGACACATTCAGCTCTCTGGGTAATTGAGGAGATGCCAGATGTGTGGACAGAGCCGTCACTGCCCACTGAAAGGGCGGGTTTAACCCTGGAAGGTACCCAAGGACACTGCCAATCTCTCTCCTTACCTCAAATGTAAATACTGCTACCAACATGAGTAGTAATAGTAATAGCACTGATACAGCGATAATAATCATAGCTACTACTTATCATATGTTGTATGTACTACCCTCTGCAAGCATGATATCCCATGAAACCTCACAGTGAAACTTAACTTGCCCAAGGTCATACAGCGCATGTCAGAGCTGGGATTTACTGAAGCCTGTCCTTGACCTACTGTGGTGTCTCTCGGAAGGAAGTACCTTTGTGCAAGTTGGGAGGCTTATCCTATGTGATGGTCAGCCAAGGGCCCTCGGACCCAAAGCCCTCTGATGCGGGTGCTGTGACTTTGCAGTTATAGACCACCTCACACCATCTTTAAGTGGCTTTATGAATAAGGCCAAGGAGACACAGTAGAGAGGAGATCACGAGCCCAAGGCCACACCTGCAGACATGGGCAACACCAAAGGAAAAAGGAGCTTGCAGTGAGGACACTCGGGAGCTACCCTCTCAGCAAATACCAAGTAGACGGTACAGTACTGCCAACTAGAGCCACCATGCTGAGTTAGATCTGCGGAATGTATTCATCCTGCATAAGGGAAACTTTGTACCTTTGACCAACATCTCCTCTTTTCCTGCTTCCCCCACTTCCCCGGCCCTGCCAACCACCACTCTACTCTCTGGGTTCCAACACTAAGAGAGTAAATCTTAAATGTTCTCAACACACACACACACACTCACACACACACACACACACACACTCACACTCACACACACTCACACTCACACACACTCACACACACACACACACTCACAAGGGGAGGTGATGGATATGTTAGCTTGGTTGTTGTGATCATTTCACAATGCACACATATCAAAATTTCGCACTGTGCACTTGAAATATATACAATTTTTATTTGCCAGTTATCCCACAGTAAGGCTGGGGGGGAGGGAGTCTGCCATTGTCAGGATGGAAACTGCTTCCATCGCTCATTTGAGGGTCTACAGATAGACATCAGCCTCCGAAAGCCACAGCACCTCCACGCTGGGGCCCAAGACCTTGGGGCAGGGGATGGGGGGCGGGGGGGAGTCCTCCACAGGTTTCACAGGGAGGCAGGCTCTGTTCCCAAGGTTTCACATGACAGAAGGGAATATCCAAGCTGGGCCATGGTGGAATGGAGCCGCCCCGGCCTCCAGGGGAGAAACCCTGCATTTGCATCCCCAGGGAACTCCCTCTTCTTGCTTGTGCCCCAGCAGCATTCTCTGTCCCCAGGAGGAGGCGAGGCCACAGTAAAAAGGTTACTTGCTTTGCCTCCTGAAGGCAGGACAAAGTAGTTTCTTGGTAACATTTTCTTCTCTTAAACTCCTCTCATTCTGTTCATCTAATTTTTTTCTTGCAAGAAGAAATCAAAAGAAAGCGTTTCCCTGGAATGATAATGACAGTAAAGACAGAATGATGGGGGCTGCGGTGAAACGCTATCGAGCTGAAAATAACATGTGGGGCTACGTGAGCCGGCAGCCTATTGTTATAATATTAATAATAATAAAATTAAACACATCAACACTTCTGCATGTACAGCCCTCTGGGGCTGTCCTCTTCTCGGGCTCCCCGAACCCGAACGCAGAACCAGGCAGAGGCTGGAGGGTGCTCCCTCTGTGATCTCTACTCCACCTGGAAGAGGGAAGCATTCGCAGCATCTGTGCTTCTGCCTCTTGCACTGTCATCCCAGCCGTCTCGGCGTGGTTCCCCCTGCGTGGGAGCGAGCCTCTGAGTTCCAGGGGTACCAGGGGTTCCAAAGGCAATGCCCTTGACAGACGCGGGCTTTCCTCTCACCGCCCAGGAAGCCGAGGGCCCAGCACCAACACCAGACAAAATCCATCGTCCACCCTGGAATTAATCTGCATTTCAGGGTTTCCATTACACGCCCTTGCTCAGAGAAGCCTGCATGGTAGACCAATCATGGGGTTTGGGGAAAGTTTTAAGCGCTTATGGATCAAGGGCATTCTTTGCGAAGCTGATAAAAGCTGCAGGCGCTCTCTGTACCTATTTCAATCTAATGTGTACGCTATGATTTGCATATATTCATATATTCTAGGAGGCTCTGGAACTCTGCTGGAGCTCATCCAGCTCCCTTTCCCAAAAATTCTGCTGTGGCTCAACGTGTGTGTGTGTGTGTGTGTGTGTGTGTGTGTGTGTGTGTGAGATTTAGTTTGCTCTTCTTTTTTTAAAATATATTTTATTGATGTTTTACAGAGAGGATGGGAGAGTGATAGAGAGTTAGAAACATCGATGAGAGAGAAAGATCGACCAGCTGCCTCCTGCACACCCCCTACTGGGGATGTGCCTGCAACCAAGGTACATGCCCTTCACCGGAATCGAACCCAGGACCATTCAGTCCGCAGGCCAACGCTCTATCCACTGAGCCAAGCTGACCAGGGCTAGTTTGCTCTTCTTAGCACTAACAGAAAATGGCATGAACTAAAAGAAGATAAACTAATAAAAGATATATTTAAGTTCTAAAAGAGCACTGTATTTAATGAGCATCAAATATATAGCAAGTTCTCTCCCAGGTATAAGATACACGTACGTGCATTTCATCCTCTTTACAATCTCATAACAAGGACCGAGTCTTTCATATTGCCCTCACTGTCCCCAGTGCCATGCACGGTGCTGGTGCTTACTGAATACTTGCTGAGTGAATGAATTATTATCATTTTATAGATGAGGAAACTGAGCCTCTGGGAGGTTAACTTACACAAATCAGACAGGGAATACATGGTAACGGGAGGATTTGAACTCAGATCTGCCTGTCCCCTTTCCCCTGTGTCTTGATGAACATTTGATATGATCTTCTCTGAGACCGAAGCAGAGACATAAAAAACATCATAAATAAATTATACACTGTGTTACTGGCAAGAGTTGAGGGAAACAGGGAAAGTAGAGGAGGGGGACAGGGAGTACGTGGTAGGGGGAGGGCAGGTTCCAGAATTGACCCGGGTGATCAGTGTGGGCCTCCCCCGAGGATGAGATTTGAGCAAAACCTGGAGGAAGAGCAGAGGGTGAGCTATGCAGCGGAGTGTGCCTGGGAGGGGAGGAGGCAGAGCCAGGCCCACCTGTGGCCCAAAGAAGGGGCCAGTGTGGCTGGAGCTGGGAGGCCAGAAGAGAGTCAGAGGAGGTGAGACTGGCGAGGTAAATGGGGCTGCAGTCACTACAAAAACTCGGCCTTTTACTCAGAGTGAAACAGGAACTCATTGCAAGGCCTGGAGTGGGACCGCGGCATGATCTGACTTCCATCTCCAAAGACCACTTTGGCTGCTGGCATGAGGCTGGAGTGTGGCAGGGGCTAGGGCAGGGCTGGGATGCCACATCTAGTCATCCAGGTTAAAGAGGATAGTGGCGGCAGTGGAGATGGAGAGAATTATATTCCAGATACGTGAGAGAAGAGAGGAGGTAAAGATGACTTCAAGGATTTGGCCCAAGGAACAAAACTGGCATCTGTTCAGGCTCATTGCTCCCCTCTAAGAAGACAAGCCTTGAAAGCCTGCTGTCTCATTCAAGGCCTCGAAACCAATCTGAGAGAAGTAATACGATGTTTGCAGTTTCCAAAGATGTTTCCTTTTTTGTGTGTGTGTGAGAGAGGTGTTTCTCTGCGTAGCCTTGTAAAGAGAGAGAGAGAGAGAGAGGAGAGAGAGAGAGAGAGAGAGAGAGAGAGAGAAAGGAAGGAGTTTCTTAAAAAGTATATGTTTTGCCCGGCCAGAGTGGTTCAGTGGTTGAGTGTTGACCCATGAACCCAGAGATCACCAGTTCGATTCCCGGTCAGGACACATGCCCGGTTACAGGCCCATTCCCCTGTAGGGGTCATGCAGGAGGCAGACGATCAATGATTATCATCATTGATGTCTCTCTCTCTCTCTCTCTCTCTCTCTCTCTCTCTTTCTCTCCCCTTTCCTCTCTGAAATCAATAAAAATATTTTTTTTAAGTGCATGCTTTTCATTTGATGAAAGTTTTAGAAAGCACGCTTTGGAAAGTGTTTTCTTTGTCTTACTCCCCACCTTCATATCTAAGGCTGTGTGACCTTCTCTCCTCCTCTGCTGGCCACCAGGTCAGTATTGGACACACCCCCCGCTGGCCACTCAGCCGTACTGTCAAACAGCTTTCTGCAACTGGGAGCTCTAAGCAGACACTGACTTCCACGTGACCCAAATCTGACACCAAAAGTGAGAAACCAGGGCTGTCCCCTCTCTCTTGTGAAAAGCAGAGGCATTCCTGGTTTGCCTCGGCTGCCAGGCAAATGCCGAGCTGTCAGCTCTGGACACAATCAAGGGTGAGTCTGGAGCTCACTTCCGGTCACACTGCTCAGCCGAGGAGACCGTCGACAGGTTAAAGCAGAAAGTGCCGAAGGGTTTGCAGAGCGTGAGTCTCCCCCTTCCTTCCTTCCTTCGAGGGTTTGCTTTTTAAAAATGCTAAAATGAAAAAGCCAAGATGATAGAAAACCTGTACTTCTGTAAGGAAATATTTATTGCACGTCTACTGTGTGCCTGGCGCTACTGTCTTAGGGAATCCACACAACACTGCATTGTCCTCTCCATCGTTCTGAGAAGAAGAGTGGAGAGAGGTGAAGCAAGTTGCCCTAAGTGATCCAGCGAGTCAGCTCAGATGTCTGACTGCAAATGACAGCTTTCACCACAGTGGCCTTGAGGATGACCGCCTGACCCCACATGCCTGGCACTGAGGGCTCCCGGGATGCAGGACGCTCCACTTTAAATGCAGGACAGTCTCAGACATACCCGGACAAGACAGGCACCCTGGCTGCCTCTTGAAATAAAAATATGCACTTAGAAAACACAGCCTTTTCGAGAATACCTCAGTCAGTCAGTAGAATAACTGAAGTCTTTTGAAACATCATCGAGAGCATTAAAAGTGTGCACCCTTCCTTAAGGTTCATGTGGGCTCCTCGGGGGTTCGCCTTGAAGGGGAGCACATTTCTTTCCCAGTCAGTTAATGGCCGGTCTTCTGCAATCACAAGAGTGAGGCCTTGGTGAGAATTTGCAGCAGAACATTAATCCCCAATTTCCTACACGGTCAACCCTGCACCAGCATCATCAATCCCTCCAGCTGACTCCCAGAGCAAGCTTTCCAGTTGGGAGTGCTCCCAAATCCAGTTGCCTTTGCATCTGTTTTTGCAGAAAGTCAACGGCATCTCTTGAGCCGGTCGTTCTAATTTATATCCCTGACTAATTTACCCCAGGACTCCGGCCAGTATCTTGCTGAGGGGACATCAATGAATTCAGCCTCTTGGGATAAGATTCAGCTGCTCAGAAAGGTGGTGTTGCTTCCACTGAGCCTGGCTCACACCGTTTGCTACTGCTGCTCACTCATTCACTCCACAAACATTTACGCCAACTTAGGGCCACGCCTAGGGCTACTCTCTTCCTGTGCCCGGTCAATTAGCAAAGAACTCCCTCCTCAAGGAGTCTCATTGGTGTGGTGCCCTGGGATCTAGACGGTGACAGGTTGCACAGAAGACATCTCCTTCCTCTTTATCACCCAGTGACTTGAGCAAAGACACTGAAGGACAGAAAATAGCTGAAACGATTGAAGTGTTGCCTGAGCCCTGTGGACTTTGAGCGGCCAGCCCAGCGGTGCCTGGGTAAGAAGCCCTTGACACAATCTTTTGTGCTTTAGACCCTGCTGGCAGGTGAGCCAGGGACAGGTGAGTCCTTCCCTCCACCTCCCTCCACAGGCTGGGCGCACAGCAAGGCAGTCTTCAGGCCCACCTCCTGATCTCAGGGATAATGTCCAATGGAAAGGAAGGAGAGGGTGTCACTCTGACCCGGAAATAGATGGAAAGGGACTCCTGCTGCTCTAGCAGGAGTGTGTAGGCCCCTGCCTATCTCTCTTCTCATGCAAGTGTCCCCCAAGACAATGGTGTACTGGTAAATGTGTAACGACTGGCTCTCTAAGGGAAGGGAAGAGGAGCTCATTCATAGCATTTGCTCATTTCTGGCATATAGATATTCCCACCATGGCCAATTTCAATCTACCGACATGATGTCACTGAACACAGAGCTGGGAAGAGATGCTAACCATCGTTCTCACAGCACCTCCAGTACAGAACTACTCAAATCCCCACACAAAGAACTCAACCCCTCTTCCTGTTCTTGAATGAGGGAGGAGAGGGCTGGAGGGATTGTGTTGCGAGAATGAGCAAGCAACAAAAGCCGATGCGGCAGCACATGACATTTTGCTAGACTGCAAAGGAGGGTGTGTGGATTTTTACTACTTAAAGTCAAGTACACTTAAGAAGACACTGTGAAAAAGAAGCAATTATTATGAAACAGATAAGGAGACCACGTCAGGGTGGTCTATTTATTATTTATTCATTTGTTCACATCTCCCCATAGAGGAGTGCAAGGGTTCTGTCTACAGCGTAGGTATGACGATGGGGCTCCCCAGATTTAAGTCTTTCAGTGGCTCCCTATTACTCAGAGGATGAAGTTCCAGATAAGTAGTGTGGCATGGAGGCCATCTTTGCCCAATCCTACCTTCTCCCCAGCTTCATCTTCTGTTTGTCACCTCTCTTCACCAGCCCTGCCACCTTGTCTCAACTCCAGCCACACTGCTTGGAGTTCCCAGCTCTGGCTAGGAGTCACACCTTCCCCCTCCACTATTTCTGGAACTCCTTTCTGCCTGCCTCCCACCCCCAGCTGACATCTGCATCTCTTTCTATTGATTTATTGTCCTTATTTCTTTCTCTATGCTAACTAAACTCTTTGAAGGTAAGAGCTGGGCTAATTTGTCCTCCAGGACATACAGGAAATGTTGAATAAATGCTTGTTGAAATCATCTTATTTCATTAAGAAAAATAGTCTCACTGCTCAGAAAGATTTTTGTATGTTCAGGCTGCCTGAAGACTGAAAATGTCTTTGGAAAAGAACCCAGACAGGGTGGTTTTTCTGATGAGGCTGCAAGTCAGACAACAAAAACTGGTCTCCTCTGTGCTGCACATCCAGTCCCACCTGCACCTTCAGTTTCCTCCATCCAGACAGTTGGCGTCGGAGATGTGTCACTCCCAGCAGCCTTCTTCCACGAGAGCACAGTCTGCCCTTTGCTGCTGGGTCACAGTGAGCAGCTGCAGAGGTTATGTGGTTTGGCTAGAATCACACTGGCCTTGACCTGGGTCAGGGAATACCATGAGACACAAATGTTTATTATCATAGCTCCACGGCCCACTTTGGAACTCAAACAATGTGAGGCTTTGCTTCGTCCTAATATATCCAATATGCTGCTCCAGCACGGATGTTCTTCATCAACTCAGTTTGCAGAGTAAGATTGCTGCTTCGGGGGAAGCTGTTCTTTCCACTTCTTGCACTTCAGAAATACGGTGAGTCAGACATTGACTATCTTTACGCAATAATGGATGTATCCTCCAGAGCTTCACCGCAAATGAAACCTAAACAAACTCGGTAATAAGGAAACTGCCTACAGAATAGCTCAATACAAGGTCCCGGACACCAGCCTCAACAAGTACCAAATCCAACCATCTATGCCATGCTATTTCAATGTTTCCCATAACATTATGTTGCACGGAATGATCAACTGGTATCATAAAAATGGCCTCTGGTCAATTAAGTTATAGAACTGCTACATTCAAGATATGAAACAGTTCGCTTACTGCAGGACATCTGAGAGCTTTACCATGCCAAGGTGTATTATCAACCTCCAGAATGCGGTCTGGTATGCAGTGCTCCCCAGACTTAACGAACCATGGAAACCCCACTTGCCTCCTTCTTTGATGGATCACCTTTAGGCATTGATGCTCTCCCAACAGCACTTTGGGAATCCAGCTCTAGCCTCATGAACTCATTCAATCACTGAGCAAGCCAGGCACTTCAACCAAAGCCAGGGAAAGGAAGCATTAATGGTTTTGGAAAAAAATTTTAAATCTCTCGTTAGAGGGAAACACAGGATGAAGTCATACAACAGAATGTTAAAATATCTCCAAAACAATAATTTTTAATCCCCAGTATAGAGCCACAGAGAGCATCCAATACTGCCAAGAGAATAAACTGTTCATTCCTTCAACATTTTATGATTGTCATCAAGGTAGAACAAGCACAGGCCTGGGAATTAGATACACCTGCATTCACATCTTCTATTCACTGGCTCTAAACTTGCCTACTGTAGGGCTGTTGTGAGAATTAAATAAAATAATGAGCACCACCACATATTAAAAAGCAATTAATATAAGCCTAAATATTCTATGATATGGAAAACATCCCACTATGCCTTATGCAAATAACCTATGCCCTGACTACATAGAAGCTATGGTTCTAGTCCAAGCTCTGGTACATGTCCTGATGCAGAATAAATCTCTATTTGTCAAGGCTTTCCAGATATACAGAACTTTATGATTAGATAGATAGAGAGAGATGTAGATATGACAGTATATATGAGTGTATAGATAGATATGATTTATTATAAGGCATTGGCTCTCACAATGACTTCCTGGCTGAGAAGATATGCAGTTGGCAAGCTGGAGACCCAGGAGAATCAATGGTGTCATGTACAGTCTGAAAACCAGCAGGCTTGAGAACCCAATAGAGCAACTGTTTCAGTCTGAGACCAGAGGCCAGAAAAGACCAATGTCCCAGCTCAAGTAGTCAGGCAGGAGAAGTTCCCTCTTGCTCATCCTTCTTGTTCTAGTCAGGCTTCAATTGATTGGGTGAAGAGCACTCACACTGGGGAGGGCCATCTGCTTCACTCAGTCCACCGATTCAAAGCTAATCTCAGCCAGTAACAGCCACACAGGCAAACCCAGCATAATATTTGGCCAAATGTCTGGCCACCTCATAGCCCAATCAAGTTGACACATAAAATTAACCATCACATCTAAATGCAGCTATTGAATGAACTAGGATGAGGAAATATGGGAATTGGGGCTGTCATACAACCAATGTGTCAAGCAGCAATGCCAAATGACAACCCAACTCTAGTGCCAAAAGGCTTAAATAACTAGAGGAATCATTCAATAATCTAGATAAAATGACTATTCAATGGTCTCGTCTGCTGCCCACTGACTGGCCCTCTAGATCAGCAGATCATGGCTCCAACTTCAATGCCAACATTTGGAGAACTATAAATAAAAGAAAAAAAATGCTTTGAGCCATCAAACACTGAGAACAATGTTTCTCCCTATCAGAAAGGATATATGCATCCCTATGTTCATAGCAGCACAACTTACAAAAACTAAGATTTGGAAACAGCCTAAGTGTCAGCAGATGAGTGGATTAAAAAACTGTAGTACATCTATACAATGGAATACTATACTGCTGTAAGAAAGAAGGAACTGTTATCATTTGTAACAGCATGGATGGACCTGGAGAGCATTGTGCTAAGCGAAATAAGCCAGTTGGAGAAAGATAAATACCACATGGTCTCACTGATTTGTGGAATATAATAAACAACATAAACTGATTAACAAAAATAGAGCCAGAGAAAAAAATATTTTAGAATATAATAGAAGTAATCCTGTTATTTGCAGATTTTTAATATTTCCTATAATTTTTGTGATATTAATCTATGTTAGTTTTGGTAACATTATTATATTTAAAATCTTTTTTTCTTGAAATATTAATGTTTGTTGCATGTAATATTATATTTAAAATCATTTTTCTTGAAAAAAAAGAACAATGTTTCTTTGTTTGGTTGGTTGTCTTGTTGTTATATCCTTATGCTATTGGTGCCTACTAGAAGAAAAAACAATGAAGCACCCCTCAAACTTCTTCCAGCACACACACAAAAAGAAAGAACAATTAAGGAATGTAACTGAGATTACCACTGGGAAATGGGTGGGTAATTAGGAAGAACAGTTGCTACAAGCACTATGACTTCAATTAATGAGACTCTAACTAAAACCTTCATTCTGTTGGACTCTTCACACTCCACTTTCAGTGGCAACACAAGTCACAAGGTAACATGGCATAAAAAGAAAGACTAACAATTGCTGAGCACTGATGTGCCAGGTACTGTGCCAAGCCTTTTAAAGACATTGACCCACATAATTTCCACCACGATCCTGAGGCAGATAAGAATTTATTTTCCCCATTTTGTAGCTGGGAGAACTGAAGTTAAGTGATTTGCCCAAGGTTATATGACCTTGAAGAGCCTTTCTCCTTATGGATAATGACTATTACATAAATGACTATATTTTCCCCTTTGTTTAAGATGCCACAAAACTCCAATTCAAATGATCATAACATAATCTCTGCTCATAGATTTTATTTAATTTCTATTTTTCATGTGTTCTTATAAGACAAATAAAATCCTTTATGAATCAAAGTAGAATAAAGACTGGTAGAAAGACGGGTGCCAAGGACAATGATCCGGATTTATCTGATTCCAAAGATGTTAGATTGGAGGGACTGAGTTGAACCGGGTTGTGTTTTGTTTTGTTCTGTTTGTGCGTCCTCGGGACCTTCTGGAGTGAATCTAGATCTCTTTATCTTAGGCTTGCAGCAGACCACTGAGCAATTTCCTCTAAGACCGTCCCCATCTTCTCTCTCCTATTGAATGGGCCCAGGGTTCTTTTTCTAAAGCACTGACCTATCCCAACAAGTCAGTTACCTAGGGCTGAAACTGACAACCTCTACTTACTGCCCCAAACAAAAGCTGAACTCTCAGTAAGATCTGCATGCCATGGTGTGAGGAGGAAGGATACTGATGCCTGCAATTTACTTTGAAATGCATCAAAAAATAACATGGGGGGAGGGTAACATGGATTAATAAATGATGGGGAGACAGATAGAGATAGATAGATGGATCTGTGGAAAAGCAAATATAGCAATTGTTCATTGTAGAGTTGAAATGACAGATATAGGATGTTCTCTTTACAATCCTATCACCTTAACTAATGAAAAAATTTTAATTTTTTTCATTAAAAATATGGGGGATTATAGAGAAAGAAAAACGTAATGGTGGCTGTCAGGGGCTTGGGAAATTCAGTTTAAGATGATGAAAAATCAGATCCAGGTGGAAATCTATCTGGAGCTGGACAGTAGTGACCGTTTCACAACCAGTGAATATATATAAAGGCCACCGAACTGCACACTATCAATGGCAAATATTATATTATGTGTATCTCAACACTAAATAAATAAATAATAAAATGGGGGAGAAAGTGAATTAGTCTTAAAAAATTGCTATAGCAACAATAATTGCTCTTGATAATACACAGGATAGAAAATGAGACAACTATTTTACATAAATAACAAAAAAATGAAGTGAAATTATTAAATTAGCTGTAAGTCTTTTAAAAGGCAGTTATTCACAGATTCTTTGGTCTCCACAGAAGAAAGTGTCTGAAGAAATGTCATCTTTGGCCTTTTAAAGAGCCCTGGCCTGAATCGGGAAATGTGATTAGCTTCTAAGCATGTGCACTAGGTGGCTGTGGGCCGTCGCGCAGAGCACTGTGCGCATGCACCTCCCTCCCTGTGTTAATATCGTCCTCTGGAGGAAAGGTGCTGATCCAGTGATGCCTGGGGTCCTTTTCAACGCTCCTTCTAAATCGTTGAGTCCTTTGCATATTTTATACAAGTCTTTGTATATTAATTCACTAAAAAGTAAGAACCAAAAAATGTCTGCTGGATCCCTCCTACCTGCAAAATCCAGTCTGAGCTCCTGAGCAGAACAAACTTGGCCCTGCAAGCCTGCCGCTCTGGCCATCTCAGGGCCCAGGACTCAGCCCTCGCTGTGGGCTGCAGGCATGCGCCCTTTCTCAGGTGTAACATCTGCTGGGTAGAGGAACCTGCTCCGCCTCCCCTCTGTCCCCTCGCACCACCCTCTCCCAGGGTACTCCCCCACCCCCACCCGCCCCCACTCTGACTCCTCCTTTACCCAACTCAACTACCACCTCCTCGGATGCCCTACCCTTCAGCCGCATCACCACCGCCATAGAAGCAGTTGCTCTACCTGCTTGCTGCATCCTCATTTGCTTGTTTGTTTGTGTCTGTTTTGCTGTTGCTATTGTTTGTGCTGCTTTGTTGTTTTAGCTGAAATGTAATTGGCATATACTTTCAGGTTATCTCATAATGATTTGGTAGATGTGTATGTTGTGGGATGATTACCACAGTATACTCCCTTAACATTGTGCCCCTCACTTTCTACAACCCACAATCATTTGTACTCACAATGCACTTTTTTTACATATATATGGCTCCTTTGTGCATTATCTGTGCCAGGGAACAGCCCCTGAGACTCCATTCCTCTCCTAGTGCCCAGCAGAGCAGGTGGCACATGGCTACCCCCTCAGTTTTTACGTTCAGAATGCAAGAAGAAAGGGAGAAAGAAGGAAGGAGTAAAGGAGGAAGCTCCGGAGCGTAAGAGGGAGGGAGGGAGGGAACATTTCTGTATGTCAAACTTCAGGCTGTTTTACTATGACATTCCGAAGGAAGAATTTTCTATTTGAGGAAATAAGTGGTATAAATTCTGCGATGTTTGATAGGAAAATCAATCCATAGTTCTGGTTGTTCCCATTAGTTGCCCAATGCCATAAATTAAATGCCTGCTTGTGGCATATTAATCTACTTTCCCTTAAATTACACACTCATGCCATATGCTTTGAGCTGCCAATCCCTAGTAAATTAAAGCAAACGTGAAAATGATGTTTTACTCGAATTTTTCAGTAAACCATGTGAATATTTCTGTCTTGGCTAAGGCAGCACATAATGCCTTATACAGTCAGGCACTGACCTTCCCTTTTAATCAAGACTGACCTATCCATGACCCACCCACTTGCCCGAATAAGAAAGGCGAGCCCAAAACACCCAGGAGTTTCTGGCGCAATGCCTGAGATGACCACCCATGCATGCACACACATGCACAAATTCATTCTCATTCCCTCTCTCTCTCTCTCTCTCTCTCTCTCTCTCTCTCTCTCTCACACACACACACACACACACACACACACACACATTTTCCTGCTCCTGACTTTCTCTTTGCTGAAACACTTAGTCCAAAACTCCACCTCCACCTGGGGCCAGATGTGGTCTTTCTATGTTCTCCCCAGTACCTGACAAATGTTCTGGAGAAAAAGAAAGAATTAGACAAACATGCCCTTAAGAACTGATTGTTTGGGTTTGCCATCACCTTGTTCTAACTAACATGGCACAATAGATAGGATCAACTCAATGTTTGGGTCATATTTTATGTCACTTTCTACACTGGGTCCCCTGACTAAACATAGTGCCGTAGTGCTGGAAATTAGGAAACAAGACTCAGATCCAAATTCTCTCACCCCCATATAAGTTTGTTTTCCCCTTGTTACTTTTTGAAATATTATTTTTAAAATTATCACAAAAGGAGGTGGTCAACCTGTTTCTCCAACATATGAATCTGTGACTTCAACCAACGAAGTTATTCTTACAATGGAGTCCCCACAGAGGGAATTACTTAGAAGTAATCATTAAAAAAAAATGGTTTAGGTATTCTCAGTTACCCAAGATATACATGTAGTTCTTGGTTAAGGACAATTGAAGGTTGGTTAGGTATTTAGATTTCTGGATTCTTCTAAATAATGATCTATAATTCCAAATATTCTTAAAGTTCTTATGAAAAGGGGGATCCCTCCATCACATTTGTTTACTCAGACCAGATGTATTGAGCACCTCCTGGGTATAGACGTAACACAGCATGGTTCCCTTGTGGTTTCCTGAGAACAGAGGTCTACTTTTTCATCCACAGTGGTCTACTGGAGGTCCACTAGGTTTTGAGCTTGGCCATTTTGGGTTCAAATCCCCATTCTGTCCCTTAGCAACTGTGCCCTTGGGCAAGTTATTTAAGCTCTCTGAGTCTCAGCTTCCTCCTCTACAATATGAGGGTAATAATACTATTTCTTAATACTATTTCTCAACTGGTTGTTAACAAGAATACAGTTAGCAACCTACGTAAAGCACCTGGCATGATGCCTACCTCAATGTCAACTCCTTATTTTATCCCAACAAGCTGAGAAGCTCAGTCCTTGGGGAGGGTAAAGCAGAACGTCTCTGGAGGGAGAGAGGATACCTAGCCCTCCTCCCCTTTAGCTCCAAGCATGTTGGAAGATGAGCATTCAGCTCGCAGGTAAGACACTGGAAGATTCTTCTCTGAGAAATCTGGAGCAGCCCAAGGGGGAAGAACATATATATTGATATCAGACATTCTTCCCCCCCACAACAGACCATGGTACAGTCCACAGTCTATAAGAACTGTCCCACTTCTCCCTCCCCACCCATATATAGAACTTACCACTGGTGTTTTAATGCCTTCTCTTAAATATGAACAGCTACTAGAAGAATGCCAGACATCTAAAGAGATCTATAACATAAAAGATGGGGAGGGAGCGGGAGAGAAAGACTGAGAGGAAAGAGAAGTTTTATAAGGAGATGAAAATGTACATTTCAAAAAAAGTAACTACCACCTCCCACATCTTACCAACACATCAATAGGGCTCCTGTACAATAAAAAGGGATTAAAGCTAAAAGAAGTGCGAGCCTCACACCCCATTTAAGGAGGCTCTAGGAAAACCCAAAGACAACAGGAGAGACCAAAACACAGACACTGGAGAAAATTTTAGTTTCTGACACCACAGCTACAATAAACACAACCTAACTCCTAAAGAACTAGGCTTATCTACCTCAACTCCTCTTTTCTGATACATAATACGTAGCTTTCAACCAAAAATGACAAGTCATGCTAAAAGGGGAGGCGGGAAGGGAGGGGAGACTGAAACAGACCAAGTAAGCGTTAGAATCAGACTCAGATATGGCAGAGATTTTAGAATTATCAGACAGAAATTTTATATGTTTTGTCTGTGACCTATTTTTATTATAGAAAGGCAAGTAATAAAACAGCATGTATGATATGTATCTATGTAAAAGTCTTTGTGTGTGTGATGTCTGGAAAGATGTCTCTGTCATACATCAGACAGGAAATTTTAAATAGCTATTATTAATATACTAAGGGCTCTAATGGGAAAAGCAGACAACATAAAAGAACAGATGGATAATGTAAGCAGAGAGATGGAAATTCTAAAAAAAAGAATCCAAAGGAAATGTTAGAAATTAAAAACACAGAAATAATAAATGCTTTTGATGGGCTTATCAGTAGTCTGGACATGGTTGAGGAGCGAACAAATGAGCATGAATATATGTATGTCAATGGAAACTTCCAAAACTGAAATGCAAAGGGGAAAAAAGAGTGAAAAATACAGAACGGAATATCCAAGAACTGTGGGACAATTACAATATACAGGATGGGAATATCAAAAATAAAATAGAGAAAGCAACAGAAAAATATTTGAAATAGTAATGTTGAGGATTTTCTAAAATTAATGACAAACCACAGGTCCAGGAAGCTCACAGAATACTAAGTAGTATAAATACCAAAAATCCACACCTAAGAATAACTGCAGAAAATCAAATACAGAGAAAATCTTGAAAGAAAGGAAAGGGGCAGGGGATGGAGGGACCCCACCTTATCTACAGAGGAACAATAATAAGAATTACATGGACTTCCCTTCAGAAACCATGTAAGCAAGGAGAGTGAAGTGAAATATTTAAAGCATTGAGTGAAAAAGACCATCAATCTAGAATTCTGTGTCCTGCAAAATTATTCATCAATAGTGAAGGAGAAATAGGCTTTCTGAGACAAATAATAATGGAGGAAATCTGTCACCAGTAGATTTGCCATGCAAGAAATGTTAAAAGAAGTTCTTTAGAGTGAAGTAAAATGACATAGTTCTAAAACTCATAAAGAAAGGAAGAACACACTGGAGAAGAAATAAATGAAACCTATTTTCTTATTCTTAATTGGTCTAATAGTTAACAGTTTGTCCAAAATAATAATAGCAATCATGTATTCCATAATTATACCTTATACCAAGGTAGGTCAGTGAAAATGAATGATAGTAAAGGCTGGGAGGGGAAATTGGGAATTCTTTATTATAAGAATAGTATAACTGTGAAGCAGTATAGTATTATTTGAAAGTGGAGTTAGATTCCTTATAAATGTATATTGCAAACTCTAGAGCAACCACTAAGGAATTTTTTGAAATACTGATATACTAAGATAAGAGAGAAAATGGAATTATTTAAAAAGCTCAATTAAAATTGGAGAAGGCAGAAAAAGAATAGAAGATCAGAGAAACAAAGAATAAGGGCAACAAATAGAAGACAGTTATAATTATGGTAGATATAAATCAAACAATAGCAATAATTACTAAAAGACAGAGATTTTAAGAGTGAGTTTTTTAAAAAGACCCAACAACAACAAAACGATCATATTTTCCTTCAGTCAGATGAGGAAATAATAAATAACTCATAAATTAAAGATATGATTAAAGCAATTAATATTTCAATCAAAGCATCACAATGTAGGTTTAGGAACTCTTTCAACAAAGTACAGAAAAACAAACAAACAACAACAACAAAAAAACCCACCAGGAACAGAAATAGAGAACAAAAATATTAGAGGGTCAATGCAAGAGACAGTGAAGGATCAAAGGTTTGCCTAGGCCACAATTCCAGAAGAAAATTATAGATATGCAAAATATACAACATCAGTCCTCCCCTAAGCATACATTGTGCACTTATTATGTTCCCAGTACTGTGGCAATCATCAACATTTGGCTCAAAACCTGTATCAAAGTGCTCCCTCCTTGTTCTAATAAGTATATAGGATACACAGCATAAATGTTCATGAGTAGAAAATCTGACTATGGTTTCTTCCTGATCTCACATTGTCAGAGATCAACCCAGGTCCCCTCTGGGCTGGTCCATGCCTACAGAACCAGACCTACAGGCTGTGCCAGAGCATGGAGATTTTAAATGGAATCTGAGTCACTCAGCACAATATGCCGGCTAACACATGCTTCTGTGCCAACAGTCGTGCCTTCTCTTCAGTTCAGCTTACTCCTGGCACACATATGTTCTGATTCATCTGGTCCTCACTCCAGGACTTGAGGTGAAGTTAGGGCCCTGGGCCAAAGAAACAGACAAGGAATTAGCCACAAATACTGCAGGAGCAGAGATGTGAGAGAGAACTGAAAGCTCAGCCTTGGGGTACATTTATCAAGTGTGAGTCATTGGGGTACAAATTTAACAAATGCAGAAATATTTATGTACAAGAATTCTCCTCATAGTGTTTATGACAGCAAAAAACTGCAAACCTGGAAATAACCTAAATATCTTAAAATAAGGTTATTTAAATCATAGCACATGCACACAAGCTTTAATAACAGAGGTGGACCCTAGCTGGTTTTGCTCAGTTGTTAGAGCATTGGCCTGCAGACCCAAAGGTTGCGGGTTACATTCCTGGTCAAGGGTATGTAACTCTGTTGCAGGCTCCATCGAAGGCCCAGGTCAGAGTCTGTGCAGAAGGCAACCAACTGATGTCTTTCTTACTTCGATGTTTCTCTCTCTCTAGCTCTAGCTCTATCTCTCTATCTCTCTCTCTCAAAATCAATGGAAAATATCCTCAGGTGGGGACTAAAGATAATAATAATAATAATAATAATAATAATAACAGAGATGCGTTTATGTACATGAATATATGTTTATCACTAAATGAGGGAAAAGAAGACAAAAGAGTATATCCCTTTGATTCTATTTTTTAAATTACATACTGCACATCTAATAGGCCTAAATCAGGGTTTCTCAGCCTCAGCACTGACATTTGGACCACATAATTTTTAGTTGTGGGCCCTGCCCTGTACATTGTAGGACGTTTAGCAGCACCCCTGGCAAAAGAATGTAAACTAAATACGATCAGGGACTCCAGTCTGTTACTCACTGCTATGCCCAGTACATAGCACAATGCCCAGCCCATGTGGGTCAGTGGTTGAGTGTCGACCTATGAACCAGGAGGTCATGGTTCAATTCCTGGTCAGGGCACATGCCCAGGTTGCAGACTTGATCCCCAATAGGGGGGCATGCAGGAGGCAGCCAATTGATGATTCACTCTCATTGTGAATGTTTCTATCTCTCTCTCCTTCTCCCTTCCTCTCTCTGAAATCAATAAAAACATATAAAAAATATTTTTAAAGAAAGAAAAGGCACACACCCAGGATTATGACACAAAAGTGAAATCAGGTATGCCTGTCTTCAAAGCCCATGAACTTTCTACTAAGTGAGATTTATTATCAAGAGCTCAGGCCTAGAAAATTAAAAAAAAAAAAAAAAGAAAATAAAAAAGAGCTCAGGCCATGCCTAGCACATAGTAAGACACATACAGCAGCATTATTACAAAGTCCCTCGGGCCTTGCATGAAGGAACCATGACAACTAAGGAAGAATGGGTCTCTCCCATAATTGACCAAAAGAAGACTGTAGCTCCACATGGGCCCCAACAACTGCCACTCCCCTGGCCCTTTCTGTCATCATCTCTTCACGCCCCACCCTTTCCCTCGATCTCTGCCTAATTTAAAGCAAAAGACTAACCTCAATCTACACACCACTGTAATGATGCTGCTGATAGTTCATGGTCCCTCAAGATACCGCCAGTACCACCAACCTCGCAGTCTTTCAGAGACTGCCATCTGATTAAACTCCATAGGTGGGTGTTATTTTCCGAACAATTGCGTTTTAGATTTCAGAAACAGGTGGGGAAAGTGACTGAGCTTATTAGCAGATGACTTCAACTGCCTGAGAGGAAACTAAAAATCTCCTTAAACTCCCCAGGGAAATTTCAGGAACTCCGGAGCAGCTCCGAGCACAACTATAGATTTGCTACAAATCAAACATCTCACGGCGACTGTGCTCTCATTAAGCAACAAAGCTGGAGGGTGCTGTTGGAAGAGGCGAGGGGAGGCGGTGGACTAATGCAAATGAAACTCCTAGTGAGGCCTGTCACACGCGCCACAGCAGGAAAAGCGCTGTAACCAGATGGCAAAACAAGGCTTTGAATTAGGCCCGAAAGAACGAAATCTCTTAAAAGTCTGAAACGATGTCAGCCAATGAAATCAGAAAGTACAAAAGTTACACACCACCAGTTCAAAGTCCCTAGGTGTTCAGGCTTGGAGCAGAGGAGCAGGTGTGAAGTGACGATAAAGATGCTTCTGAGACACCAAAAGAGCAGGTTTGTTATCGATCCTGAAATCTTCTAAAGATTATCATCACACCCATAACATTTTAAAGACATAAAATTGTGTGAGTGTAGGGTGTTGGTTATATTAAACTTCTTGGAACCCCCTCCCATCATGGAAAATGGTGCGAGCAGTAGAGGTGGAGTGAGGTGGCAGGCAAGGATGGCTTCTTCTTTGTCCCCAAGACAGAAAGGATGAAAGTTGTACAAACAGATTTCTAAGAGAACAGCCATCAGAGGGAAGAACTACATCTCCCAGAAGGCTTTGCATGGGGAAAAGATGTGACTTGTCAGAAGCCAATCAGGCAAAGCTGCACATGATTAAGGGAGCAAGATGGCTGGTACAAAATGGCCTGGGTGAGACAAATCAAATAAAGTGTGAGAAAATCACAAGAGATTGGGGTCCTAAAAAGAGAGAGGATGAGGGGTTTTTGAAAGAGTTTCCTTAGACCAAGCCCTTAAAATTCCCAAAACATTAGAGAAGTGTGATTCGAGAAAGTTTTGTCCTTAAATGTGACATTTCCCTGGGATGAAACTACAGGGTGCTCTGAAACTTCACCTTAGTCAACCCATCCCCCTTTTATTTCTGTGCCTAGGCCTGCTATGGGGTGCTCCCACGCTACTCAGCTTATGGAAGACTTGACATACTTCTCTTCCTGTACCTACCTTGTTGCCAAAGGACACTCCTAATGTGCTCAGCACACCCCATAAGATAACACACCTGCTATTCTCAGGGGATGGGAGAAGCGTGCCCTCGCTGCTTCTGATTAAAGCTGATGCATCATAATAACCAAGAAGCAGGCAGGGGTTTGTTAGATTTATTCCAAGTAAACACTTTAATAGCCTCCCCAACTGGCAGGGGGCTGCTCATAATAGGCACATACATATGTAAAACAGTAAAAGAGAAGGTGCCAGAATTTTTCTGCCACCTGTACTTTCCTTTCCTGATTCCACCACCTGGGGTGAGAGGGCTGATGAGCTGTTGGAAACACAGAAGGTGCAGTAACCTTGGAAAGCTGGGAGCTGAAGGAGCAGTGAGCTGGAGAGTGAGAGGAAGCCAAACGAGAGAGGCTGGTCTGAACGCCTTTTCAGTCCACGGGCCCTACTAGGTGATTCGTGTCCTCCTTTGCTATTGCTTTGGACTAGAGAACTATAGGATTATAAAACGTATGCCTTGTTAGAACCACAGTTATTTCTTCCAAGAGCTTCAGTCACTTCTCCGGACAAGTTTATTAACAGCACCGTATAGCCCATGTCATGGCAATAAAGCAATATCAGAATGGAGTGCTAACACTCCTCACCTCACTGTGACCTTCTGGGCCATATAGAAAAAGCATTTTTATTTGCAGGTTATTACTCAACTGTGCAAGTGAAAATTCTGTTTTGTATGCAGATGCAAACCATAGACATCAAAAGCTTTACTTGGTGTGTATCTGGAAGCCTATCAGAGGACAAACACTCTTGAAATTTCTACCTCCCTTGACATGATCAACTTTTCTTTCTATCCAACCTGTCCGAGAGATTTTGTTTTAAAGTCCAGGAGGAAAACGTTGATCTCAAGCAGTTTGACTAGGCTTTCCAAACTACTTGACCAAGAACTATTTGATCCAACTCTGCTAATAATATTAACAACGATAAGAAGACTTTGTCTTGTGTAAATGGGACTTTATATAGTCCATATGGTGATTTCATGTACATGATTCCCTTTGGGCCTTGGGCCTATAGGTGCAGGCTTATTATACTCCTTTATAGATGATAAAACTGGGGCCCATAGCCATTGAAAGGCTCGCTCAAAATTATTATTAGAACTACAACTGGAACCTAAGCCTTTTAAGCCCAGTACAGCGCTCTTCCACCTTTTTGTGTCTTCAAGTCTTTCCAACTTATTATAACAGTTGGTCAGTTTACCACATATGGTGGGCACACACATGGGCACATATATACGTGTGTGTGTATCAAGATCTATAATGATGTCCCTTCCTTTATTCCTAATATTGGTCATTCGTCTCCTCTCTTATTTCCTTGATCAGCCTGGCTAGAGGTATATTTCTTACGGTAGGGTGTGGTCAAGAGTGTTCACCTTTTTCCCCCTAAATGACCCCAAGAGAATTCTGGAATAGAGTGAGTTATTGAAAAGTTAAATTGGTATCATGCTTTTAATTTAGGAGGTGGGATGTTTTTATAAATTCATTAGTCAAAGAATTGGAGCTATTTTCCCTTTCCCCTTTCAAGAGGGAACTGGGCTCTGGGTCCTTACAAGTTGGTTTCTGTAACTCTTAAGGAAGAGTTAACAGGGTGATACCTTAGGAGAGACTGTCCAAAGGATGGACAGGGTGGACAGGGTGGACAGGATGGACCCTGGTGCAACCAGAGGAAGAAAGATTTGTCTTTTCCCTAAGGATTGGATTCCCAGAACCTGGAAAGTCATGTGAGTATGTTTTGGGAAGAGGTAGGGAGGAAGAGGTGGAGGGTTGCATAGCATCACAATGGTCAAGCCTACAATCGTTGAGGAGGGATCCTATGAGCATCATCACCGACAAGTATAGAAGCAGAGACTGACAGACTGGAGAACCGGTCTCAACTGGAGCATCTAGGAACAGGTGGAAAGGATACCAACAATGGTGACCATCATGGACTTGAGGTCAGGGCCTCCCTCCATTTCCTAAGACACACATAGCTGCTGAGGGCCTTGCATAAGAAAGCCCAATAAAAAAGAACATCAGAATCCATCTCCAGCCATAGCTAGTGGAGTTTAAAGCCAGGTTTGATTTCATTTAGAAAAATAAAACATGACATTACTTGTACCTCTAGCTCAAAGCATTTTGCAGTTGCTCCATGCTGTTTATGATACTATGGGAATATGACTGACTTCTGATCCTACCCAGAACTCCTAGAGGGACTCCTCCAGGGTGGGGAGTAGTACCAAATGCCAGGCCAGATCATGTGTCAGAGGGTATCCCAGGCATAGGATCTGGGGAGCTGAAAGGTACCAGCTTCAATAACAAGCTGAAAGTGAGTTTTTATTTTCCATTCTCTCCCTCCACCACTGAATCCCTGCCTTTCACATTGATCATGGATATACTTGGACAGCCTCTGTTTATACTAAAATTCCAAGTCTACAAAAAGTTTAAGAGGATTCTCAGGAAACTGAAAGAATAAAGGGAGACTGCAAACACTCAAGCCACTAAGCCAGAACTGCCAGCTAGAAACACACAGAATGACACTGAAAAGTCCCAGGTTAAGTCAGTCTTAAACACAACTCCAGGCTTGCCTCACTTAAGGCACCTACTGGGAAATACCAGAGGGGTCCCAGAAAAGCAACAGCTTACTGGGAAATGCTCAAGTTTCCATAACAGCCTAAAACAGACCCACCCGCTAGTAAGAGGGAACTCCTCCTGCCTGACTACCTTGTGCTGGGATATTGGTTCTTTTCTGCCTCCAGCCTTGCACTGCACTTTCTGGGTCTCAAGCCTGTTGGCATTTTAGCTGGAACCACACCGTTGACTCTCGGGGGTCACTGGCTTGCCAACTACAGGTCTTAGGACTTGTCAACCTCCATAACCACATAAACCAATTCCTTATAATAAATCCCTCTCTATACATACATCCTGTTGGTTCTTTATCTCTGGATAATACAGGGATTGATGTGGAAGACCAATTTAAGAGCTCCTCAAAATTCAAAGAAAAACAGAGAGAGTGCTTTAACATAATAGACCCTCTTCATGAAAGAGCAGAACCAATGAAACAAAAGTAGTAATTAAAGACATAATAAAAGAAAACTTTTCTTGGCTGATCTGCAAATGATATGACTGTCTACTAGGAAAACTCAGAAAGAAAAGTAACAAAATGCATTATAAAAAATAATAACTGTCTTATGTACCAACAATAATCAAGACAATATAATGTGGAAGGTGGGGGTCTTCTAATATTAATAATGAATATAAAGTACCTAGAAATAAACATAACAAGAACCATATCAAAAAAATTGATACAGCCTTCTAATAAGTAGAGGGCATACCAATTCCTGAACTGAATCAATATTGTAAAAAATGTAAATGATCCCCAAAATAATCTATACATTTAATGCCATTTCAATGGGATTTGGGGGATGTATGTCAAAGATATTTAAATTGTTCATGGAAGATTAAATGTACATTGATTAAGATGTTTCTGGGGTGGGGTGAAAGAACATTAATGAAAAGAGATTTATCCAACCAGATACTAATAGATATTTTATAAAGCTACAGTAAGTAAAACAATGTGAAGTTAATACAGGAAAAGAAAGCAAATTAATGGACTAGAATTGGAAGTCAAGAAAGAACTTAAGTAAACTTCAAAAGTTAGCAGATGAAAATGAAACATTTAATATTAATGGAGTTAGAATTTTAAGAATTAGTATTGCATTAACTATATAGCAATTTGGCAAAAAATTAATTTAGTGCCTATCTTATGCAAGACACCAATATAAACAACAATGTAGTAAAGATATAAATGAAAAAGATGGAGCCACAAGAATGCTAAATTGTAGCTCAAAAAAACTGTTTACATGACATGAAAATTTATTTCGAAAATTTATTTTCCTGAGCATGAAAATAAAGTTTTGAGAAATTTTACTTTGGAAGAATTCCTATATATTGACACACAACATAAAATTAAAAGTAAGCAACATATGAGGGAGAAATTGCAACATGTAATGGCATGCAAATAGAGTAATGTCATAATTCTTCCAATTCAATAAAATATATGTTATCAAGAGACACATATAAAAAAGAAATTCAAATGGTTTATAAGATTATAAAAATGTTCAACTTCATTAAGTTTTAAAATGTAAATAAAACAATGATAATGATTCTCTACCATCAAATTGGCATCAATTTTTTTAATGATCTCAGCCTAAATGGTAGACCACAGACAATCTCATAAACTACTAGCAATAGTATCTACTGGCATGACACTTCTGGGAACAATTTGGCAACAGCCTAAAATCAATGTACTGTTAGTGCAGAGTGATAGAGTCATTCTATGTCTAGAAATTTATTGTAAGAAAATAATCAGATGGGGGAGGGACCTGCTATAAAAATGTTTATCACAATATTACACATTACGGTTAAAAATTAGAACCTAAATGACCAAATGAGAATTTTTTAAAAACATTATAATTCATACAATCATTAAAAGTGATGTTGCAGATTTTTTCCTGACATAAATTGACCATCTTCCCTCCCTCCCCTTCACCATCTCCTTGCCCTACTGATGTAGGGTACCACTATCAAGACAGTATTTAATCCCTCAATTAAGCTGGAGTAAAAAAAGGTTAACACTACTGCTGAAGATGCACACTTACACAGAAAAATGTTCCAGATATAGTGTTCATGCAAAGAGCAAGTTATAATTTGCATTATAATTTAAGTTCAATTATAAATTTAAAATTATAATTTAATTTAAATTCTAATTAATAATTTAATCTTTTATTTGAAAATTACAAAATTATTTTCAGGAACACATACATAAATAGTAAAAAGATATAAAAGATTGCAATGGTTATATCTGGGTATTGAAATTACATTTTTAAATGTTTCTTCTTTTGCTTAGGCTTATACTAATACTAGAGGCCCAGTGCACAGATTCGTGCACATTGAAAGGAAATTAATTAGAAGGCGGCCGGTGGGGTGGGACTGGGCGAGATGAGCTGGACACACTCTGGAGCTGTGCCGGGGCTCGACGGGCGTCTGCAGAGTGAGCGGGGTTCCTTTGGCAGGTGGGGTCCCTCAGCCTGGCCTGCAGGGATCGGGCCGAAACTGGCAGTCCGACATCCCCCTACGGGTCCCAAAGTGCAAGAGGGCACTCTGCAAAGTTGCTGTCACTGGACAGCTCCTGCATTGAGCATCTGCCCCCTGATGGTCAGTGCACATCATAGCTACCAGCCAGTCAGCCGGTCAGCCAGTTGCTTAGGCTTTTATATATATAGATATTTAGATGTACTTATTTGCTTACCAAACTCGGGATATTAATGAACATCTAACATAATCCTTCTGCAATAGGTAAACACATGTTTTAATTTGTTAAAATATAATAGATAATAGCGTTCAAGTTTCTCTTTATGGAGTGATTTATCCAAAGAAAAAAACAGTTCCAATGCCCTCACTCCTTTTTCAATTGCCTTGCAGTTAACTAGTTTTTCTCACCTTCAAAACTTTTTGTTACTTTCTTTGAGTCACTCCACATTAACTTGAAATAACACAAAAATAGTCTTGTAATAGAGTAACTGCTTTATTGCTTTCATTCAGAGATCCTAGATTGTTTTAATGAGCTTATAGTTTTTTCCCTTCTCCTGAGTTAAGACAGAAATAATCTTCCCAATGACTCTGTTATCAGTTCAGGATTAAAATAGAGCACACACTGTTCTAATATAATTAGGCCTAAGGTTCTTTTAGATGGTACTTGACAAAGTTAGAGCATTCTAAAATTGTGGTTCTGAGCTAAAAGGAGAGACAAGGACTTCTATTCTGTGAAGTGATGATAGAACTACTTTTAAAATTGCCAAACTCACTGTGCCTGGCTCCTAGGTAAAGCCATTCAGTGAATGTTCAGTGACATCAATCAGAGACATAAAGTCTTCACAGAAGAGGTCTTGACTGTTGCTTCCCAACATGCCAATCTAGAAGGAACACTAAAACCTCAAGGACAATGCAATCCAATGGAGAAATCTGCATTCCAGAATTCTGCTCCGAGCAATTCCTGTTAGGTGGTTGGAAAGAACACTTTGAAAAACCTTTAGGGGCAGTGACTGTGAGAAATGAAGCCTCTGAGGGGACATTTCAAAGGAAACGCAGAGAGCCCGCTGTGGTCAACCCTACTAACTTTACCCTAATTCATTCATCCATATTTCTTCCTTGGTGCCTAGATATGCCTAGGACATAGTAAATGCCCAATAAATATCTGTTGAAAGAATGAATTGGCTCAAAATGGCTCAGACACTTTCTGATAAAAAATGCACATTGAGTTACAAAGAGAGAGGGGCCAAAGCAAGCATCTAGTAATAACAGCAATGCCGAAGTTGCTAAAATATTGATTGGTGTTGAGGTAGCTTTTGTTCAGTTCTTTGCTCCCAGGATGAATCAATACTGCATCATAAACAGAGGAAGTATCTGGGCCTAACAGAATCTAGAAATGTCTGCCTCCTTTTCCAAAAAGTTGTCTTCGTGTAAAAAGACATGCCGAGTTCACTTATTTAACTGGAAGTCATCTGGGGGTGATTTTTAGCAATCCACAATATAAAAGAAGGAAGTAACTATACCCAGGAGATTCTTTTTAACTAGCATTTATAAAGCACTGTATTTTCCTCATGAGTTCACCCTTACTCACAGTCATGCTCTCATGCATTCATTCATTCATTCATTTCATTCCTACATATAGCAATCCAGGATGGGGCATGAGAATATCATAGTGTTTTAATAAAGTAATGGTCTGATTCAATAAAGACCCTACAAAATACTAAACACAATATGTATCGTGAAGGAAAGTTAGCTTTCAGAAACCAGCTTTCGTGCTGCCAGTAAAGCTGCACAGCAAGCAACCACAGCAATCTAAAAATAGAGCCAGGTCCACCTCCAGCCCAGCGCTCTCCATCCGCTCTCCATCCTCTCTCTCCGTCAGGAAGAATGTCAGCTTCACCTGGCTCTCCAAGGGCTGTGCGGTTGCAGCCCCCTTCGAGACCACGCTCCATTTTCTGGACAACACAATCCAATTAATCCCTGTCATCGGCTTTGTATGGGTGTCACCATTATTAAAAAGCAGTGTGGAGACTGCTTGGGAAAGAGCTGATTAGCAATCAGGATTAAATAATGACCCTAAAATTGAATAATCAACCAGGTAAGAGATAGACTCATTGCAGAGGGTGAACTCCTCTGTCCCCGGAGAAGCAGAAGGGGAGGTGACCAAGGCCGTTCATCATCAGATTAAATAATAAAAAGGGCCGAAAATCACTTTCCACTTCCATATTTGTTATCTGATCCAAGGTTTGTCTACATCAGTTGAAAGAGTGCTTCCTTTCTGGATGCAATGTTAACTGAGAATCATGAGGGAAAAGGATCGTGTCCGTACATTTGACTCACCATCTCCCATGCCTGCCCTCCACTTTCTTTGACATCATCCCAGCACAGGCAGGGAAATGGTTCCTTATCCTATATTAGCGGTTCTCAACCTGTGGGTCGCGACTCCTTTGGGGGTCGAATGACCCTTTCACAGGGGTCACCTAAGACCATCGGAAAACACATATATAATTACATATTGTTTTTGTGATTAATCACTATGCTTTAATTATAGTGATTAATTAAAGCATTGTTCAATTTGTAACAATGAAATTGGGGGTCACCACAACATGAGGAACTGTATTAAAGGGTTGTGGCATTAGGAAGGTTGAGAACCACTTTCCTATATAATAAGAGAGGAATATGATAATTAGCCATTACACCCTGAGGCATAACGACCAAGTGCATCACAACCAGATCACGGATCAGCAGGAGGGTGGGCCAGCGAGGTACAAGCGGGCTGCAGAGAGCTACAGGAGGGGGCAGGGCAGCAAGCTATGGGACCAGGAGCAGGGGGGGGGGGGTGGGAAGCTACAGGAGGGCGGGAGCAACCTACTGGGATTCGTGTGCAGGGCTACTAGTAGTAAATAAGAGGCTGGCATCAATCCATGTGTTTACATCTCTGATTGAAGAAGGAAATTCTATTATCATTTATGTACCTTTACATAATTATAATTTAGCACACCTTTTATGTCAAGAGCCCCAAGCTCTTCCATGATTGCTTCTAAATTGAGTCCATTTATTTTGTATTTCACAACTTCCTATGAGAGTTTAGTGTGGCCATTTGTTAAATATCTCTGGCAAACAGAAAGAAAGAAAGATATAGTAGAGAACAAAGAATGGTAGCCAGGCGTAATATGAATAGCACTGAATTTTGATTCAGGAGTTCTGGGTTCAAGTTCTAGTTTTATAATTTTTTAAACATATCTTGTATATGTTCAGTGAGAGAACCAAATTTTTATTTCCTTCAAAAGCATAACCCCCCACTAATGTACCACATCACATAGTAGTAATCTAGTCTCTTTTCTTGTCTGAAAATGAGAATAATATAACTAACAGGTTTGCTGTGAAGATTAAATGGAATAACACATGTGAAAGGGATACTGCAATCTAAGGTACGATTATTAATTCAATCAATGGATAGTCCAAACTCCTTATCTGAACCAATGTTCTCCCACAAAACCTTCACCTGAGACACTGACAAGCTGTCATTTTTCACTGTTTGAATTAATAAGCTTTCCTTTCCCCAGCTTCTGGTTGATGAAGGTGTTAACAACTGGGAAATGCAGAGACTGGGCAGACCAAGACAAGAGAAAAAATAATGTCAGAAATTAGCACTCCTGGAATGACCAAGAGTTGAGGTTTCTAGGCATAACTGAGTAGGCACAAAACAAGTGAAATATCAATTAATTAAAACTCATGTTGCAAATATAGACACATTGAGATTCAATAATTCTAGTTTATATAGCTCAACTGACAAATAACTTATGGAAAGAATTTCTAAATGTTGACCCATAAATCATTTTTATTTGTTATTTTTTCAACCAATCAAATCATTAAATACATACATAGAAATTTGTTTTCCTGAGTCTCTTGCTTCTTCAGAATTTTAAAACTGGGAAGGTCTGGGGGGATGATCGATAGCAGTGGTGTCCAGCAGAACCTTCTGCAATGATGGAAGTGCTGTATGATTTGTGTTGTCCAACACGGTACCTACTAGCCACATGTGGCCATCAAACACTCAAAATATGCCTAGTGCAACTGAGAAACTAAATTTGTAATTTTATTTTAACTTCAGTTAATTTGGGTGTAAATAATCCCCTCAAACTATAACCCCAGGATTGATTTGCCAGAAATCATTCAGTCATGCTTCAGGGAGAGACTTGGGTGTGCTGGTAGCTAATTCAAGAAGAGAAAATAATCATTCTTTAGACTTGCTTTAGAGAGATTCCTTCAAACTCTGAGATTCTACAATATTAAGGAATCAACCAAATGATCAGTTTAAAGGAAAGGAAGAGATATCTACATTTTAATCAATCAGGCCAAAGATTAGCCTCATTAATTATCTCAGTAACCTTATATGCTGCGTCTGCAAAAGTTCTGACATATTGAGATGTTCCTCCTTTTTAACAGAACCCAGACCTTTTTTTTTTTTTTTTTAGGTAAGTGTGGCCGTTGCATCAGGGAGGCTGGATCAGCCTTTGCCTCAGGAGTGGACCCTGATTGGCCTAAACCAGGAGTGGGCAAACTTTTTGACTCGAGGGCCACAATGGGTTCTTAAACTGGACCGGAGGGCCGGAACAAAAGCATGGATGGAGTGTTTGTGTGAACTAATATAAATTCAAAGTAAACATCATTACATAAAAAGGTACGGTCTTTTTTTTTTTTAGTTTTATTCATTTCAAACGGGCCGGATCTGGCCCGCGGGCCGTAGTTTGCCCACGGCTGGCCTAAACTATCTGTGATGTAATTCTAATCAATAAGACTTGAAGTGTAGTCAACTGGAGAAGAAAGGGTAGAGCGAGGCTGCTTTTGAACATGGTCTCCTCATTCTGAAGACTTCATTTGCCTCTGGATGTCACCTATCAACTCGATGCCTGGAACTTCAGCAGCCATGTTATGACTGTGAAGAGAGCTACTCTGAGGACTAGCCCATCCTGCTGAGGATGACAGGACAGAAATATGGAAAGAACCTATGCTTTTGATGACAATATTGAGCCTCTGAACCAACCAATCCCAGCGTAATCCTACTACTGCTTTTCTATTTATGTGAAATAATTTAAATATTCTTTTGATGTTTTGGGCCACTTTGGGTTGAATTTTCTGTTACTTGCACCTAAAGCATTCTGATGCCAGTCACCTATTAAGTACCAGGTAGGCACTTAATAGACATTATCTTATTCAATCCTTGTAACAACCCTCTGGAGAAAGTTTCATCAACTCCATGTTGCAGCTGGGAAATCTGAGACTCAAGAGAGATGAAGTTGCCGAGGTCACCTGACTAATACATGGCTGTCAAGATTGAAACTCAGGTGTGCCTGATACCACAGCCTACATACCTCCCTTCCAGCTCCTGCCTCTCGGAACTGAATGTCCCCATGAGCATGTGGATTAGCAGGCACGTCTTAAAGTGGCCTGGCCCTTGAACTCAGCTGCCTTATTTTTCACATCATCTGTAGATCCTCCCGGGAGAATAAAGTGATCTGCCCAGGTGACCTCACCCAATTAGCTTAAAATTGGAACACAATTAGAGCCGTGATTCATTTCAACTTTTATTTCAAAGCACTCCCTTCACACTACTCCTGACAGCTGAGAAAGCAGGCTCTGAGGCCAGAGACTCCACCTCCCATCAGACTTTCTGCAGGTTCCTCTCTGGCGCACCTGATGCTCTTAGCTGGCTCGGTAGGGAGTGTGGCCGTGACAGCAGCAAAATGCACCCTCCTGCCCTTTTTTCTTACCTCCCAACAGAGCACCTCAGCACGTTGGCCTGCCCCAAACGCGGGGGGTAATTGTGAAAAGCCCAGGAGCTTTGCTACTCTACCCCTGAACGGGGATGTACATTCATGAATAATGGACGCAGTGAGTGACTCATGCAGCGCTCTGTGGTTATTAGCTATCTCCACGGCGTGCTACTTCACAGAATGATGATATGCTAATGGGTTCATTTGCTCGTTTGTTTTGATTCCTCGGGATGGACTCTTTCGCCTACCAGTGGAATAAAAATGTTCAAGGCTTTTCATTTAGTTGTCAGGGAGATCGCTTCGGAGGCCGTGATTTATGTCTGTCATTGAGGCTCCAATCTGTTTAGAGACTTTGAAAGCATTTAAGTAGGGAAGCTTAAAGAATAGACTTCTTTAAATAGCGTTAAGTAGATGCTCTCCCTTCCAGGAAGTGGAGCTTAATCCCATCCCCCTTGAGTGTGGGCAGGACTTCGCATCTGGTATCCAATGAATAAGAGTATAGCAAGGAGGAAATAGTAACTATACAGTGGAGAGATCTGGCAAACACTACCTTCAACAAGTGACCAAGTTTATCATAATGAGTGATACCCTGGGGGGATAGCATGTACTCCCTGAAAGAATGTGATGAGGAAAGAACTGCATCTCTGTGGTCTTCCTTCCCAAAAACCCAGAACCCCTGACTAAGCATAAGAAAAAATCAAATTAACCCAAATGGAGAGACAGTCTACATATCTGACCAGTACTCCTCAAAACTCTCAAGGTCATTCAAACTAAAGAAAGACTGAGGAACCATTACAGACCACTGGAGACAAGGAGACATAAAGTTCACGTGCCGTGTGGTGTCCTGAATGGGATCTGGAACAGGACAAGGACATGGGTGGAAAAAATGGCAAAATCCAAATAAAGTTTGGAGTTCATTTATTAACAATGTACCAAGGTCTAATGTACCAAGTTTCTTCATTTTGACAAAAGTGCCACAGAAATGTTAAGATGTTAATATTAGGGGAAACTGGGTAAAGGGTATATGGAGACAATCTGTATCATCTTTGCAACTTTTCTGTAAATCTAAAAATTATTCCCAAATAAAAATTTATGTAACTCTTCTCCCCACCCCCAAAAAAATGAATAGAAAGAAGTGGAATAACTGCCCTTCTTCTCAACTTCCCCAAAACACACACACATCCTTAGGCTTTTATAACTGGGTTTGGGGTGAGGATGATAAGTAGGTTAAGAGAAGGCAAAGGGAATAAGAAAAACTGAGATGATAAGAAGGAAAGATGTAGAGAAAAGAAGAAGAAGGATGTGGAGGAGGAGGAGATGGGGTGGGGTGGGGTGGAGAAGTGGGGAGAAGAAGGTATAAAGGTGAAGGCCACCAAGGTTTTGTCCCTGCTCAGGAGCAAGGAAATAAAATTAAAGTAGCAAAAGATAGTGTGAACAGTGCTGCCCATTTCACTGCCTGACACATTGGGGTACTTTGTTCAGAGATGCCAAAGAGTGTAGAAATGAGGAGACACTTCTCCAGCACGGAGGTGAAAGTGACCAGCCAGAGGCTCACCAATCCCATTCCCTCTTCCAGGGCCCACAAGAAAACTGCATTTCCCGTCATCCTTGCTCTTAGACTGGTACCATATGACTCAGTTCTGGCCAGTGGTGTGTAGATGGAAATAACATGCACCACGTCCCAGTCCAGCATCTACAACATCTCACACCATCCCCCATCCTCTCTCTTTCTCTCCTGCTCATAAGACAGGCAGTTGGAAGCTAAGGCCTCTAGCATAGTACAGCTACACCAGGGCAGAAGCCCAGATTCCAGAGTCTCTGCCTGAAGCTTCCAGACAGAAAAGATGCCCCAGCTGCATTGGATGGTGGCCAAGTGAGGAATAGCGTTTGTTGCAGTGAGCCATTGGGATTTGAGGCTTGTTTGTTATAGCAGCTAGCCTATCCTAATACAGAATGGATACACAAATGACTAATGACCAAAACATTCTAGGTCAGTTCAGAGTGCGGAATGCAAAAGAGGTGGCATTCGTCTGTCGCCTCAAAGGGATGAAGCTTTTGATCTGGCAGAGCTGGGAAGTGAATATTCCAGGTGGAGAGATGTACCTAAGAGAACTACCAAAACAGAAAACAATGGAGCATGGTGGTTCACTTCAGCTGAAACACTACAGGGAAGCATGGGAACACTGGGAAATGAGGCTGTGAAAGAAGTCCAGGCCAGACCCTAGCAAGTCCTAAGCGCCTGCTTTACAGCGGTATCTTAAACAGATCTCCAGCATCATTCTGACCCAACTTACAGAATGAAGTGTGTGTGAGAGAAGGCAGGCCGGGAGCCCTGTGAGAGGATGGGTGCAGTAGTCCAGTAGGGGCAGCCTGAGCCAGCGAATGGTGAGCAGGGAAGAGCCCTGAGAGACACTGCTGGGACTGGCATCCCATCAGCTGTGCGGGACACAATGTCACTGACAGTGACTTTATGTGACTTAACAGTGCTTCAGCCTTTCTTCCTGCCATTCCCAGGCGCTGTGCTAAATTTTCCCCATCCAGGGGCTACCATATATCTGCAGCTGTCAAGTACAAACAGTTCCCAGAGGAAGAGATTAAATAGGTTTAACGTGTTATCCAACAAGTTGTTCCCATCTTCCTTTACCCACATTTTGAAGGACAAAGTGTACTTTTTCTCTTTATTTCTCCCTTTCACTACTTCTCTTTTTCTGCTTAGTACAGGTCAACAAATATTTATTGTCTCTTCACAGCAGCTGTGCAAACTGTGTGGGATATAAATTTAGGTAAGGAAGTGTGTGGAGCTAAGGATCTCAAACTAAAGAAAGACTGAGGAACCAGTACAGACCACTGGAGAAATTCCAACACACATGTTGCTAACAGACCTCATGCAGTGATCTGTGTGACCCTAGACGACAGGAATATTCTGCCCAGGTGACAGAAGCTGAACTCAAACTGACTTAAACAAGAAAGGCAGACAGACAGACAATATACCAGCTCATAAAACCAAGCTTTGTCTAACTTCAAGTGTGTCCAGGGACTCCCATTATGCCACCATGACTTCATATCCACCTGTCTTTCAGTGTTCCTCTCTTCCTCGGTTCATACTCACCTAGGCCTTTCCCCATGGTGGCAACACGGCCCCTGGCAGGTAGGCCCAGACATACATCCTACCAGCTTGGCACCACTTTCCAATAATTCCTGCAAAACCACAGGTTGGTTCTTATTGGTCCAGCTAGAGGCACCTGCCCATCTCCTCCAACCAATCCCAATGGTTGGAAGAATCTTGTACCTCCACCGGCCAGGCATGGGTACCCGGCCCAGGGTGGGAGGTCAGAGGTGGGGTCAGCCTCACCCAAGCCATCAAATGTCACCACAGCTGGTGTGGCTGGGGAACAGCACAGGCCGTGGAGATGGCAGGAGAGGCGAGGTGGTGGGAGGGAAGGATCAAGACAAAATAAGGCCCAGATCACAGATCCCTTTTGTGATATTCAAAGGAACAACGTGGCTTTTATTCCTCAGGCTACTGGCTCTCAACTATTTTCTCCCACAACATAAATGATGAGTGAGACCGTCTGCAGGCACATTGGGGCATTATTGGGGACTTTTCCACGCATTGGCTCTAACTCCACCCTTCTTCTCCCACGCCAGACAGCAATGATACAGTGAACCTTGCTCTAATTGGTTTCTAAAGAGTAAAACAAAAAGAGAATAAATTATTCACAGGCGCCTGCTCTCCAATTACCAGCAGTAACTAATTACTTGGATTCAACAATGTCTCCCATTGCCTCGGCTGAGCACAGATGTTGTAGGCACTGGGGAGACGCCGAGGGTTTGTAAAGGTAGAATGGATTGGACGAGGAGGTTCTAAAGGCAGAGAGGCCGGTGGGAAAGCTATTATGGTGGAAAGGTGAGAGGTGCCAAGGACTGGAGCCAAACTCACTGGAGCCAAGCTGGGGAGAATGGAAAGGGAGAAACTAATGACGGAGATACTGCCCGGGGTGTAACTGCTTCCTGACGGGAGAACAACAGCAGGGCGATGCTTCAGCTGAGCTGACACCTTCCAAACCGTCCCTTTCACCCCTCCTCCCTTCCCCCCTCCCACTTGCAGACCAGCTGCAACATACACGCTGAAAAACAACGACAGCAGCCCGACATGGGGATTCCGGCCTTGGCAACGTCCTCACTCTCAAATCCAAAGGAGTGTTTCTTCAAAACTGCTTGTTATATGTACCTTAAAGTATAATGCAGTAATAATTTACTATAATCATTTTGGGTGATTTTTATGGGATTATTAATGCTTGTGTGGGTGTTGTTCATAATACCTATAATTGTAATGGTTAATTATTATAAAATTATTATTACTAGTAACTGTTCAAAATAATGTCTCATGTTGTACTAGTATAGTACTTTACCACTGTATACATTTATCTATCTCTATTTATTTTATTTTCACAATAATTCTGAAACAGGTATTATTGATCCCATTTTACAAACTAGCAACTGATCAACTCGCCCCAAATCCTAGCAATAGCTGGTGGCAGAGACAGGGCTGAAACTCCCGGTGTCTGGCGCCCAGACCGGTGATCCCTCTGTTTTGGTGCTCACTGTTTGCAGCAAAAAAATAATCAATACAAACTGTTTCCAATCTGAGAACAGGATTATCATTAGCTTTTAGATTTCCAGCCACTCGCATTTTCCAGGAAGAAAATTTAGAAAGAGAGGAAGGAGAAGATGCGGGGAGTTTGGGGGGAGTAGAAAAAGCTTCCACAGCAATTTGGTCGGTTCTAGCAGGAGGTTCTCAATGGGGTTGCTACTGGCATTTGGGCAGAACAATTTCTCCTTGTGTTGGATGGTCCTTTGTATTTTAAGATGTTAAAATCCTCCCCCAGCCCCCACCTCCAGGCATTGTGACAACCAAAATCCCCACTGTGTTTTCTATCGCCCTCTGGAGGACTGGGGGGTACTGCAGGATACCTGGGCAGAGTGGGGGTATGAGAGGACTTTGAATCCCTGAGACTTCCCATAAGACAGAAGTAAAGCTGGTGGCTTTTTTATTATTATTCTTTCAAATCACCATACTTCCTAATAGCAGTCCCTAAACTTTCTCTGACCACTATGCTTTTGCGAAAGCTACTTCCTCTCACTGGAACTTGCTCTCCCCTCCTAACCATGAAAGGAACTACCTCTCTTGCCTTCAAGGCTCAGTCAAATGACATTGTACTGAGAAGCCCATGGAAGGGGCTACTCAGGGCTCTTCTTCAATGTGGTTTATAAAGAGTGAAGATGCCCTTTGAACCAGTGTTTCCACTTCGAGTTCTCGACCCGTGGATGCAGCTTAAAATATGGCAATATCGACCAGCTGGTGTGGCTCAGTGGTTGAGCATTGACCCATGAACCAGGAGGTCACAGATGGATTCCAGGTCAGGAGACATGCCCAATAGGAGACGTGCAGGAGGCAGCCAATCAACGACTCTCTCATTATTGATGTTTATCTCCCTCTCCCTTCCTCTCTCTGAATCAATAAAACATATTTTTTAAAAAATAGGGCAATATCCAGGTGCCTGAAGATTTTTATCATAGCGTTCCTTTAAAGAGAGAAAAGCTGGGAACAACTTAAATGTCCAACATACACACACACACACACACACACACACACACATTATATAAAAAACGCTTAAGATAAAATGTTCAAAAAAATAGGATATAAATCGTATCCATGCCATAATTATAACTGTAAGAATAAGCCATAGATACAAAGACTTCAGGAAGGATGCCAAATGATAGTACCGTCAATATTCAGGATTTTTTACATTTTATCATTTATCAAATGTTCTACAAGGGAAGCATATTATTTTTATGACAAAGTTTCATTTTGAAAAGAATGAAGAAAAGAGGACTGGTGACTAAGAAACCGAGGCAATGCCTCAAAGTCAGTTCACCCAGAAGGTGCGGAAAGCACGCCAGCCATTGGAAGAGTGAGTAAAAACAGCCAGCGCCTCGCAGGCTCCTGAAACGTCCACGTTTCGCACTCCCCAGAGAAAACATGCAACTGGCTTCCGTTCTGGTGAATTGGCTTTTGGAGAAAGACAGCATAAGGGACATGTGGTGACCCTTCGGTTATCCTAAATGGCATGGACATATGGCATCTCCCGGGGTGGGAGCTCATTCTGTGATCGCTGCAAACTCTAGACACCGGTGCCGATGAAGACTAAGGAAGCAAGGCCTGCGCCGGGAACGTGGTCAGGAAAGGCCGTCACGGCCATTAGGAAAATGGCCCCGGAGGCAGCAGCAGACACCCAGGGAAATTGGATGTGGGGGGATGGAGAGAAGGAGGGGAGGATGAAGGGAGCCTGCGGTGCCGGGGAGCACTGGCTCCCAGGACTGGGGACTCAGCACAACCACAGGAGCTTTGAAAGCACGCAGCTGCCTGGGCCGCCCCCCCACCCCAGGGATGCTGGTTAATGCTGTGCAGCCTGGATTAAGAACCACTGAAATCAAAGGTAGAAAATAAATCTGAAAAGAACAGAGACCCCTAAGTGTCGTAAAATGCAAGGTTTTCAACCAGGAGAAGATGAATTTACAGCACAGAGGGAATTCACTTGAGGCTGCTGGTGATGCCACTGGAATTGTTCAATGTGTTAGAAAGGGAAATAATTTTAGAATTTGTTTGGTCTACTTTCTCTTAAGTGGATCTCTCTCTCTCTCTTTCTTTCTCCCTCCCTCACTCCCTCCCTCCCTCCCTCCTTCCTAGACATAATCAAGCACAGAAGAAGCAGTGGAGCATTGGAGAAACATAATTTAATTAATATAGTGCAGCACCCCTTCATACACCCTTTTCTAATTCTGAGCCTGGATCATTTTCAGAGACTGAAAATGATGAACAGATCAGAGGTTTGAACCCTAATCCAAGTCTGCCATTTGATTGACACCTCCCTGGCTGGCTCTGCAGAGCGCATGAGTCATGTCGTTGGGCAGACTGCAGTGTGCCCGCCTCCCAGCACTCTTCCAAAGGAGGACAGGCATGTCTGCAGCTCTTGTTCAAATAGCAACCCTTCCCAGTGTAACTGGCCTCCAGGGTCCAGACATCATCATCCCACAAACTCACTTCCGGCTGCACTGAACAGTAATCAATGAATGGGGACCACTAGACGACAGTCATGGGGCTGTCTAGTCAATACCTTAGCTACTCTGCTCCAATCCATATGGAAAAATGTATTTTTCACAAGTTTTTCCCCAAATTGTCCTTGCACTCTCCAGGCCCCGTAGGCGTTTAGACCCAAGCTGTTTTTCCGCCACATTCCTCCCTCTCTACCGCAGCCCAGGAACCTTTATTTTGATGCTCTATGTGTTGGGACCGAGACATCCTATATAATAAAAGGCTAATATGCAAATCAACCAAACAGCAGAACTGGTTGCTATGAAGCGCACTGACCACCAGGAGGCAGATGCTCAATGCAGGAGCTGCCCTTGGTGGTCAGTGCACTCCCACAGGGGGAGCACCGCTCAGCCAGAAGCCGGGCTCATGGCTGGTGAGCGCAGTGGCGGTGGCAGGAGCCTCTCCCGCCTCCGTGGCAGCGCTAAGGATGTCCGACTGATGGCTTAGGCCCTCTTTGGGGTCAGTTGAACATTCCCCAAGGGCTCCTGGACTGTGAGAGGGCACAGGCCAGGCTGAGGGCCCCCCCCAGCCCCGCCCGAGTGCACAAATTTCATGCACCAGGCCTCTAGTGGAAATATAAGCCCTAATAAGACAATATGCAGTCTTCTTCTGGCTTCCCCAAAGGTTCCCAAGGGCCCCAGAGACCTGGGCCTGGGGAGTGTGAACAAACCCTCCTCCATGGTAAGCAAGGCCCCCCCACATTTGGTCCCGAGTTCACTTTTCCTGTACTGCCTCCCTTCCACGGCCTCGGAGGCAAATCCAGCAGTTCCTTCCACACAGGCCAAGTCCTCCTGCCTCCGACCAGCCCACACTCCATGGCCCAGGTGGTCGGTCTCACAGCTACGCCACGTGCCATTCAACACGCTCAGGGGTCGGTGTGCAGTCCAGGGATGGGGCATGAGCCGGTCCAGTTCTCTCCATGTGGCTCCAGTCAGGCACAGGATGTGACAGCAGCCTGTGCACTTGAGTGGGAGGGAGATCTGATCCGTAAAAGATTCTAATAAGAAGGAAACCACTCCTTTCCTGTTAGCAAGGGCAGAACCCCTGCCCTAAGTGGGAACAAAAATTTCTACAGAATAAAACATAGGGTCACGTTCCCATGAGGTTACTACTAGCCCCTTGCAGAGGCTGGGGGCCCCCAATCACCAATCAAGGGTGATCCAGATGTGCATCATCACAGGGCACAGTTTTAATTCAAGGGTTTCTTGTATTTTTACGTAGGGTACCTTCATTTGACGGCAAAAAAAAGCAATAAAGTCATTCATCACCAAAAGTTTATAAGGGATAACCCAGGGGGCATTTGAACTATTTCCCAGCTTAGGAGCCATATCTGTCTCTCCACCACCAGGCCTTAGCCCAAGGCCGGGTTCGGGGGGCGGGACAGGAGGCTGTAATGCAGGAGAGGAGGCAAGCCAGAGGGCCAGCTTTTCTCACTTGGGGAATTCTAGGGAGAAGGGAACTGGGGCAGAAGAGGGGCAGGGGTGTGTCCTCTCTCTCTCGAGGGACACCTCCCCACCCACAAACCGGAGGGTCTACACCCCAGTAAACTCAGTGGCCAGGAGAGTTAGGCAGAAGGAGTCTGGGTTTGGCTTTCTCAAGTTAGCTCTCAGGTTCTGTGCGGTTTGGATGGGCCTCGGATGCTCCCACAAGCCCCTGGGGCCGAACCTCAGAAACTATTTGGGATTGGGATTGGGGAGTTGGCCAGTGAGGCTGCCAAGGAGACCACATCGCCAAGGGCTGAAGGCTGGACCACCATATCCAGAACCATGTAACACTCACAGCAGATATCAGTGGGATCCAAGCATGTGGAGGGGTGGGGTAGGGGATGTCTTCCTTCATTTAGAGAAAACCTCAGGGATTTGCTACACCCTCCAGGCCTCCCCGTGGCCTGGGGCAGACTTCCTGTGCTCATCAGGAAGCCTGGGGTGGGTCCACACTGACTGGTGGAGAGATTCGGATGGAGGTTCCCAGCCTTCCTCCCGCTGACAGTGCAAAGCTCCTGCTCCTCCCTGTGGGTGAATCACTTCACCTCTGTCACTTGCGCTGCTGGGAGTTCTTCTGAGGGGTGGGGGGCCCCGAGGGTGAGCCCCATTCCTGTGTATGGAACCCTGGATTCCCTCGTAGCCGGGTGAGATGTGTTTGGCTTGAAGAGGGATGCCCTCCCTAGGGGAAGTGAGCCCTGGAGACAGGTCTGCTGGCTGGGAACTGGAGGGTGTGTCCATGAGTGAACCATCTGGACAGAGTTCAATGTCTAAGACTATTTCCCTTGGACAATAGAAACAGCAGTGCTGGGGTATGATTTAAAATTATCCCCTTTTATGGTGCAGTTTCTTTAGTTAATCCCAATGCTTCAGCTAAGTCTCTAAAATAAAAGTACAAGATGCTAAAGAAAACTGTGGGCAAACCCCACCACTAGAGCCCGAAGAGAGATACAGCATCAAACATAAAATATAAACTGAAAGGGAGGACTGGGCCAGGCTATCTAGGCCAGGAGCCTGAAAGCTATGCCCACAGCACGGAGCTGGCTGGGTGGGCCAGCCAAGATCACCAAACGGTGGGAAACTGTTAGCCAGGGTCCTCTGAGGAGCAGATGCCCAGACTGAATTGTACGTGCAAGAAACTTACCAGGGGGAACACGTGTAAGAGAAAAGGGGGAAGGAGCTGGCGAGGCGGGGAGAGCTGGGATACAGGTCTGACCCCCAGTGAAGGAGAGAAGGACGGAAAGTTGGGTAGAAGTGTCTTAGTCCACGGTGCAGTTCTAAGGAAAGTTCAGCAAGGCCATCAGGGAGTCCCTGAGCCAATGTCACCATCAAAGGAGGCCCCCAGCCCCCAGAAGCAGCCAGCCTTAGCATACCTGACTCTCAGTCATTGGCGGGGGTGCCCTTGGGAAACACAGCATCGGCCACCACAGGGACAATCTCCTCGCCCAGAAGCTGGGGCCATGGGTCAAATACGCTGCCTGGGCCGACGATGCATCCACATGGCCGCCACCAAAATAAACCCCTTCTTTTCCAAAATGAAGGACCAGGAAGAAGGCAAGAGGAATGGCTTTGTAAACTCCTAACAGTGGAAATCTGTCCATAAAAATTTACTTACAACGAGAAGCCCAAATAATTCCCTTGTGGGAAGCCAACATGCAAAAGAAACTCCCCTGAGCTTTAAAAATTCATTCTTTTATTATTCCCTTGGCCCCAGAGTTCATTCTTTCATTGTTCCCTTGGCCCCAGAATTCATTCTTTCATTGTTCCCTTGGCCCCAGAATTCATTCTTTCATTGTTCCCTTGGCCCCAGAATTCATTCTTTCATTGTTCCCTTGGCCCCAGAATTCATTCTTTCATTGTTCCCTTAGCCCCAGAATTCATTCTTTCATTGTTCCCTTAGCCCCAGAATTCATTCTTTCATTGTTCCCTTGGCCCCAGAGTTCATTCTTTCATTGTCCCCTTGGCCTCAGAGTTCATTCTTTCATTGTCCCCTTGGCCCCAGAGTTCATTCTTTCATTGTTCCCTTGGCCCCAGAATTCATTCTTTCATTGTTCCCTTGGCCCCAGAATTCATTCTTTCATTGTTCCCTTGGCCCCAGAATTCATTCTTTCATTGTTCCCTTGGCCCCAGAATTCATTCTTTCATTGTTCCCTTGGCCCCAGAATTCATTCTTTCATTGTTCCCTTAGCCTCAGAATTCATTCTTTCATTGTTCCCTTAGCCTCAGAATTCATTCTTTCATTTTTCCATTAGCCCCAGAATTCATTCTTTCATTGTTCCCTTAGCCTCAGAATTCATTCTTTCATTGTTCCATTAGCAAACTTGAGAAAGACTCTACTGATGTGGATGAACAGAGACTACAGGGGGAAGTGTCAACTCCAGGAGGCAGCACTGAGTCAGGGAAGCAGGTGTCCCTGAAGTTCCCAGTGGGTGAACAATACACAGTGACAGAGAAAGATGTGTGACCAGACTTCCCATGAGCTAACAGGGAATTTTAACCTATGACTCATCCCGGGGTGGGGTCCAAAGCTGCAGGGGACACCACCCCACGCCACACCGTCTCACCAGCCAGATTGCACATTTCCTGAAAGTAATCCAGTCAGAAACCGGCTTCTTGGCAGCAGCCCCTGGTGGAAACATGACTGCCAAACGCCAAAATGAGGATGAGTTCAATGATTTAATTCTGCGTGGAAAACACAATCCATTAAACGGGACCTGACAAGGCCTTAATCTCATCCGTAGCCGAGGGTGTTGGCTGAGCGCAGCTCTGCTCTCTGCAATATATTCTCAGTAAGCTATGTATAGAACCAGGAGCGCTTTTGCCAAAGCCCAAATAAGTCCATTCGACGTGGGAAGAGAGGCCCGTCGGGCCCCCAATCATTCCCCAGGGAGTGAGCGTGCTCTTCTCCCAAACGCAAAATTACCAAAACCTGGCAACGCAACCTAGGTTGGGAGTCACACAATTCAAGGGAAGCCACCGAGATGGCCGATGCCCTGGACGGCTTCAGAATTCCCACCACCGTCCAGGAGATCAGGCCAGTGGCCAGCCTTGCTCCCACTCACAGCCGGGTCCTCTGCACAACCCAGGCACAGAAGAGGGGGGGTCAGGGCGTGGAGAATCAATCCTCTCCTAAACACGGTTCTGAAAACTGGGAGAGAAGGAATTGGGGGCTGTCCCGCCATTAGCTCACTTAACCCTAGTCACCGTCCCCAAGGTCTGTGTTGCTATTTCACTGTCTCCATTTGTAAAATGGGGAAACTGAGACTCAGAACCATGACTCAGATGACGTAGTTTGGAAGAGTGTTGGCAAACTCACAGCCGTGGTATTCCAAAGCCCATGCCTCTCTACTCAGAGGGGGTCCTCGGGCCATCGCATCCCATGGGAGCTGTGAGAAATGCAGATTCCCAGGCTGTGAGCCAGACCCAATGAATCTGCGTCTGTGTTTAATAGGATCCTCCCCAAGGACTTTGTGAGACATGAGGTTTGAGAAGCACTGAAGGGGTTCCTATCCAAGAGGGGCAGGTGCATTCAAAACCTAAGTTTAGACTAGAAAAGGGATTTAGTACAACAGAACAGGGTCAGTCTCATATATACACTCCACATTCAGATTAGTAGCCCCAATCACACTATCTTATTTCACCAGCAACAAACCCAGAAGCATAAAAGCCAAGGTTAGAGAGGGCGTAGCTTTGGAGCCGGTGGACTGGGTTCAAATTTCCAACTCCACCACCTGCTGGGTGACTTCGAGTAAGTGGCTTGATCTCTCTGAGACTCGGTTTCCTGACCTGTACACGCGGGATAACATTACTCACCTTGCCTGTGGGGTTTGGGCGGATGAAATAAGCAAATGAATGGACAGCTCCTGGACATAGCAGATGCCCAATAAACACTGGCTTCCCTGGCATCAGTGCCATCTGGGCTGGGCTGGAGGCTGGGGAGAGTCGGGCTTCCAGCAGCCAGTTCTTCCCTGTCCTCTTGGGTCCTCTAGTGGCCAGTACTGAGTTCCCCGTCACGGATCAGATTGGCTGGGCTTGTCTGTGTTCCCTACACTCCAGGTTCACTTTACTTTCTTCTCTTTTAAGAAAAACCTGAGCCAAACAGCAGGTTCAAAGGGACAGGTCTTGAGGAACCAGGAAAACGGGCACCTGTGGTGCAGTTCCCAGGAGTGTCCACTTCCAGACACCGGAGCCTTTTTATTCAGTCATGGTTCCCACTGTCTTCCTTTCAGAAGTTTCCGATTTTGAAAGCAGTCTTTTCACGCCAGAGGCTTGGTGAGCTTCCAAGCCCACAGTGCCTGCCCTGGAGCACAAACCCCACGTCTGACCCTGTTTCCTCTGTGGATAGAGGCTTGAGTGGGTGCTGAGCAGGAATACAAAATTAGTCCTTACCGAGCACATCCTGGGTGTCAAATACTCAGCTTGTCTCACATGCACTGTCATCTATTTTAAACAACCCTGACACGTGAGCATCTTTACCCCTATTTCACGGGTGAAAAAACTGAGGTCAAATTAGATATGTGGCCTGCTCAAATGAACATAGCAAAATAGTTTAGATATTAAATACCCCAGGGATCTCCAAGTGCAGAAGCAGAAGCAGCACCCAAAGCTTGTTTGAAAGGTCCATCCTAGGACCCCACCCAGACCTGGAGGTGAGCCCGACAACCTAACAGCCCTCCAGGCAATGGGGATACTACAGAGTAATCAAAACAGTTAGAATGGTTAGGGACAGCTGCATTGGAGAATATTCACCCTCTGGCATTGCCTTTGAAATCAGCGACCTTCCTTGGAAGAAAGAATGGTTCCAGAATAGCTCATGGCTGTATTATGGAGTCTAATAAATGAATTACCAACGCCTGTGGATTTATCAAATGAAGTCCATGGTCATCAGTACATGTTCTGTATTAGAGAGCACTGAGGGAATGTGAAGAGAAGGGGTTACAGTGATGATGGTAATGGAGTTGGGCGAGCAGACAAGATGCTCTTTTCATGAGAGTAACTCTGTAGCTGTTTATGATGAACCTGGTCTTGGAAGGAAAGAGTAGCTACAAGAAGACTGTGCGTGAAGGGGTTGACTCCACCACACGCTCCAAGACAAGAACCCACAGACCCAGAACGGCATTCCACCCACCCCGCCCCCCCTCCACCACAGGGAACCGCAGGGAATCGCAGGTTTATGGACTGTACTTCTCTCTACTTCAATGGGTTTTATTTTGTTTAAACCCTCACAACGTAGTAACCAAACCCATACTATGAATAATAAAAGCATTTGCCTTGCAATTCTCGTTCCACCACTGCGTCCACCACATTCTATAAAGAAATCCAACCCCTATTCATCACTCCTTTTCAGAACTCATCTATAATTCAACCTCCACTAAGAACCTTCACATAATGAAATGGCTTTTACTGAGCGATTACACACATCACCTGGACGCAAAAGAGCACATTTTTCAAATACATTTCATGGACTCCAAGGGTTGTCTGCACTGTTTGGGGGGGGGGCGCAAGCATTCTATGAGCTTTATATGTTCTACTAGGCATGTGGAGAATATGAAAGCATTGCCTAATGAAAGAAGTAAAATTAGGGTAACAGAGAGAAAGGATGGGAGGAAGGCAGGCCAGCAAAATCATTAAATCATAACTTCTGATACCAGTACTTCTGTGCATTTCAAATGTGAATTTGAAAGACCCATTTGGAGAAAAGAAATCGTTTTATACGCTTCATCCATACCCAGACCGGTTCTCATTTAATATGGTGAGAAGGTAAGGGACAGTGTTGTGATGAAAGTGGAGTTCAAATCAGAAAGAAAATCCAGGAGGCCTTTGCAGGAAGATGCAAGACTGAAGGAAGAGCAAGAACAGAGCAAACAGCGGCTTGGAAACCACGGGAGATCCTCCCTTCCTTCCAGGAGGCAGCACCTCGCACATCTCTTACAACCAGAAACCTCCCCCAGCAACAGACTCTAAGGGCCCAGGGCTGAATTCATTTCCAATGCGTGCTTTTTCTCCGCACACTTATCTCCGTGCGTCATCCTCCTTTGAAGCAAAAGACTCATTAATCCAATTCAAATTGCCAACTTCAGTAAGTCCTTTGCCTCAGCATTCAAATGCCAATACCAATTAAATGCCAACAGCAACTTAACTACTGATATGCTCTTCACCACATTCAGGAAACCCAGCCAGAAGTCCAGCCCGCATGCATTCCAACACTCCCTCCTCAATGCTAATTTACTCAGTGGGAACACAGGAGGAAATTTGCTGGCCACGCTGACGATGCACCCAACTGGGTTGAAATAACTCCCCAAGCAAATAAGAAAGAACCAACTGGGGTGCAGTCCGCCAAACCTGAAGGACGTCTTCACCAAGGCTTCCGGGCTATCGAGCTGAGGCAGCTCATCGGCGAGGATCTGCTCCGGGGGTCGGGGGTCGTGGACAATCGTTGGCCGTGGCTTCTCCTTGACATTCCCTGTGAGCCCGTCGATGATGGAGTTCCACAGACAGTTCTGCGACTTGGACCCTGAAGCATGAGGGGGGACAAAGGGGTGCAGGTGAAGGACCAACCAATTCCATGCCCTGCCTTGCCCAACGCAGGAGTTCAAAAGCAGAGCAGGGACACTTACATAGTTTTCACAATCACTACCAACCTCAGAGGGCTCTCAAGGAGACCGGTCAGGCAACTTCTGAAGTAAAAAGTTAATTTTTTCATTTCTATGCAGAAAACAGGCCAACACTCTGACTAGTTTGACTCGTAGCTAGTATAATAGATATTATATATTCTGTCTTATTTCAGGGGCGATCAACTCCAACTCCTGACAGAGCTGTGGGTGTGTTTGAATATATTTATCCAAGTCGACAAAAGACTACTATTTCAGAGAACAGTAGGGATGTTCAGACACAGGACTCCTCTATGCACTTAGCTTGCCCAAGGCCTGGGTTTCAGGATTCCCTTCCATGGAAACACCACCACCACCACTCCCCCAAAGAGGGCTCCACCTCTAAGAACTAGAACTCAACACAGGCAGGTTTGTTCTTCTGGAAGATCAGGACCCAGGGCAATGACACTGAGTGTAGAAGCACCTAATAGCTTTTTTACCATTTTCTCAGTCAGTGAATCAGAATGGTCATGTGACCTAAGCTAACTCTTTATTAGGGCTCCCAAATGGACATGTGATAACCCCTTCAAAAGTTGTACCAACAGCTACGAAGATACCCTGGCAAGTTTAAAAGGAGATTGTAGTAGAAGCCATAAATAAGATTCGCTCACCATTCATTCCCAACTTCCATTTCCCTTATCTTCCTCTTCTAAAGAGGCTAGAAAACAACATACTCAATTTTCCAGCCTCCCTTACTGCTATGGCTAGCCACATGTTATAATCTTGGCCAATGAAATGTAGGTGAAAATTCCTGGGGCTAGTGACTCTTGCTGAATAAAAAGTTAGGTCTCAACAAGAAAAAAAAACATTTTAGTCCCTTTAAACTTTGCCTTCCTATTTTTCCCCTTTGCCCTTCTTTCTTCTTCCTACTGGAAGACTCGGTGTTAGAGCTCCAGCAGCCATCCTGTGACCATGAGGTGGCAAGCATTACGACAAAAGCCTACATCTTGCGTCTGGAAAAGTGAAGAGGTGGGAAAAACCTGGGTCTCTGGCAGCATAGTTGAACAGATTCCCTGATTTCCAGATTTCTTGATGTCAGACATATATCTATTTATTACAACCTTAGGTCTTTGTTTGTAGCCAAATACATTCCAAAATGTTACATGCATGCTCATCGCATAATATAAAGGTGTTCCCCATATACAAATGGTACCATCTATAAAGCACTAGGAATAGATATTTTAATAAATCTTCCAATTATCTTGTGAGAGGCATAAATACATTGCATACTTCTCTCGTGTAAAAATGATTAATTTGTTACATGTGAACAGTTAAAACACATCACAATTTTTATAAGTTATTTTGGCGTTTCTTTGCTTTTTTTGTAATATTCTGGGAAACTCAAAAAATGGAAATAGCCTATGTTTCTCTTGACCTTTGAGAGTCCAAAGAACAATTACTCTCATGGGATGGTCCGTGGTTTGTTTGTTTTTTGTTTTGTTTCATTTTGTTTTTAAACTTTAAGGGGGGGTGAGGGTCTTCGCTCAAGAAAATGTTGGGAACCAGCAATATAGTTACTCATGTTCCACCTGGGAGATGTGCATGAGCCTAGCACTGGAGTGATCAGCTAGACGGCAAGTCAGCCAGGAGAAAACACGGGGTCTGGTAAAGTCTGATGATGATGAAGACACAGAGACAAGGGTGGTGTTAGGAGATAAGCAAGTAGAATCCATCAGACTTGGTAACGGATTGGGTGCCGAGGATAAAGAAGGGAGAAGTGTCAAGAGGGGTTAAGGTTGCGTGGGGCAGCCGGGTAGACTGTGATGCCATGAGAAACTGCTGGGGCAGAGCTGCCTGTCGGCCCACAGTTGAACCATGTTCTGAAAAGTTGCATTTCAAGATAGAAAACACAGACAAAGGTCCTCTCCATATTCATGAAGAGGAAGCAGGCAGATGATGCAGACGTGATTCAAACGAGAAAACTGTATGTCAGCAAGCACCTCTATCGTGACTAAGTTTTCACAGCATGATAAAGTGGAAAAATGGCCGTCCTCGCCAAATTCAAATGATAGTAAGAGAACTAAAATAATAATAAATGTTTTAATACATTATTTTTTTTAAGTTCAAAAAAGAACAGAAAATGATGAAGGACTTTCAGTAGAAGATATCTAGAAATCACTGGTAGGTTTCTGTCATACAGACAGGGAGAGCGCCAGCTTCTCCTGAGCATTGAGAAGGGTCTTGGCTCATGTGGGATGGTTCGTGTTATCCCCCAGGTATCTGAGTCTCTGTCTATTTTTCCTTGGTATTTTCCCCTAATAATAAATATCTGAAAGAAGGGCTACCAAAGCCGCAGCCCTGGCCTGGAGTGTTTCAGCCAGTTAACTGAGTTGATAAAAGCTGTAATTAAGTAGAACTTGGGCTCCAGCCACAGGGTCTCATTATAATAGTTTATAGTGCAGTCCCACCTATAACCTGGCCCTCAGGCACAAACCCCGGAGAGACCCAGGAGGCTGGTATGACATGGGGCACTGGGAGAATTTTACTGATTTGTTTTCATCTCTTTCAGATGGTAAATTATTGGCAACAGTCTGCTTTAGGTGAGTAACACCGCACAACATGGAAAAGACTTAAGAATATTGGCTATGCCTTGGGGGTGAGTTCACTGACACTTGCCAACCATCCACAGAATGGACGAGGTCTGTGCCCCTGGTACTCTCGCACAGCGAGTGTTGAGCACTTCAGAGCTCAGTGCCGAACATGGAAACCTTTCCCATGCCGTCCCTCTCTCAAGAAGCTTTGGAAAGACAGAAAAAGCAAGACAGCTGCTGGCTGGTTCAGACTACAGCCAGTCTTGGGAGAAACAGCCCGTTTTCCCCTACTCCCCATTCCCGTCCCCTCCATTGTCAAGAAAAATGGGCTAAAAAGTCTGGTGGGTACCCTGTCTAGTCGCTTGTCTTGTTTATCTCCACTTTTTTCATTATCTTGGAGCTATTCTATGGTTCTGTGCATCAGAGAAAGCTGACAGAAATGCAAATGACTTGTTTCTAGCAATGTAGGCTGTGTCCCATGGGAAGCAGTTCATTATTGCCCTGTTGATACTGATGAGTGTGGCCAGTTTGCAGCCACAAAGCAAATTCACTGCCGCGTTCCTGATGGGCTTGTTCATTTGCCTGCTCATTGAATTCTCCTTCAAACCAGCTGTAAGGTCTTACTGGTTTCTTCATCAATTCATGGGTTCAATAAGGTCTTTGATACATGTTCACTTTGTATGTGCATGATTTTTTAATTATTCTTTAGCAATATCAAAGTCCTCATCTTGCCCATGACCAACACCTGCTACATCCCCATGAGAAATTAATTCCCCTAGAATTAGCCTAACCTAGTGGCATTGTGCAATGCCCTTCTTTATCCCCAATATTTTTTCTTGCTTTCAGGTCAGCTCTGTTTGAAATTAATATAGCTACTCCTGCTTTCTTTTAAGTAGTGTTAGCATGGGATATTTCTCTCCAGCAATTTACTTTTAACCCATATGAGTCTTTATCTTTAAAGTTTCTTGAGGATAACCACAGGTGGATTTGGTTTTCTGATCCACTCTCACAATCTGTGTCTTTTAATTTGTGCATTGAGACCATTAACATTCATAACTACTGATATCATTGGATTAATTTCTACCATATTCATTACTGTTTTCTATTTGTTGCCCATATTTTTTGTCCCTATTTTTGCATCCCACAGTTGCTGTTGTTTTTGCCTTTTGTGGTGTTAATGAACCATCCTAAATGATTCCATTTGATCTTTTTCTTAGCATACTGGTTATAATTTTTTTTAGTGTTTTCCCTAGAGTTCACAGTATACACTTACAGCTAATCCAAGGCCACTTTCAAGTAGCACTGTACCACTTCACAGGGAGTGTGACTGCCATCCCTGTGTCACTGCTGTCAGAGGTCTCAGAGGACCTGTGGGTGATGCTCAGAATGATGCTTGGGAGGAAGGAAGAGGGAGCATTTATCTGCAGACTCTGATCCCTCAGACAAGGGTAACCCCACAGGATGTTTATTCCTGAGCCCTGCCGGATCTACTATGAATGACTGTGGGACAATTACCACCTCAGCGGAGAAACCCTAGGACAGAAATCAAGAGAAGACAGTATAGCTAGAGCTTAAAAATGGGCCACGAGGATGGGAGGCTGGGCTCAATAGGTACCCAGTGTATAGAGCTCCCCGTGTTTCTGTCCTAGAAAATACAGCCAGTCCCCGTCTGCCCCTCATTCTTGCAGGAGGGTCCCAGCGGCCCTGGGTGTAGCCCAGCTCATGCTCCTCTGGCTGCGGTCCTCCCAGGCGTGGGCAGCAAGTGCTCCAGGGACACTGGTGTGATCTGCTCCGACAAAGTGAAAAAGGACATTTCCCTGCTCTGATTTATTTAAGCTGATTGTGAAAGCATGAGATTCCTCTGACTAAACAGAGCAAAAATATGGAAACAGATAGTCACATGGGTCTCTCTCAATAATACCTGAAGCCCGAGAGGGAAGCCATAGACCACACCTGGGGGGGGGGAGGGGCAACACTACCGCGGCTAGGAGGTGAGCAGCTCTGTTCAGCCGCCCCCTCGCTCACTCCGCTTTCCTCTCTGCTTTGACCTGTTCCCGGCTCCCACTCAATGCCTAGGACGGTCTCCTTTCCCGCTACCTCCCTCTGCTCCTGCCATCAATCCTCTCCCCGCTCTTCACAAAGACAACTTTTCGTGGACCCCATGAGCCTCCAGGGTGATTCTAGAGCTTCCAGAACCATAAACTCCGGCAGCAGCACCCACACCACTGAGCGCATCGAGAGAACCAGTGCCAGCAGCAGATGCAGTGAACATGGCTGGGTGCCGGCGTGGTCAGCGGCCCTCACCTGTCACCTTGGTTCACCCTAAGTCAACAATCGGAAGGAAGTGTCATGGAAACATCACTGAGCACTGGGACCATGGCTCCGGGAGATCAATAACCAAGACCATAGAGTTAGAGAATAGATCATTTTGTCCCTCAGATCCCCTGAGATCCTCACCCTCCTGACTCAGGGCTCGGAGTGGTACATCACACTGTACTTCATTTATGAGCAAATAAACATACACATAGTGTAGATCAAGCAGGATGTTCTACTGTGTTGTTGTTTTTTAAATCCTCACCAGAGGATATTTTTGCCATTGATTTCTAGAGAGAGGAAGGGAGGGGAGAGAGAGAGATGGAGCGGGAGAGAGAGAGAACAACATCAATGAGAAACCCATTGATTAGGTTGCCTCCCACACATGCCCCAACTGGGGTTGGGAAACCTGCAACTGAGGTACGTGCCCTTGACCGGGAATCGAACCTGCAAACCTGTGACCCTTCAGTCCGTGGGCTGACGCTCTAACCACTGAGAAAACCAGCCAGGGCATGTTCTGCATTTTTTTACAAAACAGACATCCTTTTTCATAAGTCATAAGATACAGCTTATTTGCTACTAGGGAGAACCTTGACTTTGCGTAGTCCTTTTGCATGACAGCAGCTTGCAGCTCAGGCTGCAGAAGGAGATGGATAACACGAGGTGAGCTTGATGGGTTGAGAAAAGACAAGAGAGCAAGAAAAGGAGATGAGAAAAATCTGATTCCAAAATAACTATAGATTCACTGTGAAGTGTGTGTGTCTGACGGGGGGAGCCTGATAAACTGCCGCAGGAGGAGCCCAAGGTGAGATGGGAATCCCATTTAAATCTGACAAGTGCTCCATCAATGAGGCTCCTGGTTTTTTTTTTTTTTTTTTTTTAAGATTATGCCGGCTGAAGGCTGAGAAGGTGGAGTCCTGCAAAGCCAGGAGGAAAGAAGAGACTTCATTCTCCTAAAAGATTAAAAACTAAATTCTCGGGAACTTTCAATGGTTCTCAAAATATCTGTAATATAGGTTTGTAGGGTATCCCCTCCTTTTAGGAGGGTGAGGCCCCTAAAATGCCCAGCAGGGAAGAAAACTGGGCCAGGACACAGAGGTCAGCAGGGAACCTAATAAAACCCAGATGAAGAGTTTTATGCCACTAAAATAACACAATAATGACAGTAAAGAAAATGAAGTACCAGTAAGGTTTTGAATATTTTTAAATCAGTCGCATAGCCCTGTTCCATTCTTTTTACTATACTAATTCTTGGTTTTAGAAACTTTCCAGAAATTCTGGCTCCTCCAATTTCAAAAAGATTTGGCAATTTAACTCCATTTCAGAAAGACACACCAAGGTTGTGGGAGGGCGGTAGTCTCCCTATGGCATGTAAGAATTCAGCTTGCTTTGTGATGACATATTTTAAATTCTAAAATACATTAGGGTGTGGGGTTTTTCTGAGCTATCCTGTTAGAGCAGTGGTTCTCAACCTTCCTAATGCCGGGACCCTTTAATACAGTTCCTCATGTTGTGGTGACCCCCAATTTCATTGTTACAAATTGAACATAATTAAAGCATAGTGATTAATCACAAAAACAATATGTAATTATATATGTGTTTTCCGATGGTCTTAGGCGACCCCTGTGAGAGGGTCGTTTGACCCCCAAAGGGTCGCGACCCACAGGTTGAGTACTGCTGTGTTAGAGCAACCTGTTGCTTCTCTACATAACTGGACCCCATTATTCTACCTATAACTCAATAACATCCATTAACATCGGACAGGCCTTCTCCCTTCTCATCTTGACTGTTCTTACTTGCTTACGTCTCTAAGGAAAGTTTAGTTAAAATCACTTCGTCAATTTCTAAAGAGAAATCTCCTTTTTGGATTTATATTGAGATGGTCTTTAACAAAAGGATGATTAATTAATTTCTTTACCAGAAGAATTTTCACCTTAGCAACATATCATGCTCTCATCCAGGTATATGACTGGTCCCTTCTGTATGAAACATCTGTTGCATTTATTAACCCAAACACCATTTCCTCCGTACTTAGCCCTCTCACTTTATTCTGAGAGCAACTCCTCCCCTGTTACTCATTCCACGTGAGCCAGATGGCTTTCAGCTATGCTACCCGATGGCCCTGTCCTCGGGGATAAAGTCGAGGAGTAGGTATACGACCCCAGCTTGGATAATCATTCTTCCCTGGTATTTTTCCTACTGAAACCAAAAGGAAGCGCCCTTTCTTTCCTATTAGACTGCTGGTGCTGGGAACCACATCCCACTCCAGGAAGGAGCCTGAGCAAATGGAGCTAGCACCCCAAGGAGAGCAGGAAAAACAAGGAGTCCTGGGAGTGACCTGCCCCTGGCTCTGATCCCTCAGGTCCCCAGAGAGACGGCTCCTGTGGGTCTGTGAATGACCACAGATCCTCCCAGCAAACCCCCTTTGAGCTGAAGAGAGTTGGTGTTGGGGTTCTGCCATCTGCCATATTTTGTTTGGAGTCTTATTTTTTTAATTTTAATGTTTTTTAATTGATTTGAGAGAGAGAGGAATGTCAATTTGTTTTTCTACTTATTTATGCATTCATTGGGTGATTCTTGTATGTGCCCTGACTGGAGATGGAACCGAAAACTTGGCATATCAGAACAACACTGTAAGTAATTGAGCTACCTGGCCAGGGCTTAGGGATTTATTTTGGATTTAACCCTCATTTAACCACCTTGTAATGAAAAAAAAAATCCATGCAGAGCATGTTTTTCCAAAGGCAAGGAGTGTGGATCACCGTAGGTTCCACTCGCTGTTGACTTGGGCTGCCAGATCAATTCAGCAGAGAGAACCAAGATGGAGACTGCATTTGTGCCCAAACAGCCAGCTATCACAATAAGCCATGGGAAGCCCAAGCCTCCCACGTGAGCAGGAGGAATGGTGCCCACCCTGCTTCTGAGTGAAGCCTTGCATCTGTGTCCCCGATGGATGGCACGGCTCCTGCTGGGGTCCAACCCCAGTGGGTCCAGGGACCCCAAAAGGTGTGGACGGAGTCGGCGAAGAAGGAATGACATGGGGTCAGCGTTCAGTTGATCAGCATTGCGAGGTTCTCCCTTCAGGATCTCCAGCCAAGTTCTGTCTAGGTTCTCTTGCCAAGTTCTGTAGCCAGGTGTGTCCATGTTCTCTTGCTAGGTTCTCCAGCCAGGGTTTCCAAATTCTCCAGCCAGGTTCTTTAGCCAGGTTCTATCCAGGTTCTTTTGCCATGCTCTGTCTAGGTTCTCCAGTGAAGTTCTGTAGCCAGGTTCTGTCCAGGATCTTTTGCCATGTTCTCTGGCTAGGTTCTGGTTAGGATCTGACTATTATTGTCTTGTTACATCCGTATTTATATCAGCCGATTTTAATCCTGTCAATTTCTATTACAAAGGTTAGGGCGTTTCTTATCTCCATTCCAGGGAGTAAAGATTATGTAGCTTAACTACCCGCCTGGCACTTAATTAAGGGGTTGTATCCCCTCCCTAACCTCAGGGAAAAATTCCTACCTGGGGAAACAACCTTTCTCGGAGAGGTGACTTTGGTTAAAACACATAGCGCCAAGAAGGGGAGCAAACATATTAAGAACAGTATGCCATATACGCCAGGTCCCTTGAAACAGCAAGGATGGACCGGCTCCCGGCAGGCTCCGACTTAACTTTCAAAGTCTATTTAGAGATTCACCTGGTGCCGTGGCCCACGATGCACAAGGCCACCCGTTCCAAGGGGAAAGGCCTCCATTACTCTCTGTCACACATCAAAAGAAGGAGGCTGTTGAGCGGAGGAGTGGTGCAGACAAGATTAAAGGGGGACTGCTTTCGAGAACTCTGACAACGCTCATTTGGTGACTAATTAACAAAGACGCCCGCCTAGTGCGAGTGAACTCTGCCTGGCAAACAGTGTCGGTGGCCGGTGTGACTCAGGTACTGGGGAGTTCGAAGAGAGCATTTCTTCTAAGTTTTCCGTAATTTAGACTTTCACTAATTCAGACACCACCCTATACATAAGTGGAAGTTTTCCGATGCTAATATCTGCAAAGCATGCAAAACTCCAAGTCCCACCATCTGCCACACGATTCATTTGCAAATCTGCCTGGTATCCTTTGGGAAGCGCCAGCGCTGAGTTTCCACCTCATTCTAAAGCCTCGGTGGGAACGGATCCGGGATAGAGGTGCATGGAGAGCTCTGGGCGCGGGGAAGAAGGCGCCCCGTGCATCCTGGACATGCCGTAATGGTGCGTGTGCTGTGAGCAAAAACAAAAGTGTCTGAAAGCAACTGCTTGGAGGTTTGGAGTTTTAATCAAGAGTTCCAGGAAAAGAGAGGCTTGGGGTCATATATTCGTCACAGAGACGAACTCTTTCTGAAGTGGCCCCCTACTAACCATCGCTGGTGACAACATCAAGACAATGGGCCCGCTGGGGGTGGTAGGCTCCTCCGGGGCAAGAGCTGGGACTGACTCGGTTTATACTCCGGTGCCCAACGTGCCCTTCGGGGTAAGATGCCCATCTCTGAGGCTGTAGAAACCACATCAGACACCGGAATAAATGTTGTATCAGTCCTTTCTTCCTCCCATGTGCTTCAGCTGTGTCCTGCATGGGTTTTCTTCGGCTTCTCACCCAAATCGCTTCACATCTTGACTTCCCGTGTGATTGGGCCCTAGTGATGAGGGAACCTGGAAACGAGGCGATTCTTCCATAGGTTCGGAGAACTGCAGCTGTGAACATGGGGCTCCACAACTTCCGGGTCGGGGGGAGGGGGTGCTCTTAGCTTAATCTGCAAGACGCTGTCCTCTAGAGGGGCACCTATGACAGCCTACAAAACTATATGTGTCACCCCAAGGCCCACAGCACACATGGCAGGAACCATGGCAACACCTTCGGCTACTTGCCTAGACTGGGAAGAGTGTCTTTTTATTCCTAAGAGGGAAATGGCAAGAAAGGGCAAAGAATGGAGGAGTGTAGAGGAGGATCGAGGGGTGGCAGGCCAGGAGTGGGCAAAGTGGTCTTTAAAAAAAGTGCTGGTATGGGGATGGATGAAGGGCTGTTGAGAACAGAACAATGAATTTATTTTTTTTCTCTTTTTTTAATCTTTATTGTTGAAAATATTACTTATACCCCCTTTTTACCCCCTCACTGACCCTTCCAGCCCATCTCCTGCCCCAGGCCTTCACCACCCTATTGTCTGTGTCCATGGGTTATGCATACAAGTTCTCTGGTTGATCTCCTCCCACCCACCCCCGCCTTCCCTCTGAGACTCAGCAGTCTGTTCCATGCCTCTATGGCTCTGGATCTATTAGAACCATGAATGTAAAGGGTCTGCATGCAATCACATACTGGGACCTCTCTTAGGGAGGACCCCTAATCTTCAGTCAAGTTCTGCTTTGACCAACAGCCTTTGGTTGCCCAGAAGAGGAGAAAAAGAAGGGGCTTTGTCCCACATCTGAGTCTACGTCAGAGCAGATGTGAAGACAGGCAGAGGCACACGAAGGGAAACAGTGGGCGGAGGTAGGAAGTCAGGGCAGGAAGAACACTGGGTCATCCCAGGCGTTCACAGAGCATTGAGGACTGCTCTAACCTTCCAAAAGCACATGAAAGCGATATGAGCCTATTTCCCAGATCCCAGTGGGCCAGGAGTCTCCAGCTGACATCTGGGTTACGTATGGTCCACAAGCTATAGACACTACTGAGAGTATCACCAGACAGTCCACTGGTGAACCAGTGGCTAACATACTGGGGACCAAGTAACATAGCAGACACATTCAAACTGGATCATATAAATTAAAAAAGGAAAGAAGTTAAGTGGCCTGGCTGGTGTAGCTCAGTGGTTGAACATCTACCTATGAATCAGGAGGTCACAGCTCGATTCCTAGTCAGGGTACGTACCCAGATTGGGGCTTGATCCCCAGTAGACAGTATGCAGGAGGAAGCCAATCAATGATTCTCTCTCATCATTGATAATTCTCTCTCTCGCCCTCTCCCTTCCTATCTGAAATCAATAAAAATATATTTTTTAATTTTTAAAAAGAAAAGTAAAGTGTGTCTCAGTCCCTGAAAACACACTCACACACACACACTCACACACACACACACTCCAGTCCTTCCCTATGACCACTACTACCACCACTTTTCCGGGCCAAGGTGAGTTTTTGGCCCTGGATGGGTCCCAGCCCCGAGCTCATGACCCCTGACAGGAATTCCATAGAAAGGACTTGAGTTTTCACGAGGTGGCGAGCTTTGGACTAAACCATCTAGGACGAGTTAGTCCTAGTCTAACTTGGTGGTTTGATATAGCTGCTTGGCTGATAACGACTGTATTGATGAAAGGGATGGAGAAAGGTGTAGGAGAAAGCAGCGGAGCCCCTGTGGTCAGGCGGACAGATCCTGGGTGGACATAGGTTGGGGAGTTATGTGTTTCTGAAGCACAAACATGTGTCATAACAAAAACTGCAGTTTGAAGATGACGGTGCATGTTTTGGGGGAGGGGTTGGAGGTTCAGTAAGAAGCTAGTGGGCCAGCCAAGGAGCTTTATAATAAAACCTGCTGTGGAGGGAGAAAGGCCAGGACTAGGTAGGAGATGCCTTAGGAGGAGAAAGGATTCGATTCAAGAAGTGACGCAGAACAGGGCCAGTTCCAAGAGTGGGGTAGGGAGGCCTTCGGACCATCTTCCCAAGGTCACCATCCGCACCCCCAAGCCCCTCCAATAAAATAAAAACAATAACGGACCGTTCTTTAAGGACAGTTAGCATTAGTTCTGTCTTCTCTGGGTGTAGGTACAACGGCTATAAACGCCACTGGCTCTATTAGTCTGGGTTATATAAAGTAAGTAAAAGCACTGTGCTGCTCTGCTCCCAGCACCAGCATCAGCAGAGCAGTGGTTCTCAAACTGGGCATGCATCGGAACCGCTGGCAGATTCCCGGAACCCATCCTCAAGGTTTCTGATTCAGCAGAGTGGGTGAGGGATCCGAGAACTTGTATTTCTAACAGGTTCCCAGGGACCCCAGTTTGAGAACCTCTGAGCTAGCATGCTGCCCTGACACCCTTCACACGCTGAGCTGCCACTGTTGCGATGCCTTCCTGCTGGAACGAGTGGGGAGTGAAGATGCTCGGTCCTGGAATACTATGGAGGTGGAAGTCGGGAGCGACTCAGGATCCGAGCTTTTTAGGACTCGTTGGAGCTGTTTAAGACAAGTCAGGAAGCCTGCAGACCCAGTCCCTGCGCTCCTGGGCCCTTCGTACGGCTCTGGGGCATCCACAGTCCACGCGCCTGAGGACACTGAATACCCAGCCACCGGCTCAGCCCCTGCTCGTGGCATTTCTCAGCCCCACTGCCACCCCTGTGCCTTCTCCTGTTCTCATCGTCCTGGCTCCATAGCCAGCCAGCCCGACTCGGGCTCCCGGCCCTGCAGCAGGGCCTCCCGGCTGTGACCGGCCACCCGGGGAGCCCTCTGGCTGGCCTCACGCGCTGTCACACCATCTTGCATTGCCCAGGGCGTCACCACGCAATAGGTGCTGGTTCACCCCCTCCCAACCCGAGGGTTCACCTCACTGCCCATCTCTCTCCGCCCCCACCCACTCTGCCAGGGAAGGCGCTCGTTCACCCCCTCAGACACCCAGTGCAAAAATACTGGTGAGCCCTAGCCAGTTTGGCTCAGTGGACAGAGCGTTGGCCTGCAGACTGAAGGGTCCCAGGTTCGATTCCAGTCAAGGGCACGTACCTCGGTTGCAGGTTCCTCCCTGGCCCGGGCCCAGGTCAGGGCTCCTGCAGGAGGCAACCAATCAATGTGTTTCTCTCACATCAACATTTCTCCCTTTCTTTCCCTCTCTCTTCCACTCTCCCTAAAAATCAATGGGAAAATATCCTCAGGCGAGGATTAAAAATAACAAAACAAAAATATCGGTTGACCCTGCCCCTTTGCCTTGTCACTCATCCCGCCCAAGTTACTCCTCTACAGCTCTGCAGTAGGGTCATCCGTTTTCAACACCACCTGGAGTTTTACCTCCCAAAGTAAAAGAGGCCAAAACTGCCTCCATTTTCTTACTGCTTTTGACACCATTATTTTCTTCTCAAGCACACTCATCTCAGGAGAGAAATTATTCTCCTCTCAGTTAGGGAAGCAATCAAAACTCCAGAATGGACCTGCCCTGCTCACAAGCTTCGGGTCCAATGCCCCACCCCCACCCCCACCCCCACCAGGGTCCCTCCCAGTGCCCTGGGCTCTCTTGGCAAAAGCTCAGTCCATTGGCCTGAGTGAGGTTCCTGGAGTAGCTACACATCAAATGTTGGGCTTTGCTGCCACCGTGTGGCCATGTCTGAGCACTACAAGTTATACTGGTTTGGTTGCGGGGGGGTGTTTATACTGGTTTGGTTGCGGGGGGGTTGTTTGTTTTTGACATACAATTGACATGTAACTTTCTATTAGTTTAGGTGTATGACATAACGATTTGATATTCGTATACATTTCAAAATAATTCACCATAAGATCACAGTAAGTCCAATTAACAGTTACAATTTTTTCTTGTGGTGAGAACGTTGAAGATCTACTTCTCTTAGCCACTTTCGGATATGTAACACGGTGTAGCTAACTACAGCAACCATGGAGCACTTACTTTATGCCCCATGACTTTCGCTTTGATTTTGAGATCCCACATTTCAGTGAGATCACACGGTTTTGCCTTTCTCTGCCTGACTTCTTTCACTCGGCGTGATGAACAGGGGTCGTCCTTGAGTGTTTGCTAAGATTAGAAGTTTCCTTCTCCACGTGGTAACCCCCAGCTCACTCCTCAGGAGGGGAAGGCCCACCGGGACTGCAGCACGCTGGCCACGCCCCCTGAGGAAATAATGACTCCAGGTAGGAGGGGGGGGGGGGGGGGGGGGGTGCATGAGAAGCGAGTGTTTGTGACACCGTTTCCAACATGTGAGCACTTCGGCTTCCATTACCATATGCCATTACAGTTCCATAAAAATCATTCCTAGGACTCGACCCCAAAGTGCTGACGCCTCCCAAAAGGAGCCCTGTAAATGGAGAAATTATCCTTTCAACCCCACGCATGGCATCCAATGGAAGGTCCGTACTCGTACTCGGGAGGTGGCTGCCCCGATGGGAACAATGCAGGGAGCAGTGTGGCTCTCCTGCCAGGACCTCAAACGACAGCATCTTTTTCTAAAGGGGGGAGGCTGGGCGTGAACTTCCCATTGGTCAGGCGGGAAAACCGAGGCCCAAGGAGTGTAGGTGGAATTACTTTACGTGAAACAGCTGGTAGTGATGGTGCTGGAAATGAAAGCCCATCCCGCCGGCCGGGTGGCTCAGTGGGTGAGCGTCAACCTCTGAACCAGGAGGTCACGGTTCGATTCCTGGTCAGGGCACAAGCCCGGGTTGCGGGCTCGGATCCCCAGTAGGGGGCATGCAGGAGGCAGCCAACTGATGATTCTCTTTCATCGTTGATGTTCCTGTCTCTCTCCCTTCCCCTCCCTCTCTGAAATCAAGATATACATTTTATTTTTTTAAGGCCTCGAAGGAGCCAAGGAAAGGAGGGAAGGTTTACTCACGGGAGAAGCGGGAGAAGCGGTTGAGTGGCCCGGCAGCCTTGTCTCCAGCTTCGTTGGCAACTGGGAACAAAGAAGACAGAGGCTGCATTAAGAGCAGGCACGTGTGTGAACACAACACGCCGACCTGCGGCGGACGCTCCGGCGGGTTTGACCGGAATGTGTCTGTGAGCCTTGGTAAGAGAACAGAAGCAATGTCATTTCGGCTCCTATGTCCCCAACGCTGCTCCCCGTCTAAGGGAGGTCGAATGTCCGCATGAATTTGACTAGAGCATCTGAAGGGAGCTGGGGAGGACCCAGAGGACACGGAGCTCACGGTGCCGGGGACCAAGCTGGCCCGTGTCCACTTAGCAAGAGCCAGGCAGCCCCGGCCTCCGAGCCAGCGCCCGTCGGTCCTTCTGCCTCGAGCATCCTCCCAGCAGGCTGTCCTGTCCCTCAACACACAACTGCACCCCAGCCACTCGCCCTGAGCCCGGCTTCCTCGGACAAGCAGCGGCGAAGCCAAGGCGGGGATGTCAGGAGAAGCAGGGTTGGTTTTATTCGAAGGACCTTTAGATTTAGACACTAACAAACAGGGGCTTCAAAACGGGCGTCCCAGGAAGCTTCCCGGGAACTGCTCGAGGAAACCCACCCTCCCGCGTCTGGGCGAGGCACACCCTCCTCGGACAGGCCTCTCCGTAACTAATCCCGTCTACTGCGTCGTCATCAACGTCCCCTGTATTTATAAACACATCTGTGTGATTAACAAGGAGGTCCGTTACCAAGTGGAAACACCATGTTCCGCACCTTAAATATCACTTTTGATGCCCATCAAGGTGATACCTCCGTTACATAGTCAGCACAGGCCTAGACATGTGTGACCGACCTGAGTGAACGCCCGAAGCAATCAGCTGGAAAACACATGTGTGGAAGGAAGAAGGTTGGTAATGTGACCACTACTGCATGAGGTCGCAGTGGCGGAAGGAAGAAGTGACTCCTTCATAAATGCATCCCAGCATTTGGCAAAGATAGAAGGAGTCAAAAAACTCTTTCTCTTCCTCTCACAGAGGTAGACATCTTTACATTGACTACATGTGCGCGGTTTTTTATAATTAAGAGATCCGATCTCGGTCTAGGTCTGTGCTTATGTTATTTGCATTGCCCCAGGCTCCCCTCCCTCTGTTCTTTACAAGCCATCCTGTCACACATATGACCAGCAGGGGGCGGTGACGCTGCATCCCGCTCCCATGATCTCGCAGCCCAGCCATTCCCAACAGAAAGAGGGAAAGACAGACAGACAGACGGACAGTGAGAAAGAGGGAGGTGGGAGGAACCAGCCCAGGTAGGTACAGATATGTGTTTCCCTGGTCCAGAGCCCCAAGTCTAAAAGAGTTTACCAAAATTTGCCGAG